>NC_055661.1:17655669-17962700 GCF_017976325.1 Chelmon rostratus
CTGTATAACTAGGTGTGTGTATCTGAGTGGGGGAACTGTTAACCCTGTTATATTTAATAATTTCAGCTCTTTTTAGAATATGATGGGGATCCATTTTGGAGCAAAGGTTGTTGGTTTTTAGACTCTGTCTAGTATTTTAACTTAAAGGATGACTATAGGGAGCATTTGAAGTATTGGAAGGTTTAAGCTGTTCTTGTTTTAAATTTGAAAATTATACTGATTTAGTGAATGTGCAGTGAAACTACGGATGTTGAAACTAGGTCTGAACGATATGCAAAAACAGATTGCAAATATGCTTGAGAGATATTATGCTTGCAATCTGAGTCATGATTTTAGTGGGAGTGGTAATTTTTGCATTTCATTTTTCACTGATAAATATATAAAAAATGATGATGATGTGATTTTTTTTCTCTTGGGTCTGTACCAAACAAGAATGTGCATATGATTTATAGGCCAGAGTCATCTCTGTAGCACCACAGGGCTTCATTTATAATGGTATGTTGTGACACATTTTGAATATTGCACATTTGGTAATTTTTGATTAATTGTTCAGCTCTGGTTACAACAGTTCAATGTTAATTAAATGTTTTCAGGGTAGATAATGGAGACTATCTGCAGTCAGCCCTGAACCTCTCATTGAAACTGTCTGCAAAAAGCAGAGGATTATTTGAAGAGATTAATCACAGAAGTACGCTGTGAAAGTCTCTTTTTTGCGGTTATTGATAACTAACTAACTAACAGGCATTTTTTTCTTCTGAAAGTCTGCCAAGATGTTTCACTACAGTGGCTGGAGGAGGACTTGTGACTCGCTGTTTGTTGTCTTCGCTCTGGTCTTCCTGGTGACGAGGCTAGTGGTGTTACCTGCCAGGTAAAACGTTGTGTTTTCTCCTAGTTTTGCAATGAAACTGTGTTGCCAGATGTTAAAATTTACCAAATACGAATGCATGCCATTGCACATAGCCTCAAACTCACCAGGTTTCCATGCAGCGGTCATTTGGTTTGCGGGTCTGGTTGCTAATACAACAAGTCAGATTTCCTGCAGATTTTTATATTGCATCACACACTCCGCCACCTTTTGAATGTTGTTTTTGTAGCCCCTTCAGTGTGTACTAATGTTTTGCTCGAGCTGTAGAGGATATGCTCCGTTGTTCTGGAGCACCCGACTGCGTCCATGTTGTATCGTATTTCCTCATGCATCTTTTCCCTTCTCTCTCTCTCCCACCAACCTGACATCAATGGTTACTTAGCTGAGAGCAGCAGGTTTTTCTGTCTCTGGCAAAGTGCAGAGAAATAGTACTTGAGTGGCTTGAAATGCTCTAAACCAGTGGTGCCCAGCCTTTTCCCTTTAAGGACCCTTTTCTATCACTGAACCCTGACTAAGTGGCATATTTTATGGATGTTTCATATTATGTTCAATGTGTAACAATAACAGAACAGAACAACTGATAAACTGTACAATTAACTCAAATAGGGAACAGTAAATGGTTTAACTGCACATTTTTTCTGATGCAGGAATAAGCTGTGTAGCAAATGATAATTTCATTCAGTTTTTTTTCACAGAAACAAATGAAATGCTAAGATACAGGCCTAGTGTGTATTGTTTTTTAAAGAGGTTTTCTCACACCTCTTAAAATCAAGGCCTCCATGAAACTTTGGCGACCCCTAGTGGAAGTTGAGAAAACCAGTGATCTAAACCTTTCATGAGTTGGTGTTGAAGTGATACAAAAACTGACTGTGTCTCATTGTGTTTATTTCCCAGAGTACTGCACACAACCCTGGTGACATCTCTTAATTTCTTTGAGCCCTTCTTTGGTTATTATTTCTTCAACTTGCTGCTGTTAGTGCTGCAAGCTCTGCACGTGTTCTGGGCGTATCTCATCCTGCGAATGGTCTACAAGTTTGTGTTCCTGGGCAAGGTGAGCGGAGTGCAAATGAAAAGGGAAGGACAACGAGTAGCAAAAAAAAATGTTTTATTCAATTTATATTTTTCTGCACAGGTGGAGCGAGACGAACGGAGCGATGAGGAGAGTGAGGTGGATGATGAGGAGGAAGAGGAGGAGCCTGAGGAAGAAGGGGACGAGTGCAGCTGGGAACAAAGAAAGGGTGCAATCAACTCCAAACTGGCATCGCTGGCTAACAACTGTGTTCTGAACAACCTGACCAACCAGAGGAATATAAACAGCAGACTGCCCAAAGCCAGATAGTGTCGACGTCCGCTAAACTACACTGAAAAAAAAGCTTTTTTCCCTTGCGCCTATTGGAGATTAACGAATTTCTGACATATGATACATACATGTGGCTTGTGTACATCAAACACGGTCCATTGATGATTTCAGATCAGGGTAAGTCTGCATCCTGCTCATCTTGAAAAAAAAAGCAAAGAGGCACAGATGATTGTAAATCTGCTCACTCAGTGTGAGATTAGGAAGAAACGCCATCATTACTGTCACCCTCACCACTGCATACTGTAAAAATCTGGCAAATACAAGGACATAAAGAAAGTTCCTGTACAGAAAAAACCAAGTGTTGTTCTTGTAGATTTTGTATTACTGCTGGTTCTTTCACTGTGCTATAATGAGCTGTTTGTAAATACATGAAGATACATGTACCTGGACTGTGTTATAATACATTTATCCTTTCTTTGGTCAACAAGAAAAACTTTTTTTTTTTTTACACAAACTCTTCTAACATGTGGTATAACATCTGTTAAAGAGAACAAACTAAAGTTAGACTTTAATAGAAATTCATTCCCACAGCTTTGGAAACACATACATGGTATGTTTGATTGTACATAGACTAAAAAAAGACATTAAAAACATTGCATATAGTAAATCTGTTGATAAACCAGATTATATATCTATTTTTAATGAATCATTTATTCAACATTTTTACGTTGTTGTAGTCTGTGGGAGAGTATAAAAGACTACTGCAAAAGTCCCTTAGGGATGATAAAGTTATATTTTTCTGTAATAGGGTTTGATTTTGTCAGTTTAGTTTACCATCACTCCTCAGAAAAGATGTGGCGCCCCCTGGTGCAAAGGATGCCTTTACAAAAAACAATGTACTGCTCCTAGAAATATGGATTTAAACTGTGTGCGTGTGTGTGTGTGTCTTTTTCTTTTTCTACTTTGAAAATCATTGTGACAGGCAGCATGATTTCTCGACAAGGTTTTTTTTTTCAGGTTTGCTGTACTCGACTTTAGTTTTGTGCCTTGGCTGCTGTTTTTTTTTTTTTTTTTTTAAACACTATTCTGTGACAAGCACTTGTGTTTTAAGATGTGTGTGTGAAGTAGGATTACCTTTACTGGACAGACACACGGGCCAGGCCTTATTACGACTGGTTTGAATGTTTCGTTTGAAGTGTTGATGAGGCTGATAGTGCCTAGGTGAGCTACGAGAAGTATGCACACAGGTGGGCATTAGTGAAATGTGAGGTATTTTATATAGTGGTGTTGTCTGCTAAGGTCAAATGCTTTATGGCTCAGATGAACTGAAGTCTCTCTGAAATGTAAAGGCTTACTGGTTATTCTAAAAGTTGATGACATGTTTTGATATGACTAGACTGTGCTCTACTACTTTACCAGGAACAGGCTCAAACCCAGTGAAAAACTGCAGCACATTCATGGTCATTGCATACCAACAGCTGGTATTACATTTTTAATATGTTAGTAAGGGCATCTCTTTAAGATAAGTGGTGTCCACGAGATTTTATATTAAAAACAAGTGTGACAAGAGTAGAAGCTAGGTTTTGCCTGACTGTGAAGAGGGACTTAACTGCACTGGGGCCCACACCACAAGGTGGGATTTAGGTTGTAGAGCAATAAAAGGGCTGATCCACTGAAAAACACACCCAAGACCCCCAGCAGGATACTGCTTTTTTTTAAGTAGAAATAGATTTAAAACCATGTTTCCATGAAAGCAACACTTGACTGTTCTCTTATGAGTGCACATTGATACTGTTGATTGTCTGGCCGGTTGAAAAGTTTTAATAAATGACTTCTATTGAATAAACTATCATTGCTGTCTAATTTTAGTTTGTGTTCAGTCAAGCCATTTTTCTAATTCTTTCTAATCTAATATTTCATTCAGTCACATCACATACTGTCACGTGATCATTCTCATGGTGACGCACCCTCTGAGGGGCACCGGGCAGGGGATAGAGTCATCCACTTCAATGCATGTGTCAATGTAAGGGTCCATCAGCACCATGTTTGGGAATGCTTTGTTACTCTTCCTCTCACTGACCAGGTATATCTGGCTGTTGACTGTTGTGCAGCCCGAGAAGAACTTCCTGTCCAGACAATCCTCCTCTTCCAGCACAGTCCACTCATCTGTCTCCACGTCAAAACGCAAAGCTTGGCCTCCAAACAGGTAGAGGGCGCCGTTGAGCTCTGTGGCAACCAGGTCATATCTGTTAAGGGTTTTAAAAAGGGATCAATCACCATATGATTATCCTGTAAATCTAAGGCTGAAAGAAACAGCAGTTTGACAGTGTTGGAAAACACAGCTGAATAGTCAGTGCCTTATTGGAAATTCACTCACCGTGGAAACGGAGAATAGGAGACCACATCCCACTGATCCTCCTTAACCATGTACCTCTGAATTCCACCATACGCCTCCCCGTTTTCATCCAGGCCACAAGCCACATAGACACACAACCCCAGAGTGGCAGTGGCTGCCCTCTCCACAGCCCTAACCATGGGGCTGACCCCCTCCCAACCCTCCTCTGACCCCAGGACTAGCCTTTCTACATCGGCCACAAGCCCTTCATCCATGCTGCCGCCCATGACATACAGGACAGAGTCCAGCCCTATGGAGCAGTGGCTGTGCCTGGACTTCTGCAGGGCCGGCCCTTCCAGCCAGCGCTGGTTCCCACATTCATATATCCTGACCCAGTCCACAGTGAACCACAGCACATCCCGGAAGTAGCCGCCTGTCACAATCACATTGTCTCCTACATAACGAGAGAATCGGAAAATAAAGAAAATGCAGTGTTTGGAAATACATGACAATGTCATACATATGTGGTGTTATTTGATGTATGAATTTACGTCTCAAATGAAGCATAAACACACATTCAGGCCCTCAGTCATCATCAGTTTCATCATCCTCATCGCCATCACCATGAGCATCATGATTGTCAATATTCAGCCTTTACCTACGGCAGCAGCTGCGTACTGTGTGAGGTTCTTCCTCTGCAGAGGTGCGCAGCTCTGCCATCTACCACTGAGTGGGTGAAACTGGTAAAGTGCCTGCTGCTCCTGATCGTGAGGCCCACCCAGGACAAAGAGGGTCTCTCTGGCCCTGGTCCTCCTCATTGATCTGCCCATCGACCAAGATGTTGGGAAATGTTCATTCAGCATGCAGATGAGCTTGGCTCTGGGGTCAGAGCTTTTCATTCTGGTCAAAAGTTCCGTGATAAATGGTAAGGAGAGTGACTCAGGCCTCACCAGCTCAATGAGCTCCAGAAAATGCTCTTCTCGTTTTGGGTCAAATGACACCCAGCGCATTGTGGCCTCCAGGGCTACATCGTCTTTATGAATGGCCAGGTCATCGCTGGCAAGAAGGTCTGCTACGGTCTCCTTAGACAGGAACAGGAAGTCCTCTTCAGCAGCAATAGCAGAGAAGTGCGTGAGCGCCACCTGTCGTGCCGCCTTGTATAGCTGAGTGCAGCCCAGCTGCCAGGCGTAGGCCATCATGCCCAGACAGTTGCTGAGGTGCAGCTCACGCTCCAGGAACTTGCAGCACAGCAGCCTGGCTCGCTCCAGCTGTAAATAGTCTGCAGTCTCAAGGATCCCCAGAACATTTTCTCTGTCCAAAGCTAGGTGAGATGTCCTGCTGTATTCCATTAAAACTCCGAAATGCTGCAGGCCCACACCTTTGATCTCAACTTTCCTTCTGGTGCTCTCTATGCCACAGCCAAAAAACAGAGCCCTGAAGTATGGACTCTGGAGGGCCAGTTGCTGACGGTTGACATAAAAACTCTCTCCTTCTACCCGTAGCGTGGCATCAGGGATTACAGGCTCCGTCACATATGAAGCAGATTCATCCTCCTCAAGTTTGTTTACCTGCTCAGAGAGAACTGTGAATTTAAAGCTTTGAGGCGTAAGGTCACTGTCAGCTCTGCAGGCCATTTCACAAGAAACAGCCACACCAACTGTCTTCTGCACAGTACCTCGTCCTCCTTCTGGTTTACAACACACCAACTGGTGGTATTAATAGATTTCCCCCCTGCCTGACTGCTGGCTAAAGTGTGACAAGGGGAAAAAAAAGGTCAGGTTAAAAAACAGATGCTACATATAACACATGGAGGGCAGAAAGTTATAGTCTATTAAATATAACGGTTTAACAAGTTTCCCTGGTCAATAATTTAATAATAAAATCAACAAACTAATAAACAGCAAACTGATGACGTCGGTTACAGACGCTCGCCGATTTGATTGGTGGAACATGTCTGAGGTCAAAGTTTAACTTCCGTGTCACGCAGCTAACATGGCGGTGAGTTCGTATGGATTTCGCTTTCATTCAAATGTATTTTTGCCTTTGCACCCTTTAAACTGTTTCATGGATATCTGTAGCCATCCGTGGTTTATTCCGAACATGACCCGAGATGTAGAACAGCCATTCGAATGTAACGTGGCGTTTTAGCTTAGATTGGCTAACTTGGCTAGCCAAGCAAAGCTAAACTCAGGCTAAGTCAGTGTTTGTGTGCGGCTAGCTTGCATGTGGCTTAGTTACAAACAATGTCCCTTTGCTCTGTTTAGGATAAAGAAAAGAAGAAAAAAGAGAGCATCTTCGACTTGTCAAAATACATAGACAAGCCGATTCGTGTGAAGTTTCAAGGAGGACGAGAGGGTAGGTGGATATATCCTGACAATAAACTATTGCTAGCAAATTTAGCCGGTCATTAGCGAGTCACTAAATTGATCCGGACGAATGCAAGCTTTACACGGTGTGTTTCCCTCCCAGCAAGCGGTGTCCTGAAAGGTTTTGACCCTCTGCTGAACCTGGTGTTGGACGGTACAATCGAGTATATGAGAGGTGAGTTAAGTGGTTACAAGCTCTCTGCAGCAAATGTATAACAAAATGAGTCAAACTGAGCCGTTATATGCCATTCTCTCTGTGAAAAGTAGTAGAAGTTGATTAAATGCTCCTCTTTATTTCCTATCCATAGAGCAGAATGTCACTTTTAACTGTTATCCACTGAGCCCTATAGAAAGGGTCTCGTTTTATTTCCCAGTGATGGTTGGATTAAGCCTCATACCTCTTTCTAATATTCAAAGCTTCAGTGTTTTCAACGCAGCAAGGACAGTGACATCTGGTGGGTTTTAAAACTTACAGCAGCTGTGAAGGACTGTGGCACCACAACACCTCTCTGATTTTAATTGTTTTAGTCTCATGTCTGCAACAAAAGTCCAACAAGTCTGTGTGTTATTCTAAGGTCTGTAACACCTTTGTTCAGAAGTGCTTCCTTTAAATCGAGCTCTCTAGCTCTCTGTTATAGTGTAATATGCTACAAATAAAATATTAATGTACCTTATTGGTGTGTGTTCAAGGTACTTTTTATATGAGTCGCAACGTGATGTCATTGGAGAATGATATTTATTAGTCGATTACTTTTATTTCATTATTACCTGGTATCAGGTGGAAATATTCTAATATTTAGGATTATGTCTTTATAGATAATCTTCTTATTCCACTTATGTGCATCACGTTAGTTTAGCTTCAAAATTTTCAAAGCTCAAAAAAAAAAGAGCTGTCAAACTGATGAAACGCTTTCTGAGGCACCCGATACATTTGAAGCCTTCTGACATCATTAGTCACTGAAGGAAAGTGAGCTGAACTAAACATGCTGCAGCCTGGCTGAGAGTGAGTTTTGGCTTTTATGGAGGGGCCACTGTAAAGGAAAGGGGTGCGCTGGATTTATAACACAAGACAAGAAGTGAGCATCATTGCGAAATGGAATATAGCACAACGATCGTTTTACCTCGCTTGTCTTGTTTTCAGATTGTTGAAAGGTTCACGTGTGGCTGTAACACTTGTCCGTCCCTGTCTGTCCAGATCCAGATGACCAGCTGAAGCTGACAGAAGACACCAGGCAGCTGGGGCTGGTGGTCTGCAGAGGAACCTCCGTAGTGCTCATCTGTCCTCAGGACGGCATGGAGGCTATACCAAACCCGTTCATACAGCAGCAGGATGGCTAACACACTCTGTCACTCACTGAGTTACAGTCTCTCTCTCACACACACACACACACACACACACCATGCACACACTTGACTATTTTGTCGAGTTTTTTGTTTTAATTTTTAAAAAAACATGACGGTAATAATGCGTAAAACAAAGCAGATTTCTGTTGTTAAGAATCATAAGTTGATCAGCAAAAGGACACTTGAAAGCACTTCACTTTTGTTTATGTCTGTGATGTGCAAGTTCGCAGAGATTTCAGTTGTCAGGATTACACATGTTTAGGAAGTGTTAACAGTTTTCTTTTTATCCAGAAGTCAACTTTTTACGATTCTTTGTTGTTTTTGATAAGAAAATAAACTGAAAACGTATGTTGAGCGTTGTGGGTTTTGTTCTTAATGCACCTTGTGTTGCTGTTTCTTTGTGGATCAGCTGCCTTGAATCATCTGTGCCCTAATTAGCTAATTAGCACTTGCAGTCCTTTTAATAATCACACAGGCTAATAGATTATACCCTATATCTTTTATAACCACTGGCCAACGAGTTTAGACCACTTGACGGACTTTTTAACCCTTTAATGGCTGTAGTCTTTGGACAAACTGCAGGTTTGGCCACAGCTCAGCTTCTTTTTTCACGCAGTAACAGAAGCATTGTGATCTTTGAAAGTGTTTAAAGGCATAAAGGAGTGTGTGTGTGTGAACATAAGCCATTCAAGCCTGTCTGCACACTGACAAAGAGACATCTGTGGTAATAACTGCATTGAGTCAGAGGTGCTTTAAGCCGGGTGGGGGAATAATGTAAGTAGACTGATTTACCTTTGTTAGGATTGTTCCTTTAGGGGGAGGGGTGGCGCGGGGGACTCTATGTTGGCTGTTACTTGAAAAATGGCAAGTAAGCAGATCCAGTTTGAACAAAGATACAGGGAGTGGGCTGTCATTCAAACACTAACTGCAAATTCGTTATGGTACTTTTTTTCTGAATCACATATTTAGATTTCTGTAAAATATGTAGTATTGCAGATTTGTGAATAATAAACTCCTTGAGATGGATTTTTATCCAACTTCACCTCCTCTCTCACTGTCCTGAGGGCAACAGGTTATAAAAGGCACCTTAACTCATCAGAGTTGCCAGGTGTTGTAAGTCCGGGACCTACAACCAGAAGTACTGAGGGAGGCTTCGCCCCTCCTCTGCTGCTCAGCCACTGTGTCAATGGAGCACAGGCGGGCAGCGTGAGGGAGCTCTGAGCTCCACTGCAGTTTGTTTGAGCCTTATTTGTTTTTTGTTATTTTTCTGGATTTGCCTCTTTCCATCTTGCTTACTTAGCTGGAGATTATGGGAGCTCTGAGGTGACAGTAGAGGTGCCTGTGCACACCGGGGTGTAACCAAAGGGATCAAGACCGATGGTGATTTCTGAAGCTGAGCCGACTCCCTAAAGTAAACTGAAAAGGTGAGCTACCTGCGGGACGCACGCGGCACGCCCCTTGGCAGGTGGAACAAATAGCGGACCTCTCCGTCCTCTCCCTTGTCTTCATCCGTTTATCTATTCTTGCGCGCGCCAAGTCACGCACCGAGAACTGCGGGATATTGTGAGTGCGAGCGTGGAGCGGAATGAGAGAAGGAAGAGGTGAGTGAGTTTGCTTCAGAACATAAAGCCTTTATTGTCTGATGCTCCACACCGTGATGCACCTGGTGTCACCGTGCGTAATTCACAGTGAATATCCTCACCGAGTCCGTTTCTTCTCTGAAACCCTGTTATCTGTTAAACTTTAGGCAAGTTTAATGGGTTTTGGTTGGACCTTGTTCCACATCTGATGTGTGATCGCCAGGCAACATGGCCTCCCTGCTCTCTTTTACGCACGCACAATGTCAGCCAGCTCTCCGGAACAGAATTACTCCTTGAAAACAATAACTACCTACTATTATGTTGCATTTATCGACTATCCGAGGATATAAACACACTTTGTCATCGTTTCTCACAAGTCTGCTGTTTGAAATAATGTTTCCAAGACACCTGTAATTAGAAATGAGCAAACTTAGTGATTTAGGTTGTTGGTTTACAAGCATACAGGGTTTTATCTGATGCAGTTTAAAAGTAGTGGAACACAAACACACGTGATCTAAACTCAATATATATATAAATGAATTATTATCAATGTCAGGGTATTGATAACCATCCTGTAGTCCAGCCCATTATTACATGATTATTTATTTCAGGTCATATCCAGTACAATTAACAACAGAACAGTTCTTCCTGTATTTCTACCAGGACTGGATCATTTTGTCTGTCGGGCATTATGATTCTAGACACAGTGGAATGTGAGTTGTGAGGTCGGTGCTGTGAATCCAACATGGAGGTGAAGAAGGATGGAGGAGGAGGAGGAGGAGGGCCGTGGTCTTCTTCGGGAGCATCTTCTGCTCCCTCCAGCCCCGGCTGCTACAGGAGCACCCTCATAGCTTTGCTCCTCTTCTTCCTCGTTATCGGGGTCTTTGCGGGCCTGCTCATCGGTGAGTCTGCAGGCAGGACAAAGACAGTGTCTTAACTTAGTTGTTCTGTGATGCCGTCTGTATGAATGAACCATTCCTCCTCTATCACTGCCAGCCTACCTGGTGCAGGAGCAGCATTATTTCATGGAGACAGTGGAGCTGAAAGGTCTGAAGTATGATCCTGCTCTGCAGGATGAGAACTCTGGATTCTCCATAGTACTATCTTCAGTTTTAAAGTCAAAGGTCAGTCCAGACCCTCACCATGTTGAGAGCCAATTTCCTTTACAAAAAGTCTTAAATTGTACATTGTCACTGTCTTGCAGATTAAAAACGTCTTCACTGCCACATCGCTGTCACGTCACTACGTTGATTGCAGTATTGTTGCCTATGGGTAAGTGAAACCGAATTGAGCTCGGACATTTACTCCAAGCAACGAACAACATTGTCCGGCCTTCTGTCTCCCCAGTAACATTAACGGTGACGTGATGGCGACGTTCAGACTGGTCTTCAGGGTGTCCAAGATCCACCAGTATTCAGACAACTTTGTTCAGGACTTGCTGAGCGCAGGGCTCGGCTCAGCGATGCACGGGAAGCCACTAGAGGTGCCAGAATTTGGAGAGATCAACACTATCGTCTTGCTGGGTAGTGAAACTATACTGTGATCAGTTCACTGTCTGTGGCCCTAGAGTGGATGTGTGCGGTGGGGTGGCAAAAATAGGCCACAGCTGTGCAGCATATTGTCTCCTGGCTTTGACAGGATCTAATGCTTTTCTCTCTGCTCATTCCTAGGAGCCAGTGGGAAGTCATTTTATGTTATTGGAGATGAGATGATCGGTGAGTGAATATGTTAGTAGACCCAAGTGTGCCTGTAAATAATCCTTCGGCATGTGTATAAGTTTCATTTAAATATCACAGGCAACTGTGCTAAAATGTGTTTTTCTCTGTGACTTATTATGATTAAAGAGAGGTTCATTTTTTTCATGCCTTAAACCAACACTCACAAGCCCTGTATGAACACTGAAAGAGTTTTTGGCCTCTGTGTTGTTCACACTGGCTGTGAAGAGATCCCATCTTTGTGCAATACCAGTGCATGAGATGGAACAAAGGCCACAGTCCTCATTCTGCACAAAAACGTATTCTGAAGTTCATCTGAAGCTAATATAAACCTTCAGTTGTTAAGTTAAGTTAATCAAATCAAGTGGGTATCTTTTTATATATCTAGTATACTGACACAGAGAAAAGGGAATGTTGCACTGAAGAACTAAAACGTTGAAAGAGATTTGATTTGACTAATTCAGTCTGCAAAAAGCGCCTTATTAGTATTAGCTAAACTTTGGAGTGTATTTTTGTATGTAATGAGGACTGTGGATTCGTCCCTTGTCTCTCATATGAGAACCATGTTCGGAAAGGATCTTTTCGTGCAGTGATGTAATGCAATGCACATATGGGCGTGAGACTATTGTTTTCAGACAGATGAATGCAAATAATATGCACCTATCCTTTAAAGTCCTGTAACATTTGCCATCCGTCTTGCACTTAAATACAAACTCACATTCCAAAAGAGTTCAGATGCTGTGGAAAACATACCTGAAACAGAATTTATTATGGTCATTTATTAATCCTTTTTGACAAATACTCAATTAAAAACAGTACAAAGACAATATATGGAATATTTTACCTCATTAATTTCATTGATTTTTGTAAATATCTGTTTCCTCTGAATTTGATGCAGCAACACGTTTCAAACGAGTTGGGACAGGAAAAATTAGAGACTGGGAAAGATGTGGAACGCTCCAAAAACACCTGTTTGGAACATTCCACAGATAAACAGGTTGATTGGTAACAGGTGATAGTATCATGACTGGGTATGAAAGGAGCATCCTGGAAAGGCTTAGTCGATTACAAGCAAGGATGCAGCGAGGTTCAACACTTTGTGAACACATGATTGCATAAAGGATGTTACCACATGTGCTCAGGAACACTTTGTGAAACTGCAATCTGTTTTTATTCACATTGTACTACTTTCTTGGAATCAGGGTTGTGCTTTACGTGAAAACAAATGACACTATAGAGAAACATTACTTATATATATTGTTTTATACCAATCTGGAGTTTCCTCTCTTCTCTTACTGTCATCCTCCCCGTTTCCTGTCATGTGGTCTCTCCAGCCAGGTGTCCTGACAACACCTTCACCTGTGACAATGGAGAATGTGTCACCAAATTGAACCCAGAGTGTGACTTCATCCCTGACTGTGCGGACGAATCTGATGAAGCTCGCTGTGGTGAATGACTCTTTAAACTTTTACCGCTTTCCTTTTAACCCCCGCTATTCACCTTTCCTTTGCAGTTGTTGTCAGTGAAAAGCAAACCGTGTCCTAGCAGAACATTCTGGCACTAACAGGTCACATCGTAACTGTGACGCCTGTGAGGAAAACCATCACCGCTTCATCTCCATTTTCACCACATCATCCTTCTTTTCCCCTCAGCTTGTGGCACACGTCCTGCTATGGGGAGTCGGGTAGTGGGTGGCGAGGATGCTCGGGAAGGGGAGCTGCCATGGCAGGTCAGTCTGAGGTTCCACGGGCGCCACACCTGTGGAGCCTCTATCATCAATGAACGCTGGCTGGTCAGCGCAGCACACTGCTTTGAGAGGTAGGCAGCAATCATCATCTTCAGGTCACTGAGATTTCCAAATCTGCCAACTGTCTAACATAGGAGAAAAAAATCAAGGGACAATTTTATTAGCTCATTTTTTAGCTGATGACCAGATGGTTAGTGACTCAAATGTATATTTTAAAGTTTTGTTATCTCTTTCCTTTCTTTTTATAGGGACAATGACCCCAAAGAGTGGACGGCCCTGGTGGGGGCCACGCTGGTAAGCGGCGAGGAGTCCGAGTCCAAAACAATTAACATCAAGTCGCTTGTTGTGTCTCCGGACTACAACCCCATGACCACCGACAACGATGTTAGTGTGCTGGAGCTGGAGACCCCTCTCACCTTCAGCTCTTACGTCCAGCCCGTCTGCCTGCCCTCCCCGTCTCATGTCTTCGCCCCCGGACACAGCTGCGTGGTGTCAGGGTGGGGCGCACTGAACCAGTTCAATCGTGAGTCTGCCCGCAGGACTAACACATCTACAGGGGAGGGATTTAGAGAGAAAAGGAGCCGGTTGTTTATTGGTAACCAATGCTTTGAGTTCATAGCGTTTTATAATACTGGCATGATAACTGTCAGTCATTACATCAACAGCATTGTAGGAAAAACATAACATTTATCACATCACTTTTTAATTAATACTGACTATTTCCACTGCTGTGTTGATATACGATCAGCATGCGTCATTCAGTCGTCCTCTGCTCTTCTGTCACTCAGCTGAGGTGCCTCCCACGCTGCAGAAAGCGGTGGTGAAAATCATCGACTCCAAGGTGTGCAATAAATCGTCTGTGTACAGAGGCGCTGTCTCTCGCAACATGATGTGTGCCGGATTCCTGCAGGGCAAGGTGGACTCGTGTCAGGTCAGCGCTGTTTCACCTGGTTCACACAAAGGTGGCTGCATGGGCGAGAGCTATCGACTTACTCGTTCTTACAATACCTTCTTGCCTCGGGGCTGATGAGCTGATCCTTTTCTGGTCTTGAAACTATAAGTAGAGTCAAAACTCTATGTTAACACTGGTCCAACCCTAAAAATAAAGGCCTGTTGGCTGTTGCTGTTATTTTCATCTCAGCGTGACAGGGTGTGCGCTGTTCATATTACAGTGAGAAAACATGGCATTCCTCCTGTAAGGGTTCAGTTCAGCCTCCCATTACAGTTCAATCAATTCAATTCATCGCCCAATTCTGTTCTTACATCACAGGAGCTCTTGTGTTTTCCCTGTAGGGTGACTCTGGAGGGCCTCTGGTGTGTGAGGGGGCCCCAGGAAGGTTCTTCCTGGCTGGGGTGGTGAGTTGGGGTGTGGGCTGTGCCCAGATCAACAGGCCTGGGGTCTATTCCCGCGTCACCAGGCTCCGCAACTGGATTCTAAGCCACACAGATCCCAGCTTTGCCCATGATTACTCCCAGTATGTTCCCACTGTGCCAGTTACTGTGACAGGAGGGAGCCTTGATCATCTGCCAGTACCCAGGAGCACAGCCATGGACGTGTCATCTGCACCAACACTACCTGGTAATGTCATACTGACAGCAGTTATTATTAATTAATCAGAGAGAGGTCAGAAAGTCACAAACATGGAGCTCAGTCATTTCTTCTGTAGTATAACAGACATGTCCATCATGTCTTCCAGTCTTTAACTGCAGTGGAAACTTCCAGTGTAGCGCCACCTCCTGCATCAGCAAACTCAACCCCGAGTGTGACGGAGTCCCCGACTGCCCCAACAGGGCCGACGAAAGAAACTGTGGTAGGTTTTGAAAGGGGTGCACATGCTGGGTTAAAAGAGTGCTTCTGATGGGGGTTTTTGTTTCAGACTGCGGTGTGCGTCCTGCGTTGGGCTCCCAGAGAATCGTGGGTGGAGTAACAGCTCGAAGGGGGGAGTGGCCTTGGATTGGCAGTCTTCAGTACCAGAGGCTTCACCGATGTGGTGCCACACTCATTCACAGCAAATGGTTACTCACAGCGGCACACTGCTTCAAAAGGTACTGCGTGTGTTCAGCTGGAAACTTAACAGCAAATTGCAAAAATCAAACAAAATAACTTTCTTCTGTGCTATTTGTTTTTATCAACAATCACTCATCCATCACATCCAGAATGATACCGACTCTGAGTCTTCATATATAACCCACAGCGACCCGAGCCCCACTAACTGGGCTGTGAGCCTGGGATCTGTGCTGCGCTCTGGGGTGGGAGCCCTGGTCATCCCCATCCAGAGGGTCGTCATCCACCCGGCCTTCAACGGCACAAACATGGACCACGACGTGGCTCTGCTGGAGCTGACGGTCCCAGCCCCCACGTCCTACACCATCCAGTCTGTCTGTCTCCCCTCGCCGGTGCACCACTTCCTGAAAACAGCAGAGTGCTACATCACGGGCTGGGGATCAATGAGGGAAGGAGGTGAGAGATTTAAAATCCCTCAGACATCAGGCACAGCTTTCCAGACAACTGGTTGCGAGATGTGAGTGAAAGCAAGAGATCACTGGAGGAGCAAAAGCTTCCACGTTGTGATCATAAAGACTCAAAAAACGAATTTTTTAAATTATCATAAGGATTTTTGTACTGAGGTGACCTCTTACAGCTCCACTATTCCATCAACCTTAAAATATGTAATATGGTATTATATGAAATACTATCAAATGTTTACTCAAATTACAAAACTTAGGCTTTTGGCATGCAGATACTTCCTTTTATCCGCTGAGGTTCTGACTTATCTACCACTGAAACTTCCTGTTGCTCCACCAGAACAGTGGAATGGAATTTGGTTTGTAGTGCTAACAGCAGTAAAAAAAAAAAAAAAAACAACATTGCATAACCCACTCATCTAAGTATTATTATTTGGGACAGGTTCATTGACCAACCTGCTGCAGAAGGCTGCAGTGAACATCATTGACCAGGCCGACTGCCAGCACTCATATGGAAACATACTGACTCCTAACATGATGTGTGCTGGTTACATGGAGGGCGGCAGGGACACCTGTTTGGTAAGACGCTGCAGGACTTTATATACTATGTGGCACATATCCCTTTTACACGGCCTGGAAATGGGCCAGACGTCTGGGTGGTACAGTGTTGGCAGTGTCTGAGTGGACAAAGATAACACAAGTGAGCAGAGGCTCAGGGAAACAGGGCCATGGCTCCGATTTTACAGTGGCTAGTTAACCAGGTCAGAACAATGCAAATCTTCCCTTTCACTCTTTAGGTTTTTAAGAACTCCTGTTTAGAAAAAGTAAAAGCATATGAACAATTAATGGTGTGAAAATACTTGTTGCATATTCCAGTTATGGAGCAAGCATGATGGAGAAAAGCAAGTGTTGCTTGTTGAGGAACATTGCAGCACTTATGTGAGAGATGCTTATCTAATGGGAGAGAGTAGACTTTCTTTCCTACAAATACAGAGTCCCCCCTTTCACCCCCTCCCTCGCTGTAATCTACTTATGTAAGGAAACCCACATGCATTCCTGTCTCGGTCAAAGCACCTGGCATCTCAGCAGCGATCCAAGTGACATTCTCTTTGTACCCTACTCTTCTGCTTCCTCACTCATCCTTAATCGTTTTATTCTCCTCTGCACACTGGAGACCTCAGAGCGTTGAGGTCCTTTTAATATCTGACAAATTATTAAAAGCCACTCTTTTGTTCCTCTCTTCTCCGTCATCCAGGGAGACTCTGGGGGACCGCTGACCTGCCGTCAGCTCTCCGGCCAGTGGTTTATTGCTGGAGTGACCAGCTGGGGACACGGATGTGGGCGAATTGGTTTTCCGGGGGTTTATACTCGTGTGACATCCATCAGGGCATGGATATCAACATACCTGCCTTTCTGAAGCAGCACAAAAGGAGCTTAATCCTCAAGATGCTAAACTACATGGACCCAGTGGCTTCTCCTGATACATCTCCTCCAGAAAAGTGTACTGTACAAGGACTTAAGTCATGTTAAAGCCACACACACTCGCACATAATCTCCACAGTGTTGTGTGTGTGTGACCTGCTGGTCATGGGTGCTGTTTGTAATACTGTGCCATCATCTGAACTGGGACCATCCTCTTTCATAAAGTACTGAAGAAATAGGGTTAATACTGAACTGTGGCTTATGGACATTCTGCTAGCATGTGCATGATTGAAAGTATTTATTTCAGGTATTTATTTGGCTGACCGGTAAACCTTCTGTACATGGTGTTGTGTTTCATTTTGTGTGGGGTTCAGAATATATGTGGTTCATGTATGAGTGCGTTTGCTCGTCTTTTTTTTTTTTTATCCATTCTTAGAAAATAAGACAAATATGCAATGTAGTGTAGTAATTGTTACTGGGAAAAACATAGCTCTGTGAGAAAAAGTTGTGCTGGAATCAGCTTTAAAAGGAAGTCACCTTTTGACTTCTGACTTTGACTTTTGAGTTTGATAAGACCTGGTGATGTTTCACTTATACACATTCTTTTTAATTAGAAACACAAGACTCTGATTGACAAGATTTATTGATTTACATGAAAACCATTCCATTTTCTCACAATCACACTGCAAAGAATGTTCACAGGCTTTCCTGGCTCTTACTTCCCTACAGAAGCTCATCAGGATAGAAAAAAAACAACTGTGGTTCCCAGACTTTGACAAACCGTGCACACAAAGCTGAGAAAGGTTCAGTACCCCGTGTACAGCAAGGCAGACCCTGCTGAAACAAGCCCACTACTGTGGAGGGCGGCAGATAGGGTGACAACTAGAAAGCAGGTCAGACAAAACAGTTTTGTTCTCCAGGCGTACTTTGATATAGGACTGTTTGGAGGCTTGTGAATGTCAGGTTCACGGTTGTGAAAACACCAAGTTGCTCCTCAAGTCTTCCTGGTGATTTTAAGTAGGTCTTTTAGAGTCAAAAGCATGTTTAGGAAAAGCTGGCTTGTCCCTTAAGGGCTCCGGTTGTGCTGTTTATTTACTAAGGACAAATATTTAGTCTCTCTCTGAGCACAAACACAAGACAAGACAAGACAATGGGCAACAAGCATGGGCACACTGCTGACAGTTGTAAAGGAGCAACTGTAGTGAATGAGAGACTGTTTACAGTTCTCAGTTTCATGTGTCCTGATAGAGGCTCTTGAACACAACACACATTCAACCTTAGTCTGATGATAGGAAGGTGTCAGTGTTTCTATTGAAGCCACACTGTATTAAACAAATAATATAATACAATACTTGCTCCAAAAAAAACAAAGCCATAGCGCTGCAGTTGACTAATTCAAAATTGCCACCTTGCCTGGGGCTGAAACATATCCCAGCATGCACTGCACAACACATGGGGTACACCCTGGAGAGCTCACCAGGGGCTAACACGTACATACACACACATTCACACTTTTACGTTCTCTCAGGCGATTTAGTTTCCAATTGCTTTGACCGCCACGTCTATTGACACGTGGGTCCAAATTTAAGCTTTTTACAATGTGTGTTGACTTGTTACCAGAAGATTAATCATTTATAACATAAAAACAAAAATCATCAAACTTTGTTACTGAACTGTTCCTCAGCGCAAAATGAAAATGTCCACAGAGACATTGTTATGGCTAGAGTCCACAGGCTCTGCTGTGCCTGTCCGTGAGGTATTGTGATGGAAGTTGATGGTGTGCTGCTACGGTGACACACCTGTGCACAGCTGCTGGCCTCCAGTGGTGCACTGTGCTCTTCCTCACTGTAAGCAGCAGCCTGAGGAAGGGAAGGGGGACAAGAGGGATGTTCACATGCGAGCTCTTTCCCTCTGTAATCTGGAGTTGTATGTTCGGGACACAGTGTTCCAGGCGTCCATATACCGGTCCATACACATGGCGATACATTTCTGTGAAGGCAAAAGCAATTACATGGACGCTGTGGAAAACTTTGTACCAAATCAGGATCTTTTTAAGGCTGTAACAAATGATTATTGTTTATTATAAATTACTCTGCCACATCAGTTTCTTCATTAATGATCTATACCAAAAAATGCTGATTAGAATCTGCGAGAACTTGAGATGACATGTTCAAGTTGCTTGTTTTTTCTGGCCAACAGTCTAAAACTCAAACACCTTACGTTCACAGGCACAGATATCACAGACAATTAGCAAATCTTCGTAAGAGGCTAGAACCAGTGAATTTATATTTGAAACATGATTTATACACTTAGTCAAAGATCTAAATCATCACAAATTGACGAATGGTTTCAATGCACCTGAAAGCAAACTTGCTCAATGTGGCTCAACGCTTACCTGCTCAGAGTTGTCCAGCGTGCTTCCAGGTTTACCTATGCACTTCTTAAAGCATTTATCTGTCATTCTCTGAAACACGAAGAGACAACAACAGAAGGTCACAAGGCAGGTAGGTGAAAAGACTCAGAGATGTCCAGACTTTAATTGGGTTAAAAGCAACATCTGGTTAAAGAGTCGTGGTTTTCGGACGCTAACGTTACATTATGTCATCTGCATTTCAATGACTTCAGACGTTTCTATGTCATATTTCATTATTGTGGTAGCTTAACAATAACAACATCTGCCTTTGACGTTTGCAGGAATAAGAAACGTGCCCATGCCATCTTCAGTAAACTACTATATTTAACCCTTACTTACTAAGTTTTAGGTTAGTCTTGCTAGCTTAGCAACCGTGTCCAATGATTTACCTGCAGCAGCTCCTGTGCGTTAGCCACCGCAATCTGGACTTTAACCTGCTCCATTATCGTGCCGGTATCCACTTTACCACCTGAGCCACCGGCTGAGAAGTCTGAACCGAAACCGTCCATTTCTACCGGAGCCGTTACCGAAATCTATAGCGTTGTGGACCTGCTTTCAGTGCACGTGCACACCACTGCTGCTAGATTTAGCTAACGCAAGTTTTCGATGCCCTTGACAGCGGCGGAAGACTGAATACGTCATTTCCGTGTAGTGATTCCGACATGGGAAATGTAGTTTTTTAAAAGTCGCAAGGTCGAGTTACTGCAGTAAAGACACCGCAGCCAAAAACATTTCCTGCCTCGTATATTTAAACTCATGTTTATAATACTTAAGAGCACAGACGGCTTGTCAGCACACATACACACTCCAACAACGCACGTGCGCGCACGCACGCGTGTTTACCACACGGTGGAGATAAACTCCACTGAATCAGCCCAGTTTAAACCTCAGCTTTGACTTGCTTCAAGTATGCTACCAACCGACACCTATAATTATTAATAAAATGTATTTTCTTTACATATGATTTAATTATTGTTAGATCTTGATCTTTTAGATTTAATACAACATCATTCCAGATAGATAGACAGCTAGATATAGATAGATGTTTGTTTTGTTTTGCGTTTTTTTTTTGTTCGCTTTTGTCATGTCTTGATATATCTTGTTTGTTACTCAAAACAAGCATTTTGCATGATACACTTTATAATTTTATCAAATCTAATTATTTGCAAAACATCACGACAAGCATTTATCTTATCCTGGTTTCCCACAACAGGCTGTGTTGAAAAAGAAAAAATCGAAAATATGCATCGCAGTACGCGATTTTTCATACTTTCACAATTCCTTTATTCATTGCAAAATCAAATTACTTTACTGTCATTCCAAGGTTATTGTGAGATTGCTCTACCAGCATGCCTGTGTAAATGATAAGATGAGTTCCAATTTCAGTTAAAACTAAACTTGTCAAGTGGCCAGGGTAACTATGTGGAGCCAACAACATAAATAGAAAGTCATAAGAACCTCTGCATTGTTTGGTGTTGAGGCCTGGGCATGAGGATGACCCCCTCCGAGGACCCCTCTCCTTATGTTTCAGACAGGATGACCTCACTGAGAAGACCACCTGCCTTGAGTGAACAAATATGTGGTACAGTGAGTCTGCAGGCAACAATGGAGTGGCGGTTACTGTCATCTCAACAGACACTATGAGTGGCTTGTTGCGATGCTGGGGGCATTGGGGAATAATTGCGGGGGGTCTGATTTGTGGCGTGCCTGCCTAAGAGTAATTAATGACCAGTTACACAATGCTTGCACCCAAGCACATGCACACACACACACACACAAATAAATCCGCCGACCAATTTGGCTCGAAGCCACTGGGCTGAATGGGGGGAAGGGAGGGTTGGGTTAAAGTGCAGCAAAATGAATTAACCCTAGATTACAATCATGAGTTCATTAATCTAATCTTCTTAAATTCATAATCTCCTTTAGGCACACTTGTGTGTATGAAAGCATTTGGCCCGGTCAGCTACTTGGGAGGCTTCAATAAGCACCGGCAACAATGCTCATGAGAATGTGAATTTTCAGTGAGTGTGTTTTTGGTGTGAAGCTTTGAGGTTTCACAGGACTGTTCAGTGGATACTTCAGGGCTTTAAAGTGCAAAAAAAAAAAAAAGATAGTGACTTGAGATATTGTGAGGAAACAATATGACTGAAAAACACCCACACATGCTCACATACACAGAAACTCAGACAGCTGAGAATCAGCAGCCGCTTTTAATCTTGAAAAGCAGCTGCTGAGTGACAGTAAGAGGGAGAGAGAGAGAGCGAGAGAGAGAGAGAGAGAGAGAGAGAGAGAGAGAGAGAGAGAGAGAGAGAGAGAGAGAGAGAGAGGAAACCTGAGTTGTGTGGCAGCGGCGTTTGTGTTTGTGGTGCTGGAGATCAGTCAGCTCTGTGCACAGAGACACACTGTGTCTGCTACCAGTTCTGACTCAAATATTCAAACCATCACTGATCCATTAACTGTTTCAAGTATATCTATAGTATTAAATTCTCCATTTCTGACTATCACTCGTTCTTCTTTGCTGACTTCCACAGGGCCTTTTTTTCACAGTAGACATTTTGACATGTTGCGACATGAAAAGCACAGGTGCAACTAATAACACCAACAATGTCTCATTTACGTGTCCCAGTTAGGCAACGAGCCAGCCAGCAGGGCACACCTAAATGGAATGAAGCCATTATTAATGCCATTAATTAAACCTGCAGACATGTTGGGACATATCCTAGCACAGAATCTTGCACAGAGAGGAGGCTCAATGCTTGAATCTGCCCTCTATTTCTTTAAATTATTTTTCAAAATCTTTACAGTTTTCAAAGCTTCACTGTTTTATCATGTTTTCAGCAGCCTGTGAAATTCCTCGTATGTGCATGCTGACTTGGCTGGTTCTTGTCTGACCTCATTCTTGTCTTGATAGCTCACGAGTACTTAAATCCTTCAGAAAATGTAAGGAATTCAGCTGGAGGAACGATCTCATGGACCTCAGAAGGACTTTAACCTGCCATCATATGATCAGTAAGACTGTTGGCTATGTGGAGCTGGCAGGCAGAGCAAAGACTGTATTGTCTTTTTTTTTATGCCCGGTCAGTCTCAGAGGTACACAGCTTTAACTACTGAGGGCACTGAGGTCATGCGCCAGAAGGTTTTCTCGTTTTCCTTCATTTTTAACAACCATGGGGAATTTTCATCAATGCAAACCTTGTACGTGTACATAATATGCTGATTCCAGCATTTTTAAACACAACACATCTAGATCTGATTCCGTCTAGGCCCACTCAAGGACAAACAAATGAAGGCTTCAGTGTCTCTATCCCCAATGTTATTCCTGGCAGTGTGGAGACGGCATTCAGAACTCCATGTTTGCCAATAAAATTTCACAGGAAGTTGTCAAGAGAATTAATAAAATTCAAATGAAAAGAATTTAAACACAACATTCAGTTCTTTTATAAAGTAGTTCTGGCCACTGCTTTGGGGCTGTGAATTCATATCTCTCACTGAACTGTAATCTCCTTTATTCTTTTTATTCTATTTTATCCCATTTCAATCTGGTGTTACATCTTTAATCCTATTTTAATGTGTTTTCTGTTATGTTATGTTTTGTTTTGTTTTGTTTTAAGGCTTTTTTTTATGTGTAACACAAATCCCTTTGAATGGCCTTGTTGTTGAGAGGTGCTGCTTCGCCTCTGACACCATGGCTGCGGACTCCAGATGTTCCTCAGCGCGCAGGCAGGTGAAACATGCAGACACAGGTGCTCTTTGCAAAGCTTATGGCGCTGGTATCTGGAGGATGATGTGCATTGTGTGTGAAGTTGGCTGCACAATAAAGGAGCCCTGGCTTGGCGCGGCAGCCCATTGGACGGTGGCAGCAAGAGTGGGAGGAGCCAGTGTGACCACTCCGGCTGCCTCTGCTCGCTCTCTGCGCTCCTGTAGTCGCTCTCCCGCAGGCTGCGTGGCTTCCCGAGAACAAAACGGAGCTGCCAACTTTGTTGCATTGTTGTTGCGCGTTTAAGCTCGAAGCCCGCGACGCGGACAAATGGCTCAAACGTTTCCCAGCGGTTTAGGACGCGGTAGAGTTTTGACCTCGGAGGGCGGATTTGTCTAAAACTGTGCCACAACTTCAAACAGATCAACGACGGAACAAGTTGGAGCCGAGATAAAGGATTCCGGATCGGCTCGGCGCCTATCAAGGTAAGCATTAGACGCCTAATCCTCCTAAAGTATCGAACACGAAGATACGTGCTCGCTTGACGTTTCTCCAACTTCGTGAGCAGTTTACGTCTAGGCTGTAACATCGGACCCTTTGATGTTGTGCGGTTGTAGCAGCCTGGATGTTTGCAGGCTGCTGCTAACTTGGGAGGAAAGTTGAGCGCATGCTGAAGTGCTGACCGGAGTTTCACATTTACTGCACAAAACGAATTGGATTTCACGCTGAGTCCCTCCACGGAAGTCCACCGTCCCCCTTTCAGAGGGATTGAATAGCCGACTTAAATTTATCTGCTTTGAAACAATGGAGGCTTTCAAGCGGAAGATATTGATTTGGTCTTTTTCAAGTTGTGGACAGTCTTACTTAACCCACAGCGCCGTGCTGTGATTATTACAGTACTTTTCTTTAAGATGTTTAATTATAGCATCTTATTACATAACTCTAGTTATTATTCAATAAAGTTGATTTTATTTTGAAATGAAGCATTTCCACGCCAGAACGCAGAGGCTGTACACCTGTCTGAATCCACATCAGACCATCAAAAGGAGCAACAAAGGCTTTCCATCTGTTGCACAGAGGTTACATAATTTCATCCTCAAGTAGCTGGTCTGAGGTGACACCTCATATGTGGGCTTGAAAGCTTCGCATTTGGCACCATCTTGTATGCCAGCCTGCAGAGGAGCAGAGCAAGCTGGCAGGAGGCTCCTGTGGTTGGAGGTGACTCACAGCTCTGACACGTTTAAAGGAGAGGAAAGATGGGGTGTAGGACAGCACACGCAGGTGCTGTTTCTTCGCCTTAATGGCCAGCTAACGTAGCTCATTTGTTGTCACAGGTTTTGAGGATGGACTCGTGACACCGATGTGTGTTTTCCAGCCTAAGTCACGCAGTGTACACACACTGGTTTTCTGCAAGAGTGCGTCTTATCTGCACCGCTTTCATCTGTAAAGTCTGAAGTTCATTTCCGGCGTAACCTAGCGCACTGATATGAGTATTTGATTTCTGAACAGCCCGTTCATCACCTGTTGGCACTGTGTGCTTTGTCTAATCATGAAATGGGAGGAGTGTTTACGGTAGCGCTCACATCAAAGGGAGTGTGCATGACCTTAAAATCTCTTCCTCCTCATAAATGGTTGAATCAAACACATGTAAAGGCTCTTTTCACTTGTGCTTATATATATTTTTTATCCTCTGTTCTCCTCTCCAGGTCAAGATGTCTGTCAGTAACCACGAAAACAGAAAGTCTCGCTCTAGTTCCGGCTCCATGAATATCCAGCTCTTCCACAAGACGTCCCACGCGGACAGCCTGTTGACTCAGCTCAACCTGTTGCGCAAGCGGAAAGCCTTCACAGATGTTGTCCTGAAGGCTGGAAACCGATCCTTCCCCTGTCACCGGGCCGTCCTGGCCTCCTGTAGCCGATACTTTGAGGCCATGTTCAGTGGTGGGCTCAGGGAGAGTCGGGACGCTGACGTCAACTTCCACGACTCTCTCCACCCGGAGGTGCTGGAGCTCTTGCTTGACTACGCCTACTCGGCCCGAGTCATCATTAATGAGGAAAATGCAGAGTCGCTCCTGGAGGCCGGCGACATGCTTCAATTTCACGACATCCGGGACGCAGCAGCGGAGTTTCTAGAAAAGAACCTCCACCAGTCGAACTGTCTGGGGATGATGCTGCTGTCGGATGCCCACCAGTGCCAGAGACTGTACGAGCTGTCGTGGAGGATGTGCCTGGCAAACTTTGCCACTCTCTTCAAGACAGAGGACTTTCTCAGCCTGCCCAGAGACAAAGTCCAGGAGCTGATCCTCAGCGAGGAACTGGAGGTGGAGGACGAGAGCCTGGTGTACGAGGCTGTAATCGACTGGGTCAAAGCTGACATGGAGCGCAGGCACAGTGAGCTGCCCGAGCTGCTGCGCTGTGTCCGATTGGCGCTGCTGCCTGAAACGTACCTGCTGAAGAACGTTGCATCGGAGGAGCTGGTGATGTGCCACAAGGTGGGCCGGGAGATTGTTGAGGACGCCGTGCGGTGCAAAATGAGGATCCTCCAGAATGACGGTATTGTAACGGGGTTCTGTGCCCGGCCGAGGAAGGTTAGCCAGGCCCTGCTTCTGCTGGGAGGGCAGACTTTTATGTGTGATAAAGTCTACATGATCGACAACAAGACCAAGGAGATCACCCCCAAAACAGACATCCCCAGCCCCAGGAAAGAATGCAGCGCCTGTGCCATTGGTTGCAAGGTTTGTATGTGATCTGTACTGGAATATTATCATCTTGATCGTGATGTTATGTAGATGCACTCAACATGTGATTTCTCTCTATCATCTCAGGTTTATGTTACTGGAGGGCGTGGTTCTGAAAACGGGGCCTCCAAAGACGTCTGGGTCTACGACACATTACATGACGAGTGGTCCAAAGCTGCACCTATGTTGGTAGCCAGATTCGGACATGGCTCTGCAGAGCTCGACCACATACTGTATGTCGTGGGAGGACACACATCCCTTGCAGGATCCTTCCCTGCATCTCCATCTGTGTCTCTCAAACAGGTGGAACAGTACGACCCTCAGACCAACAAATGGACCCTGGTGGCTCCACTCAGAGAGGGGGTGAGCAACGCCGCTGTCGTCGGCGCCAAAAACAAACTCTTTGCCTTCGGGGGCACCAGTGTGAACAGAGACAAATACCCCAAGGTGCAGTGCTTTGACCCTTGCCAAAACCGGTGGTCTGTGCCGGCCGCCTGTCCGCAGCTGTGGCGCTACACTGCGGCGGCTGTGGTCGGCAACCATGTTGTGGTAATTGGAGGCGACACAGAATTCTCAGCCAGCTCTGCTTACCGGTTCAACAGCGAGACGTACCAGTGGTCAAAGTTTGGCGACGTGACAGCCAAACGGATCAGCTGCCACGCGGTGGCATCGGGAAACAGACTGTATGTGGTTGGAGGGTACTTCGGGGCTCAGAGGTGTAAGACGCTGGACTGTTATGATCCGTCATCGGACTCTTGGGACAGTGTGACCAGTGTGCCCTACTCGCTCATTCCCACCGCCTTCGTCAGCACGTGGAAGTACCTCTCAGCATAGAAAGAGACGCGCTGACTCTTTGAGGTTTCCACGGTGAGTAAATGCAGTTTCCTTTAACTCACACAAACAAACAAGATGTTGATTATATGTGCTATTCATAGCATCCCCTGTGTTGTCAGATGATTCGTGGGGAGTCACTTTATTGCAGCAAAAATACCTTTTTTTAATTCAAGGAGCACTGTTTGGTACCTAACAGGTGAGTGTCAGTTTGAACCGGACGAGGCCAGTTTTTACAAACCCCTCACTGTTTTCAGGGTTGCTAGTGGTTACAGTTACACATTATCTAGCTGCAGTGACTGCTGGCTGTTGGATAAACATGGCGAAGTCCTGGTTTAGAGAGCTGGAGGAATGTCAGCGGTGCTGGTAATTACAGAGCGAAAGCTACAACACAAGACCTCTGTCACTGACAGGAGCGAGGTGGAGAGGCAGGGATCAGGTCTGTGCTTGCAGCTTAAGGAAAGCAAGAGGGCAGGGTGCTCTGCAGGACGGCCCTGGGTGCTAACTGACTGCCTGTTATGAGTCAGTACCTCAAAACAGTAACTTATAAAAGGTGTTGTGACGCACAGCATTTAACATATGGAGGGCTTGGAGCCAGAGGAGCCCAAGGAGCTTTTGGTGAGCTGTAAATAAGTCTTTTTATTAGCTAATGTACAGTATGAGTGGCGTTTCACTTAAGATCTCAACCTTTTTATCTGATTGAAAAGCCAAATTAAAAAAAAAAGTCCACACTTCATTTATCTATACAAGCCCTTATTTCATCTTCTGTAAATATAATACATTATCCATAAGGCATCTTTCTCAAAGTGCTTTGCGGGATAAGAAAATGATGAAAACCTTAAGTACCAAGCGGTGCGGAGGCCAGGACACTCTGCTCTGCTCCAAGTAGAAAAGTCAGATCAGTAATCTTATCAGGCCTTCAGGAGGGGAGGTGGTGGGTGGATACGGAGGGTATGAAAGTATGATTGATTGAAATATAACGCACCATATCAGTGGAGAATTGCTCGGCCTAATCTGCCTGAAGGAGCGACAGGTGGCCGTTTTCACAGCTTCGTGTGAGATAAGGGATGATAAATGTTTTTTCCTGAGGTGTTTTCAGCTTTTGGCAGAGGGTGAGGAAGGAGGGATGCAGGGGCCAGTAGATGACAGAAGAAGAGGGATATTTTAAAGGTTTGCAGGTTGTTTGTACCTGGTGATGCTGGTTTTAAGGTGACCTGATGCAATCGATGGGAAACTGATCATTGCTGCAGTAGCCATTTGATTTGAAAAGCCCAGACTCGACTGTATATTTGTATTATTAGTTTTTGTGTTTTCATCTTTATTGGAGTCATGACATTTTCAAGGAAAAACAAGGCACACATTGTCACGTATTAATTTGTTCCGTAGATTCATTGGTTTGCCATGAAGCTCTAGTCTGTCATCAAAAATAACAATAAGACCCACACTTGAAGCAAGAGTTCACTTATTTACACAAGTTCACCTTCTTGCCCAGAGTTAGTTACAGACGCTTGTCTGTTCTACATAAGGCTACAGTCAGTTAGCTTAACTTAGCACAAAGTTAGGAACCAGGGACAAAACCAGCCTGGCTCTGTCCGCAGGGAAAAAAAAGAGTCAAGTTGCTTCCAGACTTTATGCTAAGCTGAGCTAACCATCTTCGTCAGGCTCCCACCAAGAAAGCAAAAATGCATATTTCCAGAAGTTTGGATAACTCGTGCTCCTCTGTACTGCAAAGCAACTGCTTTTCTTCTCTCAGGAGGAGTGACTTCAAACAGGCTCCCTTTACGCTGCCAAGAACTTTGAAAGTAAAGCCGAGCGGAAGCGAGTGAGAAGCATGGGGCTTATGTGTGACTTGTGTCTACAGTAAACAGCTGGATATAATGGAGCTGGGGGCTTAGCATTACGAGGCTGCTGGTATGGACCGCTGTCTCCATGGCAGCCAAGGTTTTCTGGGCCGGGATGGAGACAGACAGGCTGGCTATGAAAGATCAAGGCGCCGCATCCTTATGAACTCTTTCAGTAACGGTAGCTACCGTCCCGCTGCCAGCTGCCTTTATGTTTAATTACAGCAGACGTGGAAAAAGCTCAGATTTCCAGCTTGTTAAGCAGGCGTCCTACCCTGACGCTGGTCCACTCTCTCATCCGAGACAAGCGGGGCATGAGAGGACAAGTGGAGTGTTAAAATTTTTGGGGAGCGACAAAGTGACACAGTGCAGGACACAAACACACACACACATATGGAGAGGAGGAGATGAAGTGGAGAGCGAGTAAGACCAGGAGATCCAAGCTATATTTTGCACTGTTTGGCAGCCGAGACTAACGCCTGCCTAAAAATACTTTGCTCCTGAGGTTGTCAACTTTCAGCTGGGGTCAGAGAGGAAGATAACTGTGTGCGTGAGCGAGTTTGTGCGTGCATGTGTGTGTGTGTTTCTTTCATGTTCACGATGGGGCTGAAAACCACCGGTCAGCTGTTCAAGCATTCACTTATTGTGAGTTTTTGTGCAGTTGTGAAACCACTCATACTACTACTACTACTATTACTACTACTACACACACACTGGCAGTCACATTGCTGGCATTGCCTGTCCTTTAAAAAGCCAGCCATCCTTACTCTAATTTGGGAGGAATGAAGGTGTGGCCTGCATTCCCATTAGTAAAGATTTGTTAATGTTGCCTTGCGGTGCAGGCCGCTCAGCTTGCGTGGCCTGTATGGGATTACCAGCCCTTCTGCTCTTTTTGCCACCACCTACTGCAGTTTGCAGCCCTGCGCATTTCCACCACATGTGACTAACCGCAGACTCCAGGGCCAAGCCAGAACCCGCTGTTGATGGAAAAGTATTTGTAAATTTTAAAGCGTTACAGTCCATCTTTGTTATGGTCCGGGTGGGTGAAGTAAATAACTTCTTTCGGCTGAAAGCACGAAGACCTAAACAAGATTTAATTGTCATATTTTGACAATTGTACAACATTTACTTTTGCCAGTTAAGCTTTAAATTGTATATCCAGTGTGTGTTTTGGAGATAGAAGCAGAGTAGCATCATGGTGTAATGTGGGCAGTTGTGGGTGCCAGACTGCAGGCAGGCAGGATGTAACTGGAGATCCATGCACAAAGTTCAGTACAGTCTCCCTCCTTCAAACCGCTGAACTATAACGGCCCCGGAGATGACTGTTATCTACGCCTGAGCCCTTGTTTTCTCAACCCCCTCCGCCCCTCCCTCCTCATCACCCCTCTCCAAAAAAAAAAAATCACAGACACAAGCAGCATTCTCTCTCTCTCTCCTTTTTTTTTAACGACTTCAACTGAAGCCCTTGTGAGGTGGGCCCGGCTCTGTGTGATAGGGTACACCTGGAGAGGTCAGGGGCCGCAGAGGGAGCCCTCGGCGGGCTCTCTGCTTCCCCAGACAGCTGCTGTAAAATGGAAAGGTCACGGTGGGATCAGGGAGGAGGAGTGCAGAGGCCCTAGTCACTCAATACTAATGTTTTATTAATGCCTCGCTGTGAGGGCCACCAGGAACACAAGCTGAATGAGGCTTTTATTGTGGCATCTGTGTACAACAACACCCCCCCAGCCCCCCATTTCTCTCTCTCTCTCTCTCTCTCTCACACACACAGTTAGTGTAAGCACGTGCGCACACACACTTCGTCTTCAGTCCCTTGAGTAATCAATTTGCCACATTACAGTCCTCGGCACGGCCGCTTCAATTTGCATAAACCTAATGGAGTTTTTATTGGTCTTTTCTCCGCGCTGCCAGTAACAAAAAGAAAGAGGGAAAGAAGATGCTTAAAATGGCTGAATAATCACCCAGACTAATTTGATTACGCCCTCAAAAAGAGACGAGCTGTCATACAGTTACAGGGGCCTCCTCAGGAAGCCATCTGGGATGGGACCGAGTGTGTCTGCCTGGTAATTAATCTGAATTACATAATATTTGCGCCTCTGAAGTAGCACTGAAGTGGCGCGGATTCAGTTGCAGGGGTGCTCTTTGTTCCCGTTTTAAACTGGAGTTTCTCTTACGATTCATCAAGACTTGCCTTAGCTTTCTTTGCGGCTGCACCAGGACGCTTCGGTGTCCGCGCTCACCCCGGAGTCCTTTATCTGCCCCTGAAAACAATGCAAACTCATGTAAATGAAGTGGCTGATTCATACGTTGGTCAATTCAGTGAAATTCTTGCTGGTCATTAGTAAACATGGCACAGGCCTTGTTGGACACAAGGGACAGATAAAGAAAGAGGACTCAGCTTTGGTGTGGTGCATCGTGGGTAATTGGGCCTCTGGAAGACGCAGGTGGAGAGCAAGGTACAGTAAAGCTAAAAACAAATGGAGATGAATGTCACGCTGCGGGTGACGTTCATTTGATAGATGAGGCCTCCTTCAGCTAGACAGTGTGTCAGCTTTTGAATCATGGAAAAGCTTGAGATTAATTTCCCATTGTCAAACTCAACCTGGCGTTTTTCCCACGTGGAGGAGAAAGATGAGTGATGGGAACAGACAGACTGAGGCAGGTTAAACCTCAGCGTGCCAGATCCAATCACTTCATATAGTTCCAGGCCATCTGTTTGGCCTGCCGCAGGACACACGGGCTCCCTGCGTCCCTCACAGCGGCACTCTGTGGTTACTGCTCACCAAAGAGGCACACGGGGCATCTGGGTACTTTCTGGGTTGCACTTATTAACCCCGCCACCTGTTGGCATCCCACACTCAAGACCTCTTGGGTCAGATTTGTGAAGGTCGCTTGTGGTGCAGCGAAAGTTTGAATGCAGGTCAGGGTGAGCTTGTCCATATAGGAAATTGTGATTTGGGTAAAAAGTGCGGCAGCTGCAGCTCGCCGTTTATGCGTAACTGACCTTGACATAACAGGTAATAATGACAGAGCCGTGAGACAGTCTGGAGCTCATGTCCGGTGACAGCGGGACCCTTGGCGACGCGAGGCAGGGATGCTGCTTTTTGACGGATGTGCTGATGATGACGGACACGTAACCTTTTGTGGGACAGAGTGTGTCTCTGCGGAATTCATGTTGACAACACGATCCATCCCCTGGTACACCGTGTGGGCTTAGTTCATGCTGGTGTCTTGTCAACACGAGTGCAGCATGTGAAAACCCACTTTCTCTGCAGCACACTGAGATAGATGACTAAATATAAAACCCTTATGAAACAGTGATATTGTGGTCGGAGCAGAGCGGCACAGTATTCAAGATTCAGCTCTTCTTCAGCTGCACTTGAGAGAGATTAGACCAGCAGCAGCAGAACTCGTGTGCAGGCAGTGACCTTTGCACATGCATACACACACACACACACACACACACACACACACAGCAGCAGTGGAAACTTCCATCAGGCCTGCAGCTGCATGTGATAGTGCTGCTGCCGCCGCTGCTGCACTTCAGGAAGGGCGAGCTGAGTTTGTGCCGCTGCTTGTTGGACTCAGCGCTGAGGATCGAGCGACCAACGGAAATGTCTCTGTAGCGCAGAGTCGAGTACTGAAAGCGAAGAAGGTCACTCGCTTCGGTCCTGATTTCAAAACAGTGTTTATACAGCAATTAACACCAAGAACTGTGGCTTCTTTTGTGTAATTAGAGGAATGTTTCAACATTCTAGTAAATACACTTGTTCGCCAACTTGCACGGATTTCCTGGAGTCTCCACCGGTTGCCTGGCAACAGAATTAGTCAGGCGCATAGCTTCCAGTGAAACTTTTTACATTCAAGTTTAAACAAGCTAAATATAACATGTTAATTAGTGAACTTTCGAGGTGCTTGTAGGTGGATTTTTTGTTACCTTTAGTCTGAGCCAGACTAATTGCTTCCGTATGTCTTTATGCTAAGCTACGCTAAGCAGCTGCTGGCTGTAGCTTCATATTTAATCAAGGAATATGAGAATGGTTGCAATCCTTCTTATCTAACTCTCAGCAAGACTGCAAATTTCCCTAAAAAAGTCAAACTCTTTTTTTCTCTTTCTCAAAGAAGGATATTGGGGGAAGAAAGTAGCGTTGGTGGTGGATTTGTTACTGAAACCTGGGTGTCGTATTGACACTAGAATCAAAACACTGAAAAGATGCTGAAGCTCTAGTTGCGCCATGAAGCCTTTCAACTGAGCCTTGCATTTTGTTGTGTCGACACATCCAGCATTTAGGTTTGTTCCAAAATACTGCAGTTTGCGTAGCATCAGCCTGAGAGTAATTCCTCCACAGGGTTTAAAATGTACCAACTGCGTCTTACTCTGAAGCTTCTTTGTAGCCTACTTTTACCTTTCTGCTGGGTTCCAGTAGTACAGTGCTCTGGCGGCGCCCTGCTGCTAGGCTTCAGGCCATGTATTCACAACAGTAACAGATGCGTATGGATCAATGGAGGCTTCTGTAGCATCAGCCGGCTTTGTCAGCCGCGGGAATGAGAACTCATTAGGTTACCCAAACAAGCCCCCAGCAGAGCCAGCCTGTAACTGTCAACGCTGTGTCTCCCAGAATAGAGAGCACACACGCATCCTTCATCTGCGCCGGCAGATCTGAGTTATCATCAAAAATATGCAAATCAGAGGTAAACATCGTATTCGAATTATGCTCCAACCCCCCACATATCCAGCGCAGCGTTCCAGCGTTGGAGGAAAATTAGATAGTGAAGTATGTGAGGTTGCAGAAGAAGAGTGAAGATGAGAGGTGTTTATAGTAAAAATGGAATTTCCACCATAAGAAAGCCTCTTACAGTATGACTTCTATCCAGATAAAGCAGATGGTTTTGGAATGTGTGTTTTATCAGAGAAGCTTATTTTTTCCCTCAGATATTTATTACCTAGCTACAGAAATGGCTTGAGCAGCTTAATCCCACATGCCAGGAGGACTTTAGTTAAATAACGCTCTGTCCCGAGGCGTTATTAACACTACGTGGGTAAGCCTGATAAACTGGCATGGTGATAAGCTGATGTGTAGCCCGGAGGACCGAAGTCTCCGCATTCCTCCCCGCTCCCTGAGAACGTCCCCTTCTGGTCATGTGCTCGGTCCTCGTACGGCAGAGTTCACAGGACCTGAACATTAATCTCCCTCTGTCTCTTTCCCCAGATCGGCCATGGTGTCTGGTATGCAGGCATGTGTCCCCCTCCGCTGGCTGCACAGAGGAGGAGGAGAAAAGGGAAGAGTTTGTGTGCTCCTGCTGTGGCTCCATCCAGCCTGATCCACATTATCTTCGGCTGCGGAGAAGCGAAGGCCCGACTCCTGGAAACAGCCCAGAGACTGGAAGTCTGCAGCCTCTTTCCACCTGATCTGTTTACTCATCTTCCTTGTGTAACTTTCCCATGTAGCCGCTAGCCTGAGCTGGACTCGTTGCCATGTATACAGCACGGACTCCTCCATCGGCTCTATACAACATGCAAAGTGCAGCCAGGAAACAGACTGATAGCATAGATGTGTGCTGTGGGCTTCTTCACACCGTTCCACCTCCTGGGCTGAATCTGCTTCTCTGACGGTATCGGCCCTGCACTGGTCAACTGACTCACTCCATCAACAAACATGTGTGTCATCTCTACAGTAGATCTCCAGCTCTGTAAGGACGTATTAGGGTCTGTCTTACCGACATGTTTTACAGTCAGCTGACATAGAAAGTCGGCCGTCCTTTTGTTGTGGTTTCTCTCCTCCCCTCCTGACACTGGGCGTTTACTCAGGTGTAATTTATTTGGACTGCAGATAGGCTGAATTAGACCTTTGCTATGCCAGGAGTGTGGGGAAGGAGAGAAGACATTTGTGGAAGTGTATGATTTTGTGCACAGAAACAGTCTTCCTGTCTGTATTTTTAGACCTTGGACTTGGGCTTCCCTCAATTTTGGTGAGCTAAATTTGCGTCGTCCTCCTCGGCTTAAAAATACACACTCGCAAGAGAGAATGTGGCCCGTTACGGCCAAAGAAGATACTTTTCTGTTTCAGTGTCAAACTATGATTTTTGTCATGTTGTAGGGATGGGAATCGAGATCCATTGCAGTCATATGCCTCTGAGCTTACTGGTCCCATTTATGGATGCAGATTCCTGTGACTAAGAAAACCTAAATGACCAAATCAAACAGCAGTTAAGCAGCTTTGGCACACCTGGGTCATATGCATGCTTTTTCCTGCTCTGCTTCTACATTTCTACACTACATCAGACTCAAAGATGATAAATCGCTTGAAAATCTGTGTGGGCCTACTTCTTTATCCCACTCAGAAAACCGATAAAGAATGGGTGGATAAATGGAATCGGTAACGGCATTGTTATCAATAAGTTCTTATCAATTCCCATCCCTATTGTTTTGTGTCTCAGGGTTATGTATAGTTTTGTCTATGTTTGTTCAAGGAAGGTTAACATGTTTGTTTTCTGTCTCCTTTGTTTGTTTGTTTTTTTGGTGAATGTAATATTTTGTGATCTCATTTTAGAATATTACAGTTTCATTGTTTTGCCAAGTGAAAGTGTGATCGATCACGCGTCACAGCAGCGGTCATATTTCATGCGTCAATATTGCCAAAACATGAACAGCTAACCTTAGTGTCATCCTGCTTTAAAGTAACAAACGTTATGTGTCCAAAGTAGCTAACAGATACTTAGAAGCTCTAGTATTTTTTCATTTTGTATTTCAGGATCTTTAATGGAAATCTTTTGTGTGTATAGTTTGTATATTTGCTTTGTAATTAATTTGTAGAAGCCTTTGATTTGCACAATTTGTACAAAGAAATCTCTCTATGGTCTTAATTTTGTATCTTTGTCTTAACCCAGCTCGGGGTAGTGTTAATAATCAAAGCCTTTTTGTAGCAAATTATCAAGTCGTTTCTCTGCATTTGCTCTGCGCGCAAGTCTGCGGCTTCCCCGATATATCAAAGTATATATCAGATACACTGATGTATTAAGCTATTACTGATACACCAACTGTTACTTCATGTTCTGCAGCTCATAACTCGTCAATAAATATCTTGCTGAAAACGTATCCGGTTGTTTGTCCTCTGTTTTCCAGGGAATGACTGGAATCCGGCAGCTGTGTCATTAAAACAGCGTGGGCAGCCATATAATCACGCAGGTACTCTTTTAACGTGCCTGGAATAGTTTCCAAACCCAGGTTAGGAGTGGTTTTGGTATTTACCAGGAACACCCGTCTCCGTCCTCCCGCCTGTGTGAGCACTTCCAGCGAGATGAACAGTCCACGCTCTGTCTCTCCTCTAACCCCCCACCCCCCCGCTGTAGCGATATCACACACTCCGGTTCTGTGGTATGTGAAGTGCGAGCCTCTGCTGCACGGCCACCGGTGTGTGAGACGTGCACACAGATTATAAACCCTCAAACCTTGAAGAATGCGCTAATGCCGCCCAGCGTTAGTCAGGTGGTGCTCCTCCACACCTCTCGGTCTGCAGCGGCGAGGTGAGAGAAGGTGGTGTATCCCAGACTGGGCGTTGGGTGGGAAGGAGTCTGGTTGGCACATTTGTGCAGACTGGCGGGGAGGAGAACCGGAGAGGAATGCGCCCACACTCCGGCTCAGAGAGGCGGCTCTGAATGTGCTGCCCGCAGGCTCGACGTTTGATGATGTTTGTGTCTTTGTTCGGATTTCAGGAGCTTGTGGATTATTTCAAATTATTCCTCTATTTATTTCAGAGCAAACTGCTGTAGAGCAGTACACCCGAGACCCCATGATTTCAACACCAAGGCAAGGAAATCCTCAGAGCTCTGGTGAAAGTGGGTACAAATGACACCAGCTCAGAGGCTTGACACACTTCACAAATCTGTCATGTTTTCACCACCAGTGCTCGAGTGCTCTCTCTCTGATGGCAACAAATGACCAGTAAGGTCAAACTAACCCGTGTCATAATAACCTAAACCCTGTTAGTGGGGGAACTATCCACACTTGGTGAATTCTTTGAAAGCTCTGGAAATAAAGCTTTTAAATGGATCTTGTAACACTGTTAATATGATTAAAAACTCTTCAACCTCTTTGAGAACATGCTGCATGGCTGTTTTGTGAGTCAAAATCTGGTGTGAACAATGATGGCTGAAGGCTATTAAAGTTCACTTATCTTTACCTTCTTTAGACCATCGCTTTGTCACCCTCCCTCAGTTCTTCCCTCCTCACCACTCACCTCCTCTCGCAGCTCTGCCTGGGTGGAGATGAGCCGAGTTACCTTGAGGATATATGAGGAAGATGGATGGATGAACGCATATATCAGTGTGTGTGTGTGTGTGTGTGTGTGTGTGTCAGACGGTGAGAGAGAGGGACTGAGCGAAATGAAATGCTGCAGAGACACAGGAGGGAAACAGCCTCCTGAATGTTTTGCAAGTTGTTCTGAGCAATTTGACTATCAGATTTCCTCAGATATGTTGATCACTGAAACATCACCCCCTGAATATTTAAAGACGGGTGTTGTGTTTTGAACGTCTACAAACTGGATACACAGAAAATATTCCACTAAAAAGGCCCTGTGCTCCATTTCCACATGCTGATCGGCCTATGAATTATATGATTTGTGTAACAAATTACATAAAATCTTTAGGGGCTGCCCTGAAACAAGCACTTGAGTGACATAATGCAAAGACATTGTTCAGTCTTTTCAAAGGCAACCGAAAAACACTCCAAAGGCTGCCGTTAATTGGATGTAAACAAGAGGCGGCTCCAAAAATCCCCCTCTGCAGCCATGACATCATGGCTGTAACAGGCGATGTCCAGTGAGGCATGTGGACGTGTTTGTGCCAGTACGGGTACAGGGATTGATCAAAGGTTAATTTATGTATTTTTTAAACACAATGCAGACGTGCATAAAAAGATGAAACACCCCTCTCTGAAAGGGGGACCTGGCACTGGACAGCGGGATGAGCGGGCTCGTCAATGGCTCCTATTGTGATGCAAAATGTGCAAACTGAGCAATTTCAAACAGATCTTGCCGGGAACACAATTAAACCGGGGCGAATAAATAGACATTTGAAAGTCGGCCGCAGACAAAAGAACTTCAGAGGCCACCAAAACAAAAAAAAAAAGGGGGAGGGAGGAGGAGACAAACGGCCATAACAATCTGGATTCTGCATGGAAAGATATGTGGGGTCTCTGTGCATGTGTGGTTTTTGTGAGTTTATGCTTGATTCGCATGTGTGTCTGTGGTGGTGTGTATGTGTGTGTGTGTGGAGGGGGGAAGAGCAGTTACGGCTTCTTGTTAACTCATAAGAAAGGAGGCAGCGAGGTGGAACGGACAGGGACGTTGCACTCGGCCTCTCCACCCAAATATCGGCGTGTGTCTGCTGGCCTGAGACCCCCAGCTGGGGCCTCCGCCCGCTCCGGATGGGGACAAAGGCGCCTTGATGAGGCCAGAATCGACCTCTTCTCTCCTTCCCCAGGGGGGCCTGGAGGATGCCCCTGCAGGCCGGCTCAGGAAACCCCACAGTCAGCAGATCAATGTCTCTTCTGGCAGAAACAGGTCTGATCTGGCAGATGTGCAAAAAACTGTCTTTACTTCTTCATTTATAACACTTTATCAAGAGATATACTCCTCTGTAGCTGTAGGTAGGAATATGAGCCCTTAAATGTGTATTTGTGAGTTTTGTTATATACATTTCTTGCGTGCGGCTACAGATAGACATGGAGTGTGTCTGCATCTGAGTGTGTGTTTGAAAATTAGCCAGCTGGCCAGAGCCACATCTTAAAATCTGCAGACAGTCTGAGGAGGCTCTTCACTCCCTCACTGTCACTCTTACATAAGTGTCCCTGGTTGCAAATCTCTGCCAGTAAACATCAGCCTTCCTCTCCCATATTCTCTTTCAAACTCCCTCTGCTCTGTTGTACTTTATTGGCGGAAATACTGAGAAAGACACCACAAGCCTGTCCAGCCCTCAAGAATAAATAATTACCGAACAATGTGGTCCCCGCTCTCCGTGTCTATGCTGGTTGTGGTGTTAAATGTGCCTCTCCATCTTTCTGTCCTCCCCCTCTCTGTCTCTCCCCGCCTCCCCCCCTCCTCTCTCTGGCTGTGGGCATCTCTGCTGGCAGCAGCTCTGAGGTTTCAGAGCTGACTGGGTAAGCAAATGAGGAGTAAACAATGTGCGAGACAGACAGACAGCCAGCCAGTCAGACAGCCTAACCACTGGAGCGAATGCAGGGGTTGTCTCGTCTCTGCTGTCTGAGCAGGAGGTGTGTGTGTGTGTGTGTGTGTGTGTCTTTCTGGCCAGTTAGCACCAAGAGGAAAGAGAGGCCTAAAGCCCTGATAGGAAATCTGCACTGATATACTCAGAACCTCTGCAGAGCGATAAAGTGTGGGCCTGAAATTACATTTTCCATCATGGTGGAGTCCCACTGTGACATACCGAGAAGCAGTATAGGACCAACAGCTTGCAAGACTGCAAATGCACATGCTGAAAAATGTCTGATGTAGCCTCAGAATTTCAGTCTCATTAGCTGAAGCTACAGCTGCAGCGTCTACAAAAAATGGGGTTAATTCAGCAGAAACTATTTATGGAAATGCATCGTTTTAAAAGCTCAAAAACAAGCTAGTTCAACAAGCTCTCAAAATATCTTTCAACCATAAACTGCAGGTATCTTAACGATAAACACCTATGAGTCATTACCTTTTCTTTGCTAGTCTTTTGATTCCACTTGGAATTCAAGCTAAGTCTGTCTTAATGCCTGCTGTCATGTAAAACCCACGCACCTCCTAAATGTTAACTTTTCATGAACTTTCTCAGCTTCGTAGATTTTTCAGATAATCCAACCGGTCTTTAAATTGTTTATTTATCTTACGAAGTCGAAAAAAAATCTCACAAACCATAACAAAACACTTAATCCTCAGAATTTCAGATACATAAACAGCAACCCTGAGCTGTATCTGTGTGGTATTATATCTGCATACTGTACTCAACTAACTACACCCTCCACAGTACTTGTGCCTTGAGTTTGCCTGTTTAGCCCTATATGCTGCATGCTCAGTCTAATTAACACTGTCCCTGCACAGCATCATCAGCTGGAGCTGGGAATCATTTACTTATTCATACCATGACCTTAAATTAAGGACACATCATTGATCTTGCATTTGCATGTCTGCCAAAATCTTTATACCATAATACCTTAAAACGCAGGCAGCCAGACGATGAATAGGTGTGTTAAATTATCTTTCAGGTATGAAAAATCCCTCTCAAAGCTAAGATCCATTGCTACAAGTGGCCTTATTATAAAAGCAGTGTGTTGCCATTCTAAGTCAACACAGAGGTGTGAAATCATAATCAGTGTGGATTACAGAGGCAGCCTGTTTTTGCAGACTTGTTCCTCTCTGCCATATTAATGTCACGGCTTCTATTTTTGAGAGTTCGTGCAGTGAAGACCTGTGGCTTTCACAAAGAGAGAGAGAGAAATGTGAGCACTGCGACAGGAGAGTGCTCACAGACGTGCCAGGATTCAGCCGCGGTAATAGCTGTTTACACAATGGAATAATTACCCAGCAGAGAGGAGAAGAGGAGAGAGGAGAGGAGGAGAGAGGAGAGGGGAGCTCTCTGCTGCTGGCAGCCACACAATGCGTTTGACAGTCAGAGAGTTGATTGTTCAGCGTTCAGGCCTTTGATGAGCTCAGTCCTCTGTGTGTTTGCAGTCTTGCACTGACACTCAAGCTCAAACATGCAAACACATCTAATTATTTTACTGCTATTTGCCTGCAGATTCAAATTCCAGTCGCCCGTAATGATAATAAGACGGCGTGTTTCCTCTCCCTGTTGATGGAGCCAGTCCACAATCAGTGGGGGAAAGTAACTAAGTACATTTACTCTAGTAATATACTTAAATGCAAGTGCAGGGTGCAAGGGGGTAAAATATCTTGTGACTCTTTGGAAGATGCCAACCCCTTGATTGGAAAATGGACTAAACCACCAAAGTGTAGATGTACATAGTAGCTAAAAGTAGCTCCACCTTAAACAACTTAGATAGTAAAATATTATTTGCACATGGATTAATTAATAGTTCCTCTATATGTTTAGTAGGATTACAAATAAAGGACTTTTTACATGCAATGGAGTATTTTTACGAAGTTGTCTGTTAACTCAAGCAAAGAATCTGTGCACTTCTTCCGCCGCTGCCCACGATGTCACGAATGTGCAGCTGCATGCCTCTCCAACAAATGGCATTTCTGAGATGCCTCTCCCCTCCCGTGCTTTTCTGCCGCTTACAAACAGAGGTGGGAGGACCATCTGAAATATGCACCCGGCAGAACAGCCATTGTGATCTCCCATCACGTCACAAAGTCAACAGGAGGACAGTTTCATTCACAGGGAGAGGGCACAAAGGCTTCGTCCACTGGCCGTATAGCCGATGAGCAGCGGCTGCGGGCAGAGCAGGACATTCCTGGCATACTGGGATTCATGTGGCACAAAAGACGCATTTCTCTTCCTCTTTGTCTCAAAGACGCAGCAGAGCCCTTTGTTTTGTTTTGCTTTTGTTCTTTTTGCAGGAGCTGATTTTTTTTTTAAATGAAATTGACACTTCCTCTGACTCTCATTAATAAAACATTTAGAGATTAATTCCCAGTTGGGCTGGAGTGAGGCTCAAGGAGGGGGTTGTTGAAGGTAGGGGTAGCATGGAAGGGTTTGATATGTTGCCTGAGGTGACACATTTATTCACACACACACACGCACACACACACACGCACACACACACACACACACACACACACACACACACACACACACACACACACACACTGCTACAAAAACCCCTTGCTTCTCCAATCAAAAGCCTCTTTCCGCTTGGAGAGAGAGAGAAAAAAAAAACTTCAAAAGCATCATCCACAGCTTGATGAGAAGTCCTCCGAGCTGGAGTGTGGCAGATGTAAACCAGCCTCTGGCACATGCACACATACGGAAAGATACACCAAACAGAATTATGAAAACTCACCACATGCATACATGCGTGTGTGTGTGTTTGAGGCGACCCCTTCTGCTGCACCCTGTCTGGTTGACCACTTCGGATGAGATGTGACACTGAGGATGAATAATACAATAGAGAGATACTCGGACGTGTCAGCAGCATCTGTCTCTGTCTGGGGCTGACGTGTGTCATCCTCCCTCCTCATTCAGAGCCGAGCGCGGGGGCTTATACAAAACTAATGAAGCAGACACACGTTGTATTAACACCCACACACACACACTCATGCATGCACACACAGAGAGACAGGGTGCAGCTCTGATCGAAGGAGGGGAGACAGTGCCATGTGGCCACGCCGTGACCAGCATCTCGGATTCCTCAAATGCCCCCAAGAGCCTCACCCTGCTTTCGATATGCACACAAAAAAAAAGAGCTCTCAGTCGAGCAGAGTGCGAGCAAGACCAAAACGCTGAATTATTTATGATACAACTGCAGGAAACTCTGCTTTTTGTTCAGAGGTTTAACTGAGCTGATGTGGAGTTTGTTCTTATTTATCAAAGATGGTCTGACCGCTGCGCTCCCATTGGCTGAGAGACGCCGTTTCCCAGAGGGCCGAGGGAAGTGTAATTAAAACAGAGAGGGGAAGAGATGTGCTGTGTTGGAACAATAGCCCAGTCTCTCTCTGTGGCGGAACAGGTTCTTGTGCAAGTTACAGTAGATGACAGAGCTTGTATCACATTATAATATTATCCCACTTAATGCACTTTAACACTCTGCCAAGAATCTCTGACATGTCAGTGCTCTGAAATAAGACCCGTGATTTTAAAAATAAAAATGTGGAGTATGTATGTTTGGGTGGGTGTATTTACAGTATGCTGTGCATGTGTGAACGCCCAGAGTGATTCCCTCGGGTTGGCAAATAGTTTCTCCTCAGTTGCATAAGTTAAGTTTCTACCCGAGCAGATGACTGAAGGCGTTCCGCTGTGAATAGAGTCGAGAGGTGAATCAGTCTGCGTTCAGGGTCACTCAACGCCACACCGAGCCGAGTGCGGCTGCATTTCGTCCTCCCTTTACTTGTAACAGAGTATTTTTACGTTCTTGCATTTCTTCCTGAAGGATCTGAATGGTTATTTCACCACTGGCAACGAAAACACATTTAGAGGAAAAACATACTGCAACCTAAATTAGTTTTTTGTCAGCATACATATTTAGTGACAACAGATTTGTGTTTTGTTGTGAAGCACGGTTCCTGGTCATGTTTAGGCACTCAGAGCTCTCTGGTGAGGTTGGGTTAAGATGGTGGTCTTGATTAAATATTGAAAACTCTGCACTGACTTGAGACCCAACATGTTTACTTTATGTAAGGGATGTATAGTGAGCTGGTTCCTATGGAGAAATAAAACCCGACAGGATGACACAGAAGCCCGACAAGAAGCAGTGTTTTAGGTCAAAGGGCCTGTTTGCACCTTTTAAAGCCATGTTTTCAGAGTTTGTGAGAACTTTCTTCATTTGATTGATCTACTTTTGGTCTGAGATGTTTTGCCAGACTGAAGTGTGTGTGCGTGTTGTGGTAAACCTCCCATCTGGGTGGGCTAAGTTGCCCATTTGGACGATAAGAAAGACTCAGGTTGTGAGTTGTGTGCTGTGTTGGAGCCACAGATCCAGTCCAGGTCCTGCAGGGGATGGTGGCAACCTGGCGGAGAGTTGAACACGGCTTTAATCAAACAGTGGACAGTGTGGAGATATTCAGATTTAAATGGGCTTTGGGGGAGTTTCGTGCCTCTGAGTTGTGAGCATTCTACATTTGTGCTGTGTTTTTGTCTCTGGTAATTCATATGGACATGTCTGTGTTTAATGGTTTTACCTTTGAGCGCTTAAATAAAGCTGTTTTTCGGTTCAAATTCCTCCTTTCTCTCTGCTCGCTGGCACACAAATCCACCCAGCTTTGTCTGATTCTGGTGTTTGGTGTTGCAGCAGTTAGTGGCCTTTTGGTCTTTTGGCAGCGTCTTTCCGTCTCCACTCCCCCTCCTTCCCCCATCAACAGCGGCCAGACAGCCATCCAACCCTGCCAGCTCTGGTGGGAGGCTGGCGACTGCTCCGTTCCAGCTCCTAAATCAGAGCGGCTGTGTTTAGATCCCCCCTGTAGCGCTGCACTTGTGATGAGCTCTGCTGCGCTCCGCTCTCTCCGAGATGAAAGAGGGAAGTGCTGAAGAAGCTGTGTGCAGTTATTCTCACCCCCGTCCATCCATTTAGAGTTTGGATCTTTGTGGTTTTTGCAGCCTGTCTGTCAGACTGTTCTAGAAAACATGCCTCTCTTTCTCCTTCATCAGCTAATATCATGTTCAAGAAAAAGAATATCAGGGACAAAGGGTGTTGCTGCAGTTCTGAAGTTGCAGAAGCGCTCGAGGGAAATATAAAGGAGCACGCAGAGAGACAGAACACAAAGCCATCTTATTTAGACAGACAGAGCAACTTTCCTCTGCTTTGATGATGTTGAAAGGGTCGAACCGGAGTAAAGTGCACCACCTCCGGCTACATTCTTCGAAAGGGACAACAAATCCTCACAGAGTTCCACAAGAAAATAAAGGGAGGTTTAAGTGCACCATCAACAAAAGTGCATCTGCTTCACCTGATACAGCGAGACCCTACAGCTCCCTTTTATTCACTTTAGATTCATCTCACATCGCTATCTGGAGTTAAAGGCGTCCTGCAGGCGTTTTGCTCTTCTACTCCAGATATACGTGCGTCTGTGTGACTTCTTTCCACGTCTTATTCCCATTTTCTTAAAAGCAGTGCACATATTCCCCAATGTTTGGCACAGACTTTCAGAAACAACTCCGATGATGGTAAGAAAGTTCTACACAAAGCTCTTTTTGGGTCTTTCCAGGGAGAAACGTAGCTCCTTAAACTGCCCACATCTTCACATTCTGACATGAGAGGATTTTCCACATATGCTGCCAGGAGGCTATTTGTCTTGGCACCAGCAGCGTTTGACTTTAGGTATAAAAAAATGTGTGCGAGTGTGCGTTTGAGGGAAGTTCTTTCTACTTCTTTGAAAATGCCACAGAGACCTCCCACGCTGCATCAGCCTTGAACAATACTGCATCCTGAAATACAGATGGAAAGTGCTTAAAGCTGTGGGCAGCCAGCACACTGATATAATGACGCTAATTATTGCACAGATGGAGAATTACCCTATAAAATGGTTAAAGGGGCCTTGTTGGTGATCAAACAACTGCAATTTCCAGCAGTCATTAGCAGTGAACTCATCTGTGTAACAGTTAAAATCAAACATTCATTGAACAGCTTTGTAAAGAAGTAGCTCAACACCTTGGCAAATATACTTAAATTGATGCCACACTCATTTCTGCAAGGTGAATATGTAGGTATAGTCAGCAGGGAGCTAGCTTAGCTTAGCATAAAGGCTGGAAACAGGAGGAACAGCTAGCCAAGAAAAAGGCTGATCCTGTATAATCCCTGCAATGTCTTGGTTTTTCACTGCATTTTTGTACAATGAAACAAACCTTCAATATATAGCAAGCTTTATATTATATAATAATATTGCATGAACTTGAACATGAACACACGCATGAACTCTCCTAATGCAAGAGACAAAAGCTGGGATGGCAGTTACTGCCCCTCTGCTAAGCTAGTCATTAGCAGGAGTTTAAATCATTTTTAACAGCTAAAATCAGTATGTAAATGTATTTTTTAATGTTAACGTTAGCTAATGCTAGCTCACCTCACTTGATAAAGGGCCACAGATATAAACTGGTCACTTGTAGCTGAGCTGTCAAGCTCGCTGTTTCTCTCTGACAAAGTGCAGTTACTGTGGTTCAGCAAATTTTAAATGCTGTTTTCGAGGAAATTATACATTTCTGTGGTTTAATATTCTCTTGTTTTATAAAACAGACATCAAAAATCAGATTCCAGTCTTAACTCAGTTACGATCAAACATGCAGTCACTGTGTTTTTGCTTTGTGGCCTCTCCGGCTTCAGATATCAGAGCGATATCGGCCTTCTCATCTCGCTCTCGAAAGGAAGCAAATAAGCCTACTTCCAAAAACTATTCCTTCCATCTCAGGCCAAACACTGTTTTGTAATCAAGCAATGATTTGCCTCCATGAAACTCAAAAGGACGTTCGTGCATGTGATTCTAACATGTTTTCTCTACAACAGGCCGCTCTCTCACAATGCTGCCATTCATCACTTCCTGGTGCGGTGCAATCGGCACACAGACACATGGGAATAAAACCGGAGCGGCAGTCACCCGGCTACAGCTGACTGCAAAATGCAAATGCCGCAAGCACAAAGGGCGAGTCAGCACAGAGCACACTTCCTTTATAATTCACCCCCCCCCCTTTCAATTCACCTGAGGCGTCTCCTCTGGCAGAACAATGGCCCTCCACCTGATCTGATTTCTACCTGGCATAACCTTTCAGCGAGGAGGTCTTTTCACCGTTGCCCCCACACAGGGACTTCCTTTGTCGATGCGAGATGGAAGATCAGTCGAGCAGCTTGGAGGAACAATGATTCCCATTCATGCGAAGGAAAACTGGGAAGCAGAAGGCATGAGATCAGTCCAGGTTTACATATCACACTTTACAACCCATGAGAAATAGCTAGTGTCTACGGCAACATACTGTAAATATATAACTACACACGGTTGTTGCAGGCCGCAAAACATGAACTGACCCGCTCTTTATCTATCATTGATTACAGCTACAACCCGAGAAATTCAAAACACCTTATCTTGGATCGACTCCTCTTTTCAAGAAAAGGCAGCCTGCCAAGGAGGTTATGTAAGCAGAGTTTGAAGCAGCCTCGGCTGAGAGATATGTTTTCCTGCCGGCTATCTTCTCGCAATCACCTTGGGTGTTAGCGAAGAGGACAGATAGAGTCCGCTTTGTGTCTTTTCAACAAGAGGATCGTTGTGTCAGCCAGGGGTGATGAAACAGCACTCAGATAAGCAGCCGCGGAGCACATTCCTTCATAACATCACTCGCAAAGACAGTCGGAGGAGGATGTAATCTGGTTGCACGATAAATGCGAGGGTGTCGCAAATGATCAACAGAATAGCAAAGCAGAAAAAAAACATGTAGCTGCTGCACAAAATCATGTTTACCTGTTCCAGATGTTTCTCTAGTTTCTGCTTTATTAGCCGTGCTAGCAGCTGGGGTCATTGGTCCACCACTTTGGTCCAGACTGAAATATCTCAAAAACAGCCATTTAATCATTGTACAGACACTCACAGCTCTCAGACATGAACCCCACTGACTTCTGTGATCCTCTGACTTTTCTTAGTTTTGAGTAAAATGTCTTAATTGTTGGATGGATTGTTATGAAATCTGGCTCACATGTTCACAACCCTGTTAGGATGAACTGAAATAACACAGTGATCCTCTGACTTTTCATCAGCTTTACCTTTCAATTTGTCCAATTCTTTGGTTTGTGACAAAAACTAATTACATCCCAATCAGCCCCAAAGGCACTGTGAGTGCTAATCTGCAAATGTTTGCAAACACACTCAACTAAGATGGTGAAGACGGTAAACACCATACATTATTATATCTCATTATACCTGCTCAGCGTTGCCAACATTATCATGATCATTGTGAGCATGCTTAGCAGCTAAAAGCACTGCAGTGAGAAATCCTCAGAGCCACAAGCTCGCTGAGGATTCTTAGTCTAGAGGTAAAACTATAACCATCAGTCCTCTTACAATTACTCTGATACGAAAACCCCACACAGCCAATTTTGAAGGCTCACAAGCTAAAAAGGTTGATAACCCTCGAGTTTGAGTTGTGGTGTTGCTCAGTAGCCGGGCTGAACTCGTCCAACCTGCACAGTGCCAAAGTGCAGAGGAGCTGTTAGAACAAAAAAAAAAAAAAAAACCCAACTGTTGACACACAGTCTATCAAACTGAGATTTGTCTCTTTGCTTTATGAGCCTCCAGGGAGGTTCGTCTGTCTCGGCGGGACATCTATTTGTTCAACTTTGCGGCGAGAAGGGCCTCTGACACGGTGTACCAGCAGCCAAGACCTGACTTCCTGCAAACTGCGCTACATTAAACGCCTTCGAGCTGCGAGGCGGTTGAGCTGAGGAGGATCTGGAGACATCGGATGAGAGGGGACGAGACAGGGAGACATAAAATGGGCAGAGCAGTGGAAGGAACGAGACAGAAACAAAGAGGGAGTAAAATGCAGCCTCCCTCCATGGGGGAAGCAGCCTGGAAAAATAATTGTTGAGAGGAGACAGAGGAAAGCCACTAATGACAGCAGACAATAAAAACTGGCCTCTACTGCAGCGTCTTCCCAGCCAGAATGACAATAACGCAGGAACCGACAGCCCTGCTCTTTGCAAGGTCTGCAGAGGGATTGAACAGCCGCAACCACAGCACCTGAAAATAGAGCTTTGTCTGGGAATAGACTGTTATTAGGTCGTCTAAACACAGGGTCAATAACACTGTTACTGCACCTCCTAGACACTGCAGGATGGCGACGGTGCTGGCTAATTGGGTGGTCAGGATTATTTTGACAAGCAGTGAATAGAAATCTAAATAATGAGGCAGAATTATACGTTACATATGAATGTGGTAGTTGTTGGGGGGGGGGGGGGGGTCCTTGTAAATACAAATTTACTCAAACAGGAAACATTCATTGCACGCTTGACTCTTGCCTAAACAGCAAAGATCCAACTAAGCAGCAAAGCAAACAAGTCTGAAAAGAAAATAAATACACAGATAAAAATCATTTTAAGACTTTTTATTACTGAACTAAGGCAGCAGTTTGTGTCCACAGGTCCTTCTAATGTCTCGCAGTGAATGAAATGAAATGGTACAAAAATCAGTCTTGCTGTGTGCTACAAATGTCATTAGACAGCTCTTGGTAAATAAAAGTTCACGGACAATAACAATAAGCATTATAAACATTCATTTTCCCCTTCAAGTATGCTACTATCCAAAGTGACTAGTGTGAAATTGGCAGAGGAAATAAAACATGATTATTTACACATGACAGGTCCAACGTGTGTGAGAATTAAAAAAACAAAACAAAACCCAGGTCGGTTAGAAATGTTTCGGCTGATTTTTTGGTGGCACACACACACTCACACACACGCACACACAAGGACATTTAAGACTTGAGTTGATCCAAACTGTGGCACCAATAGGCAGCATCCACCTCTCCTGTTGAGGCTGACTACACCCGGAGCACAGCTGAAGTGCTCTTACACCGCCTTTCTCTCATTCAGAACTGAAGGAGACACGTGGAAAAATGAGAAATTGGACAGACATGGAAACATCGAGTCAAGCATCAAAGGTCATTCTGGTACAACAACAATCGCACTCCAAGCTCCAGTCTTCCCGAAGCTTTCGACTGCATTGCATGGTCTTCATCAGCAGAGGGGGTCTGCTCACTTGTCATGACATGCACGATCAAAAGCTGCCATGATTTCACCAATAGCACTTTTAGGACTTCTCAGCTTAACTATGTTGAAGAGGACCATGTGATATGGTTGAAAGCTCTGGGGGGAAAAGGCTTGTAACTGGACCTCCAGTTTGTAATAGTCTGGAAAAATATGTAAGTTCTATAGGGTTCCACCCACTTAAAACCACCAAGTGTGTTCACATGCACATTATATTGCATTCTTGTTGTGTTTAAGAGGTGATGTACATAAATCTGATTTGTTTGTGTACACTGAGAGATATGTTTGATCTGGATGTGAGGATGCAAAAAAGCAAACAAACAAAAAAAAGTAAAATAAAATAAAACAACTTAGACCTGAAGCAGGATATGTGCTGGACTACAATGTGCTGTGAACACACTTCATGGGGACGCTCCCTGCAGGATGTTGTCACAAGTAAGAACACTTTGTGGACGACCACACGACCAGCACAGTGTCATTTATCCTTCATACGGGAGCACAGCGAGAACCCAGTCAGCCGAACGTCTTTGGTTTAACCAACTGAAACGAGCAGATGATTTAGTTTTCACAACTGCTACATAATCTTGGTGAAACATCACTCGTGAATCGCAGGAGAGCGACGAAAGACGGCGCACCTCGACTTCAACGCCACAACGTCAACACACAGAGGGAGGTTAAATACGCACGCCTTCGCTTTCAGCTCATTTAAACAACAGCGACGAATGATTGTGCTTTCATTAAACTGCCACGAGACTATCGAAGCACGGCGCGCCGTATTGTACATACACACCATGTGTGTATTTTAAGTGTATATACACATATGCACAAATAGTCTTTTGGCTGACTTTTGCATCTTGATTCATGTCAAATGCCTCCGTTCCTAATACAACAATGCATGGGGCAGCCGCTGCAGAAGATATCACAAACAGTATGTACAACAATATACATAATATACATAACAACACGCAGAAAACCTGCTCAAGCTCCAGCTAGTGATCGACAGCTTCAGAGACAAGCTTATTTGGAGAAAGACAAAAAGCTCCTCTGACATTTTTCCTTCTACAGACACTGAACACATTAATGTGTCAACGACTTCATGATTTAAAGGGTTCTTGTGTAAATACAGAGACAGAAAACGTGATAAACATCACTATATTTCTCCTGTGCAGAAAGATAAGAGGCTGATATTTTAGACAAGCGCTGATTGTTGTTTTTGCTGCGGGACCACTGTCCCCGTCACAGTACCGCTTTTCTGTCAGGCACAGAGATTAAAGACGCAGCTAATGAAACGTCATCAGCGATCAATAAAACACATTGTCAATGAGGCCTCAGGGTCTCAATTAAAACAGACATCTTCATATATATCTCAAAGATATACCGGCGTAGCTAAGATGACCCCATCCTGAAAAATGTTCAGTCGAGTCAGCAAAATGAGGTGCAGAGACAAGAGCTTCCTCAAAGACATGACCTGTCAATCAAAGGAACTTTTCATTACCTGGCTTGAGAGAAGAATCAGCGCTGAAGTGGAGGGCTGAAATCATTTCAGAATGACTCATTCTGAGAGATAGAAACGTTTTAACACTGTGCTCCTCGATGCACATTTAGGCCTCGCCGTCGTCTGTATAACCTCAACTGGTAAAGTTTGGAGCACAGAGAGGCTTTTAATCTATTGGATGGTCTAGTGCAAAACCATGAAGTTATACTTTCTATTAGTATGAGTGTGGATTTCAATATTTTCAGTACATATCAACTCTGTTTACAATTTTCCTGTTGTGATAGCCTGTTACCTCAAATTTTCCTCTTTCCCCTGCTGAAGCAGAGAAGGGTTTCATTCAGCATGAATATACAGCAAACTGTAGTAACATGTTTTCTCACAGATGCTTCTTTTAAACGGATTGTTTTTGTGACCCAGAGTGAGACAAACTCAGTGAGGCCTTTCTGACAGCTACAACGTACAGCATGCTGAGAAGTCCAGCTCATTTCCTGCATGTCTATGTGGTCGACAGCAGCTCGGCTAAAATGCCTTTAAACTCTGCAAGCTGAAGGCTAATTCAATTTAAGTACAAGTCCGAGTTAACATATTTCTCGGCTGCAAATTTCTGTATGACAAAAGGCTAACCTACTTGTTTGTGCTCACAAATAAAACTTTGTGCATTTCTGAAATGGTGTTTAGAAATATTAATAATGCACAGATAAGGAGTGCACAGTAAAGAAATGCCTGCTAAGAAATGCAAAAAAAGACCTAAAGTAAACTTTAAACTGTACAGACACAACAAAGGCATCCCTGAGTTTGCCTCACTTTGCAAGAGTTGGGAAAAAAAAAAAAAAAGATTTTGCTAAAAGCTCTCCCTTAATTGAAATGAAGCATTATTACACAACAGCCTGGGGAAAAAAAAACATGTTTGTTTCTAATCTGCTGACCAAAGTCAGTTTTCACAACCAGCGGCAAACCTAGAAATGTACTCCACAAGTTCAGCCTTGTGTAATAAGCATGGTTAAGAAGAACAAGAAAAAACTGTACAACCAAACAATACACATTCAGTCCATAAAAGTTCACTCATTAGTCTTGAATGGAGTATTTACACTGTGCAAATGAAACACCAAGCAGAGAGTGTTCATGTATCAAGAGTTGGATCATCTCAGAGGTCCTTGAATCGTTTCTTGTGGGTCCAGGTCCAGTAGAAGCAGACGTTTAAGTCACTGTACCTTTCCCTTTTAACCAGCCTGATCAGAGTCTCCTGAAAATCACCAATCTGTTCGTTCACATCGTTCCTTTCAGTCAAATCCCCTCCAGCTCTCATGGCTAATGTCTTTGGATTGGTATAACTTAATTTAAACTTTTTCATAAACGTTACAAGGAACCTTTGTTTTGCCAGAGGTTTCCTCTTTATACGTGTCGTCCTCTTGAGTTAAGAAATGAAACAAAAAAAAATTAAATAAAAAAGAAACTGTGGCAGCTTAAAAACAAAGCTGGGGTAGCAGTGTTAAAATACAACTGGCATCATTCTTCAATAACATTTCTTTCTGCATGGACCACTATAGTGCTGACTTAGTCTCTGCTCTCTGCTATGGACTGCTGCATCTTTGTACAGATATTTAAACTACCTTATTCAAACCTCAATAACAGCACACCTTCCTGCACTGAACATACCACCAACATCACATTATCGCATGCATGCGGCTCCTTGGAATGGGACACGCGGTTGATCTGGGACCAGCAACCATCGCATGATTCTTCAGCGGTTGATCTGAGGGCTGCAGACTTGAGTTTAGAAGAAGATGACGTCCTCCTTGTTGAGGTCCTCTGTGTTGATCTTGTAGGGTGGCGGCATGCTGTGGCTGTGGCTGAGGCCATGAACGTTGACCTGGACATTCGGACTGAGGCCCTGCGGCTGCAGATGGGCCTGGAACTGGAGGGAGCCGGTGCTCTGCGAGTGGGGAGGGATGGCGGGAGGCTGCATGCAGGGCTGAGGATGGGACTGTGCAGGGGGCATGGGGGGTTTCTGAATACTTGGAGGGTGGGAGGTGCTGATGGAGGAGGTGGACTGGGTGTCTGGCCCAGCGTTGTCTGGAGGACTGAGTTGATCTGTCAAAGGCATAAAAGAAGAGACATTAGACAACAAGGGATTACTCCAAAAATAGCCCAAAAACTGCCAGCAGATTAGTCATTAGTACGTGTTTAATACAACTGGGCTTATTCAGCCTAACTGCAATCTATCATATGAAATCCTGCCAGTGTTTTCCTTTGGCAGGCAGTAATTGTGAGGGCACTGGATTAAAGTGTTAAGATGTCTGTGTCAGCAGTGCAACATGCCATTAATCACAGTGAAGCATGTGAAACTGATAGGTGTTTACACAGGGTGCGGCTGGGCATGAAGGTAAGCCTTAGAGAGGAGCGTGATCGGGTGGGGTCTGGTTTGCCCAGGTGGAGATTGTGCGTGTCTCACGTTTGTGTCTGTGAGAACCAAGCTAAATAAGATGAGAGGAGATTGTGTTTGTCCTCATGGAGCAGAGGACGGAGTGCGTGTGCATGCATTAGTGACAGTTTGTGTGTGCGTATAGAAAAGGGTACCGGCATGGTGATGCAGGGAGAGAGGCTGAGGAGGGGCTGACAGCGGGAGCTGCTGGTGGGGGCTGATGGAGCGCTTGGCCTTGAGGGCGTTGTCGTCTCGGGCAGACAGCTTCAGTGGCAGCATCTGCTTCATATCCACTGAGGCTGAGAGGGGGAGGAGGAGGAGGAGGGAGGAAGCAAAGAAAACAAGAGACAAACAGAGACAGAAGGTGATTTAATTGTGGAATTAGATTTCACTGGTAAACTAGAGCAGCCTCGCCTCTTTCAGGCCACTATTTCACATATCAGAGGGGGGCTGACCCAATTTAGACAGCTAATGTGATCCTAATGAGCCACTTAAATCAGCTGATCAGGTCAAGCTCACGTCAGGCACAGATGGCTGTGAGTAAGAACAATCCGTTTTACAACAGAAAATGCTGCACTGTTACACAACACCCGCAAGAGCGAGAGAGAAAACCTCAATGCAACACGCAAAGACGCTTCAAAGAAGAGCGTACTTTGGTGATACTTTCATGTTGGTAATAGTCAGCATCTGATGCACTATAGGCAGCTGCTTCTTGAAAGGAAAACACAAACATCAAAAGCAAAAAAAACAATCCAAATGTGCGCTTGTTGAGGGGAAGGCTGGTAGAAATAAGTGTAACAGAAAAGTCACACACGTCACCCTCTCCATCTGCTGTGACACTCTCTTTGTTTCCTGTCAGAGTACACACAGTGAGGACACTGCTTCCTACAAACTACACAGGATGATTACAGTAAAGTAAAGACAGAATGCACTAATGCAGCAACGATTAGTTGAAAAACGCCAAAGGTTTAATTTGTTTAATTTTCCCGTCCAAACCCTTACCAGTGCTGTCAGTGCGATGTGAGGCTTTGCCGATCTTGCCTCCTTTCCCTTTGCCGCTGCTGAAGGCGGCCAGCTTGGTGGGAATCTGTTGCTGCACCCCCACCGGCTTGTGCAGCTGATTGGTGGTGCTGAAGAGATGGAGGGGCACCTCCGTCTTCAGCGGCAGGGCGGAGGAGCTCGTCTCCCGCCGCAGCATCACTTCGGGGCGCTCCGGGTAGTCGGCCGGTGCGACAGACAGGCTGCCGCGCACCAGGGGCTTCTGAGGAAGGGGTAGGTCGGCGACACCGGCGGAGGTGGCGAGGCCAGAGGACATGAGGAGCTCCCCGTTCAGACTGCCGGACAGAGGAGTCACCTGCACGGGGAGAAGACTGTGTGTTATTTGCTGAGAGGTGATTGAAGCCTTCTTCAATTGTTGCAAACAGCAACATATAAGACATGAACATCAGTATTCAAGTTCACAAAGGACGACTTCCCAACTCTGCACTGTAATTATCCATATTTGTGGTCGGATTCAGTTTGGAATCTGCGTTGTGGAACTTGTCATGTTTGCATGCTGTGTGTGTGTGTGTATGTGTGTTTGTGTAAGCGGCCTACACTGCGAGTTATGTTCAAGTCTTTCTAGCGTCTTTTTGAAGAAAAAAAGAACCCAACAACTTAAAACAGCTTCTTAGGAGTAGAGAAAACGCACACACAGATACAAGCTATAAATCGTCTGTGTGCCTCCGTGCCATTACAGACACACAATCTGTCGAGGAGCAGGGTATTTACGGGCTGGAGAGGGAATCAGAAACACATGCAACTGTTTCTGCTGAGCACACAGTTTGGTAAGTTTGGGAACAGGCTTTTGATGTGTTCCAAGAGGCTCAAGGACAATGCGCACACACACACACACACACACACAAAATGAGAAACATAAAACCCTTAATAGTCCCTGTGCACATAAAGGCGTGTCTAACAAAACAGGCAGGGCTGTTAGACAAGCAGGGGAACAAGAAAATGGCTCTCATGACATCAGTGGATAAAAGACACTGACTGCATTGTCCACTTAATTACTAGACTGAAGGAAAGATGATCTGCAGATCGAGTCAACATTATCATCCAATCTGCATTCAGTCAGACCGACCAGGAGGATTTCTGCAACAATGGAGTGGTGTAGTGTTTGTGTGCGTTAGTAATCCCACATGTGTTGCATTACACGGACTATAAAAAGCATCTTTTCACTGTGCTGTAGTGGGACATACTGCATAAGATGAAACCCTTCTGCAACATTGTGACCCGACGTTTTGATGATATTCATCACACATTAAAGAAAACTGTCAAAATATAAAATAGAGCCAGTCATAAAGCGGTTCAGTTCGGAACATAAGGGTAACAACTATTTTAGCTAATAGTGATTAGATGATGAAGAGGAGAAAGATGTAACAGTTCATAATCGACTGTAAGTGCAGGTCAGTGCTCATCTGAAAAGCTAAAGCTAATATTTAATATCTATAAACATTTTATATAAGACCAGTTTCACAACCTTCATTCATTCATTCATTATGAGGAATGAGATAAAGCTGTTGTATTACAAGTAACTAAAGTAAAATGGTTCCAACATACAACCTGTGTTTATTAATGGGAAATGATGGCATTGGCTGGTAAAACAACATTTATTATACCATATGTAAGCAGGCCAACATGGCACAACTGACCTATAGCCAATAATCTGAAAAAGACTAATATCAATATATCATAGTATCACCAACAAATGTCAGTCAGTCTAACAGCACTTTGAACTGCGGGGTCTTTAACTTAAAGTCAGGCATCAGTCTGTAACTCTTCTGTTTGGTATGCAGTCCACATGCTGCATGATTGATGATGATGCAGAATACTTCCTGTGGCGATGAGGAACACATGATGACTGTGTTTTACAAGGCATGAAGGGCAAACTCATCTGACTGTGACTGTGTGTGTGTGTGTGTGTGTGGAGACCGTAGCTTCCCCCAGTTGTAACAGCAGAGCATGACGGCAGGACCCGAGGCAGAAAAGGGGCCCTGCAGTAGGGAGAGTCTCCATACCTCCTTGCCCAAATCCCCCTTTTTTCCTTTCCCTCCATAATTTTTCCGCTTTCAGCGCTAACTCATCTCGGCGCACAGATGTTCCATTGTACCCAGAACAAGGTGATCGGCCTTAAGCGGCATAAACAGCAGGTTTCCAGGGCAGTAAAGCGTGCGGAAGCTACAGAGCACAAACAGGCCTGACTGACAGCACATAAACAATTAGCACTGGCTGCCATCCAGAGGCTTCTGTTAATGACAGGCTTGGACTAGCTAATTATACAGCCAGGTTCCTCTCATCCTGAAAACTGCCTGGATACTCCCATGTCATACATATCTCCACTAACGCTGCGAACTGCCATGTACACAATGGACACCAGTAGATACTGGTTGTTGAATCTCACCTGCAGTAGGTGATGTGTGGAACAGTAAACATGAGAAATACTGCCTTGAGAATGAGCTTCTATGTGCAGACTAGTCTGTAATGAATTAATGATTTAAGCAAACCCTGTAGGCTTAAACCAGTCTAATCCAAAATCAAATTGTCTCTAAGTAATGACACAGAATAAATACTGCTTTTTATTAAGTCAGCTATTTACACAATGACTCAGCGTCAAGTCTCCTGGGGCTCAGCATCGCCTTAGAACTGAAATGATCACAGAAAATTATTCAGCAACTATTTTACTAATCAATTCAAGTCTTTTAAGTCATTTATCAATCATAAACTCCATACATTCTCTCATGTCAGCTTTTTCAATGTGAAGATTAGCTTCCTTTACAGTTTTATATTGCTGTAAATGTAATATCTTTGGTTTTTCAGATGACAGTCGGACCAAACGAGACGGCACATGGACTTTTATAGACTTTACAGCTACAAAGGATTGACAGATAATCAGCTCCTCTTCTAATAAATGATGACTCATTCAAATAAATCAAACATTGGACATTCAGATTCTTAAATGTGAGGACTTTCTGTGTTTCCTTGTCTGACATTATGGTAGATTAAATATGTTTGGGTCAGATAAAATGGCACATTTGATGACATCACCTTGGGCTATTCCTCACAGTTTTCTGACGTTTAAAAAAAAAAAAAAAAAAAAAAGCAATGGATTGATTAACAACCTGATCTATAACATCTGTTGCAGCCCTGCATCACGTTGCCCAAATCTCAAGACTCGATTGCTGGAAACAAACAGGATGCATAGAAAAGGTCGACTCATTCTACATGTAACTACTTGTTTCTCTCACAAAGCAAACAATCAACTCCAATTATGAGCTGAAAGAAGCTACAGAGTAGAAGTGGACACAGTGAGCGAAAAACAGGTGGAGAAGCTACAGTCACAGATTGCGTAGAAAGAAAATATCTGCCCTCGAGCCTGGTGTTCTCTCTTAGCTCCGCAAAGCAACTGCTAATGGCTGATTGCAGAGGATTCACAGGCATCTAGGTGTGTGTGTGTGTGTGTGTGTGTTTGTGTGCATGGCGAGGGTGTCAGTGGGTCAAGAGTTACGCCTTGGGCTTTTTTTCAAACACAGTAACACACTCTGACAACAGCATCGTAAATCAGCCTGAAGGACTGAGGCTAAAGAGGGGGAGAGATAACTCAGATGCAGGTCACTGTTCAACACTGACCTTTCAATGTTCCCCTTGAGTTCTGCCTATCTTCCCATGTTTAAGGAATATTTCCTGTCATGTAGTTACTCACACCAGGTTGCAATTTAGTTTTATAGTTTTCTTGAGCAAAAAGCAGGAGAAAGGGGCAGTTGGTAACTGAGTGCTTTGTCTAAAGGCATCTCAAAGAAGTTATTGAAGGAGGAGTAATGTCTATTGATTGTCAGTTTTGCACTGACTCTTGCTGTTTTGTGCAAGTTATTTCTCTTCTTGACTGTTTACTGTTAATCACATCTCCCAAAGCGCCAGCTCTAACCTTGATTATGAACATGTTTTCTGACTTGACATTCACAGGACTATTGAGCAATCAGACCGGAGTCTCTGTCCTGGGGTAGAGCCAATAAAAAACGCTGGGCCTGGAGCGTTCCTTATCAAGGGGCCAACTGTGATCAGATCAGATAACACATGAAAGAGAAGCTCCTCTGAAGTCAGGACATGCCGTAACTTGCACCGTCCTTGCTCAAACACTCACATATGTTCCGAAACACACACACAAACACACAAGGAGGCATGTCTTTTTTTAATGAGGTCTAATCATAGCTCTACGGGTTTGCTGATGAGTCTTAATGTTGGGTGGTGAAGATTAAATGTCTGTTGATATCAGGCTGGCTTGGAGCCTGGAACAGATCCTGAGGTCAAAGCTGATGGAAAGACCGTTTGATGTGTTTGACGCAGACGGGGAACAAACCACTTCCAAATCTCCCATAACCGCAGCCAAGAAAGTCCCACAGCAGGGCCAACAGTATAGAACTGCAACCCATACATCTGCATGTGTACAAAACACACAAACACATTAATTAGGTGGTCTAAAACAAATATTAAGGCCATGATTTAATGGAGTGCTGAGAGCTGATAGGGTCTAGATCAGCTCAGCTTCAGGTCTTATCTTGCAGTCCAACAAAGTAACAAACAAACAAACTGTGCAGTTATTCACCGTCACCGTTTCAGTGAAGGCCTCTGTAATTACCAGGGTCCCTGCATTACTCATCACAACAGATTAGGGCAATTCATCCAGAGGCTCCTTCTCCTCACAAAAACAGAAGTTGTTTTCCAGGAATCACTGTGAAGAACTCACATTTAAAGGCCTGCCCTTTGCAGCCAGTAATGAGATGATAAATGCAGTAAGTCATGTCAGCTGGTTGTGTTTGTTTACGTCTTGAGGTAAGACTCCAGTTAACTGAAGACTAAGACATGTCATTGAGAGGTCTTGTTACCGTGGAATCTCTGGATGGTAGCTAAGAAGCCAGATGTCTGAGGATGTTATGGGAAAAACTGCAGTAGACAAATAAGAATTTTAAAAAGACGCACTGTAGCTGTTTTTTTTTTTTGGGGGGGGGGGCAAGTCGGGACTTGAATGGAATTGCATAATGTCACCCGTCAGTTACTCAGCTTGGTATGAAGGATGAAGATACACTGGCCAATCAGAGATAACTGTCAGGCGTCAACCAGATAGGAATGTCAGACAGCAGAGAGGGACTAATGACATCACTGGACACCTCAATCAGAAAGACGCATCTGTGTGGACGCATGTGTGTCAGCGCAGCACCGGCAGACAGCTCACAGCACATAGTGACAAATTTTCTGAAGAAGGAAAGAAAAAAAAAAAAAAAACCAGACACTGACTCATCCCGCTGAAAAGTTTTGGTTTTCTTATACAGGGAGCATTAGTCAGAGTGAACAAGCCCATCATTATGTGTGTTTTACATTCTCCCCGAGGTAGAATCATATGTGTGACTCAGGTAGTGGAGCTGACATTAATGTTCAAGCTCCTCTCCCTGCAATTTCTGGCCCTCTTCCTAACATGATGTAATACAGTGAAATAAGTTTGTTGTATTGTTTATTCATCAATGTGATGAAGTATTTTGTTTTGACACGTCCTTAATTTGCTGGATTCACCAACAAAAAACAAACAAACAAACAAACAAAAAAACTGAATTCCTCTCAGGTTTTATACAATAACAACTTCTTAGTTGATTTTCCAGATAATGATTTATATCTTGATATATCCCTCCCCTAGTATGGATATGAGAGTGTCTGCATCTTCTTGATTTCATAGGAAGATAACGTCTGTATGGAGATAAAACGTCCAATGCTACACTTACCCTTAGCCCTCCGCATCTTGTCACAGAGAATGCTAATCAACAAAACTGAGACAGCGATAGACCTTTGAAAACACTAAAGGCTGATATTAAGTAGCTTCACTGTAGCTCCTTGACAGATCTGTTAGCACCAGGCATGAAATTTCAGTCAGTGCATCTTTCTCAAAGCTCCTCTCCCATGAAACTCACAAACAATGGCCCGCATTGTACTACAAGGAGAGAGAGAGGGATGTAAGTGTGGAAACTCGGGGAGGAGAGAGGAGAAAGACTGCTCCCTGCGTAGGTGGATTCCTGGGTTGAGTGATTAGAGATTCAGTTGTATGTGTGTTTATCATCGTGCCCATCTATGACACAGGCTGTGGGAGCTGAAACCAAGTTCCTCCAGCACATTTCTACTGTATCTTATTTACTGCTGATGCATGCAGATGTTATAGGCAAATTAAGACTGATGAACAATTACAAAACAGGATTCATGTCCAGGAGTTGGGATGGAAGGAAAAACAGAGAACCATGTAGGGAAAGTCTTGGAAAGGTTTGGAGATTCGGAAAACTGATGCAACAGAAGAGTGAAAAGGGAAAGAGAGAGAGATGGAAAGCCCCTTATTTTCTATCCTGTGAGTAATCGTCACCAGCACCGTTTCTCCTGGAATTACCTTTTTACTGCACTGTCACCCAGCACCTCGCCCTCGTCCTACACTTTTTTTTGTTTACACAAGGCTTAAAAGCTGCAGTAACGCACTCTTATGACTGTCGATTTAACATTTCATATTTTCCAATTGAAGTCACCTTTAAATTATAATTATTAAAAAAATTTATACAATTCGCCATCAATAATAAAATTGGAAAAAAAAACTTTTAAGATATGATTTTAAGTGTATACGTATGAAATGAATCAAATTATTGTAAATTTACCAAATCTGACACATTTGTCAGCTTCATAGACTGTATAAAACATGGACATGGTCTCCGATACATCATCTATAGGATTCTGGGTGGAGCTGAGGTAGGCCAAATTAAACATCTGCTCCTTTACTTTTTTTGAGGTAAATAATTTTGCGTCAACTAAATATTGTCTCTGTTAGCCATAGCTAGCTTCCTAGCAGGGCACAAAGCTAGCACCAACCACCAGTCAGATGCTGGTGAGATATGTAAGTGGATGGTAGGATTTGCTAGTCTCGCAGTGTATGTTGAGCCTTTTCTCCACACGTAACATGATGTGAACGTGTATTTTGTTCTGATGTTGTATGCGTACTTATGGGCATCACCATCACAAGTTCCCCACCTCAATAGTCTTCCTCTTGATCTTCTTCTGGTGTTCCAGGCGTTCCTTTTCCTTCTCCACAGCTCTGGTGGACTCTCTGAGCCTCTCCAGGTCCTGCTGGTACTTCTCCCTCTGACTCTCCAGCTCCTTCCTCTCTTCTGCCAGATGCTCCTGCACCAAAATAACAAGCAACGTTGCAAAGTTCGTGTGGAATATTGACATTTCTAAAATACACCCTGTGTTTTTTTTATTACTAGTGTGCACTGATCTGAGACATCAACTTGAAAGGAAGTGCAAAAAGTTTCTGATAACAATATAGAAGCCATTTGTATACAAGTCACACAAACTTGAACGAAAGAGGAACAGTTTACTTTTTTTCATTACAAAGGGGAAAAAAATCACACCTGGAACAATGGACCCATACATTTAAATACAATGCAGAGCTTCAAGTTCATGAAATTCAGCCTTTCACACATCTTTTGCTCTTAAAATCTGTTCCACAGCCCTCACGTCCAACAGAACACTTCACCTCCAGCCGTCTGCACTCCTCCTCCCTTTGTCGGAGCCTGGCCTCGGTGGCCTCCACCTGCTGCCGGTGCCTCTCCCTCTCCCTCTCCCAGCGCTGCTGCTCCTGCCGGTGCTGAGACTGCAGCTTGTGGAAGCTGGCCAGCTCTTCTCTCTGCAGGGCCAGAGTCCGTTGTTTCTCCTGCTCCAGGAGCACGTTCCCTCTGTGGCGGCCGGGCAGGGAGGCCCGCTGAAGCTCAATGTGACTGTCCCACTGTGAAATGATGGCCTGAGGATGACATGAGGAAAAACAACATGAGGCCATTAAGGAACATATTTGAATGTTGTACTGATGCAATGTTTATTCACTCTAACAGTGAACAGAAATACAATATGTTTGTTATGAAATTTATCAAGTGAGTTAAACTTCAAACACCGACACAGAATAAAGGAAGCAATTCATCTGCAAACACACAATATAGCACGTTTCAATTAGGCCTCAGTGACAGAATTACCTGCAGACTGTAGAGCCTTTGGGAGAGCATCAGAACGCTGTCAAAGAACTAGAATGGAGACACAAGCAAGGTTATCATAATTAAATAAACACAAGCATTACCAAAACAACACAACATTTCATTGGATTAGCAAGTCTCTCGGGGTTGCATCTTTTCAGTTCAGCAGGCATGGTTATGAATATCAACTGCAGCAGCGTCGTGTTGCACAAGGTGACAGAGTTTACCTCAGCCTCGGGGAAGGAGTTGGACCAGATGCGGTTCCATCTGGCAGGAGAGCAGCAGCTCTCATCAACCTGAACAACAACAGTCAGACACACAGCGAGTCATGAAATACCATCACAAACACACTGCGAGTACTGCTCAGTGCTGCTATACAATATATACTATATAGGTGCTGTGAAAACATTTAGAGCATCTGAATTATATTAAAGTAATATTATTTCAAGCTATGTGTATAACAAACTGACACATTGCATGTGTTGGAACAGATAAAACCATTAATCTGCATGCAAAATAATGTTTAAAACACCTGTTTCTACACTCTTGATATGACGACTGAGCATAAGATATTACTTTTTACATATATATAATCAAAATATCTAAAAGTTTGCTAAACCACAAACTGCGCAAAGTCTGTATGAACAACATCTTACTGTTAACCTCAGAACAAGTCATTATATTTTGTCTGCCTGATCATTCTCAAGACCAGGATTTACTGGCCTATAGTGTTATCAAGGATTGTGGCTAATAAACAAATGAAGTGACCTGTGAAAGCTGGATTACAGTAAACAACACGAGATGGAAACTTTCCAGATGACTTGGTCTCGTTATTACTATTTAAAGGAGATAACATGTGACTCATCCCAAGATATACTGTGTGGGTGTGTGTGTGTGTGTGTGTGTTGAGCCCCTACCGTCTGCTCCAGGGTGTGGCTGCCGCAGAGGTCTTTGAGCTGAGGGTCAGAGCTGGCTCTCTGGCTTCTGTCTCTGTTTCTGGACTCACAAGAAAAGTTCTTCTTCACACTGCCATCTGGCACAGACACATCAATGCCGACGCACACAGACACAGAGACAAACGCACATAAATAATTAAATACATACATAGAAATATTGACAAACATTGCACAGAAACAACACATTCATATACATGCACCCACAGCTGTCTCCAAGTGCTTTTGTTTTAATCAGTTAGAAAAACCATGCACATAAACCAATTCAAGGAATCAACTGTCTTTTATTTTTATTTATAATTTATACTTCACTGATGGATTAAAGGCCACTGAAATACAACTGCAAATCCATTAGATGGTAGACTTCCTCAGGGCATAGACTGTGCTGGACTCACTCTTACTAAGGATGGCGGGGCTGCTATCATAGCCACCAAATGTATCCGCTCGCTTGGGCAGAACCCCAGAGCCGCCCCCTTCCTCCAGCCGCGAGGTTGGAGCCTCCTCAATCACCCCAGACTGCAGCAGGTTCTGGAGGTTCTCCACTGAAGTGAGAGAGACAGCAAGTTATGGCTGAGGAGCTGAGCTGAGAGAGAGCTTTAGGGGAACGCTACTACCTACTGATGCATCACAGAGCTGCAGGGAATATAAAGCAGTGTGTGAAATTCACAAAATGCCACGGTGCCATGCCACTGTATCTAAAGCAGATACACATATTATGTAGCATTGTCCTACCCTCAGTGATAGCTCCTTTGAGCAGGGCCTCCCCCTGCTGGAGGTCTGAGGCATCTCCTCGGAGCAGAAGTCTGGTACGTGAAGCTGTGTCCTCTGGACCTGCCACAGACTCTGCCATGTCTGCAAACAGCTGCAGCTTCTCCGTAAGAGCCTGGGTGATCACTGCATCCTTCTGGCTCAGCCGCTCTACAATGGGAATCACGACACACAATAAGAGAAGACTTATTTCCTTAAAAAATGGATAGGGATGCAGGTTTTGTCACATGCTCACTTCTTGTGCATCTTCCAGGAACCCTAATCCTTTACCACATACAAATATTCTGAGTTGTTTTAAACAGCTGTTGTTGCAAGGAATAAACTATCTATGTCCAAAAAACAGTGTTGATTTACTGAAATGAGATGCACAGAGAAGGTAAGTCAATAATTAACTATTTTAATAATAATGATACGTGAGCACCACCTTGTGGCCTACTACATCTGATTTTCTAGGGGATTTCTTTATGCATGTCACTGATGACTTGATCTGCAGTTACCTTGAAATTCTTTGAACCTGAAAGCTCTTGCCTCTTCCTCCTCGCTGAACAGCCTCTCTTCTGTGTGAGGACAGCTGGGTACAGGACGAAGGCCATTACAGATAAGACAGAGGAAGCAAACTGAGAAAGGGGTCTATAAACGCTTTAGGATTTTTTATAAGATTTAAAAACTTTCGCCAAAATATGAATAGTACAATCTGTTTGTGTATTTCCTCTTGGTGTATGTGCAGCTACCTCTCAACAGCTTGTCGTATCTGTGCCATCCAACTGTTTCGCTCCTCCTTGGAGGTGGTGTGGATCTCATACATCTCTGGCTCATTGGAGGAGGCACAGATAAGAAACATGGCTTTCTCCTCATGGGCCACTTCCCTGACAATTAGCTTCTGAAGAGAGATCACTGACGGCTTGTTATCCTGAGTGGTTAACAAGAAGAAAGAGAGAGAGACACAACAGCATGCTTTTTGATTCGTGTACTTAAAGTAGTAAACTTTGATGAAGGATATTTACAGAGCTGTCATGTATCGCCGACTAAATTCTGCTGTCACTCACATCTTACTACATCAATCAAGCATCTCTGTTTGATACACATATAGTTTTCGTGCCATAGTGTCATATTGACAGAGGTTTAACTGCTTACCACTGTAGCAAATATATATCTCTGATCCTTCTCTTGTAGCAAGAGCAACACATCCGACAGGAGCACTGCAAGAATATCTGGAAGAACAAAAAAATCATGGATGGAAAAGTTAAACTTCAGCCTGCAAGCTGGAAAAAAGTTAAATGGTAAGAGACAAGACACACACATCTTGCTTGATCATGCAATATCGTACCTTTAAGCCTGCCAGAAGCAGCTTTCCAGTTGACTGTGCCCTCGTGCAGCAGTCGTCTCCTCCCCTGTGCCAGGTCCTCCCTGCGAAACACTCGGCCATCCTTGATTTTTCCCAGTGCCTTTGGCTCCATCTTGTTGTGTATTTCTCGGAGTCGAGAGTTCTTCTCGTACAGATTAACCAGCGTGTCGACCTGAACGATGGTGTCTTTGATCAGACCCAGGGACCGAGTCAGATCCTCATGCTCCTCTGTACCCGCTAGAGACACAAAAAACATTTGATACTTTACAGATACTGCAAAACAAAACTACGATGAGTGAAGCTGTGCCTCACAACTACATGGCTGCACTCTCTTCAATAGTGATTGTGATTTATTTAGCAGATTCATGTGAAATGCTGGACCTTCAGTGTTTTGCAGAATGCGCTCCACTAGTACTGGGTACTTGGTTATGCGTTGTGTCACCAACAAAATACACTCAGTCACTCCTAACCGCCGCACAATGGACAGGTTGTTGATTTTCTGAAGAAAAAAAAGACATTATTTAATTTAACATTTATCAGACTGCTTGTGGATTCACATGCTCTACTGCAGAGGATTAAATCTGATAACAAGAATCTGAAGAACACTGATGTATCTTACCCGTATGATGTTCTGGAACTTTTTGTTGTTGTGCAGCTGTTCTTTGTAGTAGCTGACAGCCTCAGTGTGGTGGCTGCAGAAATCTCCATAGCTATCCTTCATCCTCTCGCCTATTTCACCCGAGAACTGGAGAGCAAAGATACTGTCATCTGCAGTCTGCGTTTGTGGTGCTGGTCCTCACATGGCAGATATATTGTGCTGTTTATATGAATGTGTGCACGGTATTGTGCATGTGTAACTCCATTATGTATTCAAGAAATCAATGCTGGCCTTGAATGCATGTTTCTGTAAGCGTCTCCTGCCTACCTGTGCGATCAGAATGTCTGCCACTCTGTTGATAGTGTAGTTCCTGTCATTGGGCGAGATGAGGCTTTCTCGCTGCCGCTCTTTGAGACGAGACAGGAAATGTGTGTGAAGTTCGAGGAGGTTTTCCAAGCGGGGGAACAGACAGTCCAGCCTGCCCGAGTCCATCTGGAGGTTCTCCTTCAACTCCCGGACGTACACACGCAGCATTATCTTCAGAGTTCGCACATGGTGCATCTCCGTCTGCATCAGCTCTGCACAATGACATGACGTTACATGTTAATGTTCTGCCTTATAAAGCACGCACATGTATAATGCATTGCAATATTATGGACTGGCTCACAACGGGTGCTTCATGCCACCCACACCCTCCAAAGCCTCCATTTTCATCTTATTTTTATCTTGTACATACACCTGACCAAGTTATTCGTAAGAATAGTCCGGGCACTCTGCTGATTTTACGTAACATAGTCTGTTTACAGATCTTCAGGAGTGCTATTACACATGTGAAAAAAGTTGCATAAAGCCTTTTCCGGCTCAAGAGGGAGCTGAGGAGTTAGAAAGAAGTGAGGTCACTCTGCTCGAGGCTACATTAGCTACATTAGCCACGAGTATAACAGACTCAAAACTCCAAATTAACTAGAGATGCACCAACTGTTTTGGTCAATCCTTTTTAAGAACTATAATTGACAGCCTACAAAAATATTTTTTACCTTTTTTAAATGGAAAATTGAATTGCTTGTTCATAATAAAATGTTGACTATTAAATAACGTCTTCAAAACTGCACCAGGTTACCTTCTGTGTGTGTGTGTGCTTGTGTGTGTGTGTGTGTGTGTGTGTGTGTGGAGTGGACGGACGAAGCCTCGCCCTCGGTGAAACACACAGAGCAGCAGCAGAGGAGAGAAGAGAAAGCTCTCAGACAGGAAGACTGCAAATGATACTAAAACACAGTAAAGACTCGCACACTGAGCTGAGATGAAATGAGTGCACATAAATTAGGGAAAAAACATAAATGAAATATTTGTTTTTTTTCAGGGGTGGGGGGCTGGCAGTTGTGTTGGGGGGGCGGACCACAAGCGTGTTATTTTGACCGGCACAAAACTGGATACATCTGGTCACTGGCTGAAAAACGGATTGATCGGTGCATCACTGAACCAAACTACCAGTGCTTGAGTTGCATTGTTGGCAATTAGGCACCAGGTTCTGACACAAAGGAGAATGCATGGAATTAAAAAAAACACCTAATGAACTATTTTTGATTCTCTCATTCCATTTGTATAGCACGAATGAGCAAAGATGACAGTTCACCAATCAGTGAGCTATCCATCAATCCATCGGATGGGTCCTCGACTAGACAGGTACAGGTGTGATCTAAGAAATCACACTTACCATATATTACATCCTGTCTCTTCACCATTTCTTTAGAGTGCTTCTTAACATGCTGCTGGTCAACTGCCAAACTCCATGACTCTGCCTCCATGTCCTGCGCATCAGATTCCAGATCAGCCCGTACTGCTGCATAGTGAGCATCTGAGGAGAGAAGCAGAGACGTCAAAAACTATAACACATTACAGTGTTGTAATACAAAAACAAAAAACATCTCAAGCTGACTTGTGTTATGGCAGGAAATTCATAAACATGGGGGGTGTGTGTTAAGGTCAGTCTCATCACAAGAAAGCCAGAAGTAAAAGTCAGCAGAGCAGTAACTGTGGGAGAACAGCAGCAAAAGGTCGGTCTCATCATGACTAAGGAGACACTCAAACTGATTGATGACACAAAACGAAAAGATCTTGTTTTCTCTGCAGGACTAACGGTAACTCAAGTCCTCCGATGACTTTAGCAGAATCATTCATACGTGATGAACAACAAATTTCAAGAGATGATTCTCCTCATAAAGGTCAACAATTAGTTATTGTGAAGCATCCAACTTTAAGAATAGTTCATTGCTGACTTAATGTCTCGACTTTTTGTGTTTTGGCAGCGCTGGAAATGATGCCTGCAGATAGTGACAAGGCGATGTGAACTAATCAATCTTGACTCGACAACACAATTTATCTATACTCTCCTTGTTAATCCCAAGATTTTCAAAATCTGAAATATATGGCTTTACCCACCAAATTATGTGATAATTATGACACTACTGTGTGTATGAGATAAGCTGTCATGCAGTCATGACAGCAAAATGCACCGTGAAAGTGCAGAAATAAGGACGGAGATTAAGATCAGAGACGACAGGGTGTGAGGAAAATGTGCAGTATATGTGTGCATCCATCTGACAGGTCAGAAGTTGGCATGCTGAGTGCGAATGACACGTGTAGTCAAAAATATTTTTCTTATTCATCACGTTTCAGTCTTTGGCAGTGTGTTAATCATGCATGTTCATATGGTGATGACAATGAAATACAATTTCTCAATCAGAACTAGATCAGAGGTGATATTAAAAAAAAATGAGGTCTATTTTTTTTTCCGATTTAGTCTGAGCGCATCTAAACCTGGGGTGTAACAAAATTGCACGGAACTCGTGTTTTAGGTGGTGGGTGGGAACTGTCAGTGTTGACCTACATTCGACTCAAGAGGTGCTCGTTTGTAGCCGACCCTACACATTATACATGAAATACATTAATATTTATAAACAGATAATACTTCTAATTGTGGGGACTTCCTTAAAAAGGTGTGTATGACAAAGGTTTTCTAATGATGCCATCAGCTTCTGGCTAAGATGTTAAAAGTAAGTGTTGTGCTATAAGGCTTTTATTAAGAGTCCAATTAGTTTCTCTGCACTTCCTTCAGCAATATACTGTAAAGCCCCAGAGAAGAAAAACAAGCTGCTACTGAGTGACAAAGTGTCCATCTGATAAAACAATAAACACTAAAACAGGTCAGCTGGGAGAAAAAGATGGTGCAGTAGCTCTTTGTATGTGGCAACATAGTACCCAGTTAGCCCGTCACTGTCTCCCACACACTACAGCTTAATGAGAAAGGGTGAGGTCACCCCTGACTCCACAAAACACTCTCCACACTCCCTCCTCCCTCCTCCCTGGATTTAAAACTCCCTGAAGACAAACGATCACTCTGTACTCAGGCAAACACACAGCACTGAACAGGCTGAGAAAACGTGGTTATATCAGAAAAACGGAGTGGCCACAATAACAATTTTAACCAAGAGTGGAGCGTTTGAAATTCATGTTCTATCCACAGCTCGGTCAGTCGACTCACCTTCGACGATGATGGACTCAGTGGTGGAGGGAGCGAGGGAAATGGCGTCTTCGTTGCAGCGTTTGGAGCGGAGAGCATCTGTCTCATCCATCTCCCCAGGGAGGGATCTGAGGGACGACAACCACAGGTCCAAGGTGGCATACATGCTAACACTGATTCAACTTATTCCCGCTAACCAGTGGCAGCCTAAAAAAACTTAGCAGCCAACATGTGCATTCACAGGTCCACAGTAACAACGACATCAAATTAGACAAAAGAGAGACTCAGGCAACTATATTTTTCTTTCCTACTTACTGTTGCCCATCTATGACTCCCTGGCTGCTGCTGGTTAACACCTTCCCTATGTCTTTGTCTCTCTCTCTCCCTCTACTACTGCTTTCCCATCTCCCAACACGCCTTTCACAGCGATGCAGCAGTAGTCCACTTCTGAGAACCGTCTAGACTCACTTTGAAAAGGCTGTTATATTAGAAAAGACAGCTTGCCTTGATATGTCAACTATAAATACACACCTTAGGATGGCATAGAGAAAATAGTATTTCAGCAGCAAAGAATCTAAAAATATCCAGCATTAACATACAGCAGATCCTGTAAATATCTACAGAATTATATATTTGAGTGACAGGCCTTCTGAGGAGGACTGGAAAAGTCTAACTTGCAAGGCAGAGATACTCACCCTGAGCTGTTGTGGTGACGGAGGCTGTGGCCAAGGCTAGAGGCAAGGACAGCGGTGGAGCTGGTGGAATAGGCGGCAGTTGGCTGAGTGCTAGGACCCCACGGACTAATGGTCATGCCTGGGGTGCTGGAAAAACCTGCGTGGCCATCCAGGGCCTGTGATGAGGCTGGGCCCAAATGCTCCCGCTCTCTGTCCCGGTAATTTACTGCTGGGGAGGAAATACGAGAGAAGAGTAAACTGAGGAAATGTGAGGATACGGAGGAGGAACGTGAGGAGAAAGGAAGAGAGGAGAGCGAGAAAGGAGGAGATGACCAGGGAGGAGGAGGAGAAGAGGAGGATGTGGACGGGGAGGTGGACGGATGCTTGTTTGACTCCCGTCTAAGTCGATGCCAGTATTTTTTCTGCCAAGATCGAGGCTGGGATAGGAAGAACTGGCAGGTGATCAGGTCACGGTGCATCAACACTCGAACATCAACATGACCCCACGTCGAGGCAGAAGAAGATGGGGAAGAGGAGGAGGATGGTTTAGCAATCCTGGAGCAACCTTTAGAGGCCCCCGTGGTTCGGTTAGTGCCTTTAGTAACAGCTACCTCCATTGTGAATGTCTACAATTAGTAGGAGTGGCAGAAGGAGGAGTGTAATAATCCGAACCCCCCAGCAAGGTTCAATAGAATTTGTTGCGGTATCAGTAGATATTATTGAAAAAGCAGTAAGTGATGTCCCTTTAATGGTGTAGAGAAAGAGAGGCAGGGGAAAGCACAAAGCCTGGTTTTATACCTGCCCAGATCCTTCACGTCAGATCTCTTCTAGTAATTTCTGGAAAGACACGTTCCCTATTTCTCACACTTTCTGATCGCTCGCTGTTTTCCTGACCCCCTGCGAAAGCTACTGATTGGCCAGAGCAGGACGTGAGGAGAAATCAGGTGTGGCTTCCAGCTGTTCAGAGGAGAATAACAACTGGTGCAGGAGATTAATTTAAGCTGCTGCTGTTGCAGCCATTCATGTCTCCTGTGGGTCCAATCACAGGCAACGGAGCTGCTGAATGTTACAATTAGCACTGATTGAAATTTCCCGGGATGGACCACTTGATGATAATGAATGAAAGCACAATGCACATTCATTGCTGAGAAAGAATAGAATAGAAAAAATGTTATAAAGGACCATCTTTCATCCTTTAAAAATAACAATTAGCAAAGATCGGATTTTTGTTTCTCTTCGTGTTTTGCTCCAAACCCAACTACTGCTTAGAAACGGTAGAGTGAACTCTGCTGGGTCTGAACAAGAACTGAACCAGAGGAAAATCAGCTGACAATTCTTAACAAGGGCTAATCATCACCTTCGCCTGCAGCCAGTTGGAGGCCAATCTCCCTGTTTACACTCAGTATATAGGTAGACACACACACATACACCACAATGACCACCCTCCCCGACACACACACCCAACCCACACACCAACACCTGCACAGAAAGAAGGATGATTCCATCTTCAGATGTCAGAAGGCTTCATCTTTTTAATCCCCTGCAAACCACCAGAGAGGCAACCATCTTTTTAATTTGACACATGGGGACTAAACCACCTTCCCAGCCCCTGCTTCATCTGATACTGTGGTGCATGGGATTCACAAGGGTACATCTGTACATTCAGCTTACCAAAGTGAGGCGATCCTGATGAGCCAGTCCTCGGTAGAGAATCTCTCTGTGTGAAGAAAATAAATAAAAACAGCGGTTTCAAGGCCAATCTCTCAAACTTTAACACCTAAACAACAGATTACAAAATGCATAAAAATTGCACACTCTTAATGTACTTTCTTTACAGCACCAGACTGCTCACACGGTTTGCTTAACGTATGATTCTCTGTTGAGGAGCTGCAGTATCTGCACGTTGAAGCTTTGTTGCTGCATAGAGGGTCCCCCTATGGCTAATACACACCTCCTCAAAAATGTACCTACAGAGCATAAAGCATGGCTGCGTGGAGAGGGCAATAACTGTGGCTGCAGGTGCAGGAAGTGTTTGTCAATAATGAAAATATCATTCTCCAACACAACCAAATCCCATTTCTTTCAATATATAATTAATTAACAATACTGTCTGACCATGACACGTGCATTTAGAGTCACAGTGGTGACAGTAAATGCACAGTAAAATTTAGAGTTTTTACTGGCATCTACACCAAGACTGCCAAGACACTGCAACAAAGAGGCATACATGTATATTAAGTCATACCAATATTGCCTTCTTCTAATCGGTTGTTTTCAATCTAAAAAAAATTGTCTGTGCTACAGATCCCATGTCTGACCATGTGCGTGTGTATATACCTCGTCTTTGTATCCAAACAACAGAACACAGTAAAAGTTAAAGCACGAGGGCGACTTCACTGTACCCTTGCTTTTCTATGCTCCACGGTAGTGTTTACCTTATTCCTGCTGCTGGTGCACTCGCCCAGCAGAGACTTGCAGCTCTTGTGAACGTTCACAGCACAATCTGAAAAACAGCAGGGCAGGAACACAGAGTCAGTGCTGCATTAGATAGAGAGTACACAGTATACAGAGGCAACAGTGGAGGCCTTTGGATTGAATGTGGATGGGATCTATGACACAGTAAACCAAGTTTGAAATTTCAAAACCAATCCAAGAGCCCCTAGAGGCGGTGTTCAAAGCAAAAGGCTGGGATTCAAACAAAGCATTGCAATGGTGCTGAAACAAACACCTGCAGGCAGGGCTTTCTTTAGCTGCTGCCATCCACAATAACAATGTAAGGTGTTTCTTTTCAGACAAGTATGCTCATCAAGTGAAAGACTGGCGCAGCAGTATCCCTGTTTGTTTACACATACAAGTCAGAGAGTCACACTGCAGGCAGGTCAGGAGCTCCCTGTTTCTCAGTAATAAGTTTCTCTTTTTGTCTACTTTTCTCCCTGTATGGAAAACGAAGCTACCGCTCAGGCTTCAATGTAATGACTGATTGTATCTCCGCTGATTAGCACAGATACAAATCAAGAGTTGTTTTGGAAAAACATACTGCAGGCATTAAGTTCTTCGCTCTGTGTTCTACTCAATTACTGGAAAACAAAACAAAAAAAAACATTTAATCTTTCAGCCTAGCTACATACTGTATAAGGTAAGCAACAGGAGCCTTTCCTGCAGCGCTCAGCTGGCCAAACAAATTAAGTTATCACTATGCAAAGTCTGATCCCAACCCAGCCAGGTAAAACCAGGCTGACGCAGACAAGAAGCACATGGCCTTCGATGCAAAACGTATACAGATCTACACAAGTTCAGAAATGCATTTACACACTAAAATGAAAGCTGTGTCTCTGTGTAGAAGCTGATCAGTTGGATTTAATGAAGCTATTAGTGAAAAGCAGACTTCTGCTGACTGCACCCAGTGGGCCACGCAATACTGGAAAATACCATGTCCAAAAAAGGAACAAAAAGTCAGACATTAGAATCAGACCGTCATTGTTTTGTGTGAGTTAAAGTGCTCTGGTTTATGGTAACAAGGATCTTAATCTTATTTTCTATAACCTGCATTTTGTCATTTCCTATTTTTCTTGTGGAAAACTGAATCTAACATGACCAGTAACTTCTGTTTATAGCAGGTATCAAAGTGAACATGTTTCCCCAACACTGCCCCCTTTACATTTACCATGTTACACGAGGGATGAGGCTGTATGGTGATTGTTTGAATCTGGTTGCAGAGCTGGTTGACAAAGGTGGCACTCCTGTGAACAGCACAGTTAAAACATTACCCCCACTAGCAACTTCCACTAACTGCTGTACAGCCTAATGTAAAGGCCTCTATTGCTTATTCCCCTTCTGTGTGCTGCCTGGTACAATAGGGACAAACACAAAAACCTTTCTTCCTGTGCGGTAAAGGCATGAAACAGTGAGAGATAATAATTTGTGTGAGGGTGAAGTGAGAAGGAATAAAGAATATGTGCATATACTATGCGGTTGTTAGTGTAATCTAATCCGTCTTCTACATCTTGACCTTTTACATTTTAGATATAGCCTAACCACTTTTACTCGATTATTTCATTTCATTCATAAGCTCTGACCTACCCCCACTGTCTCCCTCTCTCTGGTAATAAATGAACAATTGCTGGCTGAGCCGAAGGAAAAGAAAACAGAAACTGGCTTCTGAATAATCTTCACCAGCAGTGCTGCTGTGTCCCTCTTTGAGTTGGATCCAGCAGTACTGAACTGCTCTATTTCATTCTGGACCAGTGCGAGCCCACTGTGTGTAGACACAGAGGAGTGCGTAGTTTGCCCAAACGTGCAACAGATCGAACACAAACACCTTTTCAGAAATTTCTGCTGCATATCGGATCAGATCAGATCTCAGTTTTAAGGCCAAAAAAAATGCAGTTTTATTTACCTTTAGATGGGATAATGGGCACAGAGGTCAGTAAGCCAACAAACTCGTCAGCAGTGAAGCAGCCAGACCCAAATACAATTTTCCACCTTGTTCCAACTAATATGCAAACTTTCAGTCTTCCTGCCAGCCTTGTTCTTTCAGACTTCAACAGCTAATACCATCACCAAATCTGTGGTACATCTTCAACAAATCCCAAAACCTACTGACTGGACAGGGCTGGGAAAAGCATTGTGAAAAACAGGAAAAGATAAAGAGGACCTGGTATGTAAGCAGATCTAGATGGAATAAAAAGCCATGTCATTGCAACATCACTTCAAGTCACCACCGAGAAACTCAAAAGTAAGCTATTTCTGTTTAGGAAGGCGTAGTAGAAGTGACTGTACTCAAACTGCATTCAAAACAAGTTTTGCTTAATGGAATCAAAAATTGTCCAAAGATAAGCAAGAACGCTGTGTTTTCTGTATGCTGATATCACAAAGCTTATCAGCAATGACTCGCTGCAGCCACAGCACAGACCACCTTGGAGTTTGACAGAAGCACAGTGTGTGATATACCCGTGGTGAAAATATATCAACACTGCACCAGAAACTAAGCCACAACAGACAGATCAAAGTATACACAGCTTAGACATCAGGACAGTTTGCACTGTCATAGTGATTTACATTATCAGGTGGATGCATTGGGTGAGTGTCGACCAGCACTGCTGCTCTTGAGTAATGTGATGAGTTCCAGTCGTTCGGTCATGTCAGCAGCACAGTGGTTTGCAGCAGATCCACGGGACACTCATCCCCCATCAAAACTACGACCACACCCTGAATCTGCTGACGGGTAACTACCCTGTCATACAAGAAGCACACTTGTGGTGTGCAGCGCACAGTTCAGTGAGTCACTCAATGAACTAGAAATGCAAATGAAGCCTGGGTCACCACTGCAATCGGCTGACTGACAGACGAACTGCATTTTCTTTGGCTTGCCCTGGGTAGCAAAAAAGAAACTGACCATCAAACCAACAGGTTTAAAAAAAAAAAAACATCAAAACAATTTGAAAATCACCTGCACTACAACTCTTACTGTAAAGAATGTGTTGCCTTGTGTTATCTTATGGGATGAGACTGGAATCAGCAGAGCTTCTGATAACGAAGGGTGGTTTCTTCCAGGGAAACACTAACTCAACAGGACACTTAGAAGTTGTTTCAGCATACAGTCTGGCTCTACAAACACTGTCAAATTCAAGACAGTGTGAGTGGAACTGCAGTTTCCAAAACTTTTGGTTTTGCAAGTTTCATCACATTAACTAGGGACTGTGACCTTTTCCTAAAGCATTGCACAGACTTTTAGATGCTGGTTTTGACAGAGGATTGAAACTTGAATGTGTAGTTTATAAGATGTGTATTTCTGTCAATCTAATGTTGGAATTGTGCAGCAAAACTCTCCATGCAGGTGTACAAGGACACTATAACATCTGCACTGGCAGATAATCAGCCAAACAGCAGCCTTTTAATGTAAGGGGAACCAAAAACTCATACAATCTTTGTCATCACATCTATGCTTTCTTTTAGGTAGACTTGGGGGAGTGTTCAATATGTGGCTGAGCTAAATATGTGGTGGTTTCCTATCACTTCTGTTGGTAAAGAAAAAACTCATGTTAAAACCATATATAGCACCCACTGCCACCCTGTGCAGTTCTTAGAAAAACCCTGGTATTCCAAATAGCTGTGCAGACTAACAAAAAAGGAAAAGAGGCCTTAACAGCTGCTGTTGTGAAGGCATTACTTTCTTACACAGCAGCTAAACTGACATCACCTGCTTCCTGTGCATGTAAGAGGCTACTCCTAATTCCCTGAGACGACAGTGACAAAAACATCAACACTTGGGGCAAACTCTGAGGCGGCCGGCCAGCCAACCCATGACATCATCTGGTGAAACAAGAGGAACTGAGGCTCGGGGAGCTGTTTACTCAGTGAAGCAAAACATCTCCGGCCGGTCACATTTCTCACCCAAAAAGGAGGGTCATGATCACAATTGAAGACCAGCAGCACAGACACTGAGAGAAGATGAAGCTCCCGGAAAGCTAGGGCAGAAGTGTATATACATGCATGCTGTATATTTGCAAGTGCAAGTCACACATGGTCTAATATCAATTATTTCACTCATTAAAACATATTCCTCATCTTCCCCCTTTATGAGAGTGTCCATCATCTGACAAATCTGACCAACAGATACCACGATAAGTAGACGATAAGAACATTTAAGTGGTGAAAATCAGTCAGACCTTAAATCTCTTAAAAGGCAGACACCCAGAGAGCCAGGCATGCTGGAAGGCAAACCAGTGATGCATGGAGAAGTGGTGTGCTAACGGGGTGAGATGGGTGAGACCCAGAGTCAGTGGAGTGGGCTGTTATGCACCGGCGGACCTGCCAAGCACAATTAGCACCATGTGACCCAACCAGAGAGAAAGCTCGGTCAGAACAGAGAGGCACAGGAGTAAGAAAAGCAAGAATTTGACACTCAAGAATAACATCATTTAACACATCGAGGATTATGGCGTTTCATAATACCGAGCCTGTTAGCTGCTTTAGTCCCTGAGCCAGCTATAACGGGGTGGGAGCACAAGATGAAATACAAGAGACAGTTGCATCGTAATGGCAACTGGAGCCTAGCTTCGACTCTTAAACGACAGATCGCTATATTACTGTAAATGTGAATAGTGTTGCCTGTACTAACCTCCCCTCGCATTAGAGACAACATCTAAGCCTAAATTTACGGCTGACTTCGGGTAAAATAACAGAAGTTATCTTGGGCGCTAAGCTTAGCTAACAATCACCTGTTGAGCTTCAAAGTCTGCAGCGAGCAGCAAAGAAAAAAGGCACATAAAGCCAAGCTGAAGGGAAGCTGTGCAACATTCAGACACGAAGATAAACAGTGTTGATGTAGCTGCTGGCTTGTTAGTACAAACTATCACTTTAAGCTAATTAGAGCTAACTGCTTACCCAACTAACCTTGTTTTTCAAATAGAAGCGGTTGTAGGCAGGCTAACGCGCTAGCGTTAAGTAGCTAATAGCGAGCTATACGTGGAGAGTGACTGGGATTTAATTTGGGCCAGTTTGTGATACACTAAATATAAAACAAATTTTAGAAGTGGGTTCCCCTTGTTAGCACACTGACTCCAACTCAACAAAACACCAAGCCTTCAGGAGGAAAATGCAAGAAGTGGCTGGTTGGCTATGATTAGCATTTAGCTGCTTAGCTAGCGGTCAGGATGCCCGAAAAGTCCATTGAGCGAAACAACGGGAGTTATCCACCTGATCCCGCTTGAGACCATCGCTACAGTAGCTGCCTCTTACCGTTCCAGCAAGACCCGGGTTTATCTGAATCGGCTGCATCCAAAAGTAAATGTGCTCCGCCAGTAAGCTAGATAACTCAGTTCGGCCATTGAGATCAATAGCAACAAGTATCCCACATTCTTGGTTTTGTCCAGTTTTGTGTCCTACTCTCACTGGGAACAATCTCTGGCATACAAGCGACGCATTCCACAGGCTGATTCTCGGCTGAATCCCCACAGGGCTCGGTTCAAATTAAAGGGCCACTCACTTGTTTTCTCACGGCTGCGTGTGTGTAACAGCACAAGTGTCAAAACGCAGGAATCATGACTTTATCACTCAGCAGCCACGTCTGATGAGTGAATGGGGAATCGTCGAGGAAAGAAAAGCGAGAGAGATGGATGTGTAATTGGTTTCTGTCTATGAAGCAGCGCAGTCTGAATCACACGGGGTGTGTGGTGCCCTGTGTCTTTTGAAATATGCCAGGACAACTTTGTTTAATAAGCACGCTATTAAAAACAGTCATACATTACATCCCCTCCGGACAGACTGCAGGGTGTATAAATGTTCTGGACATATAATGGTCTTTGTCTCTCACAGAACAGAAGGAGCGAGGAAACACAATAGGTTACAGCCATGAAATAATGGAGTGGTGCAGAATGAGTGACTGCTCCATTTCAAAGAAAATAAAATGGCACTAACATTGAGAACACTTCTCTTTCCCTGTTTGGCTGAAACGTTACATGAAGATGTGAAATTGTCCGTCAGATCACATGGCTTAGGAGAAGACAGCCTCCAATTTACAAGAATGTCCACAGATGTGTGGCCGAGGTCCATCATGAGGAAATACCCTGTGTACGCACACTTTGATTTTAACTTTAATATATAATAAAGATAAAACACATTTTTTTATTTTGTTGTTTTCCTTCTGAGAATGAGATAAAGTGTGTAGGTTATGTGAGTTAATTAGTGTGTAAGCAGTGGTAGAATATAACCAAGTACAATTACACTACAGTATTACAAGTACAAGCATTTCCATTTAATGCTACTTTATACTTACGCTCCCTTCATTTTGGAGGCAACTATTGTACTTTTTACTCTATTTATCTAACAGCAGCAGTTTCTAATCACTTTATCACGTTAAAAACATCATAAGTTAAACATATGATCAGCTTATAGAATATGAGGTATTGTTATAGAGTAAACTACCTAATCTGACAGTATATGAAGTCATTAAAATTAGCTCTACATCTACAACGTTAAAAAGATGTCACACGTTTATGCATCAAATGATATATATGATCAAATATATGATACATTTCACACCCAAACTAACGCATTTCTGCTTAATGAGCAAGTATAATTTGCTGCTTTTTTATGTAAGATTTTAAAGGGAGGACTTTTAATTATAGTGGAGTAGCCTATTTTAAATTTCACCAAACTTAACATGTTTTGCCACATGCTTTATAGCTTTTTAGCCAGTGCAGCAACGCTGCTATGGAGACACTTAAGTGACATCCTGGCTAATACTGAATTTAAAAAGGTGCTTTTAAAGGAAATGTTAATGGTTGCTTTAAAAAAATAAAACAACAACATTTACATCACCATATTTGCAAATCTCAAAAATCAAACTGTACTTTAACACAACCTCAGCAACTGTGGTTAGAATAATACCACACAACGATCAGTTTGTCAGATTTCACCCCACCCATCTGTTTAGTTTACTACTGAAAGAAAAACTACTGATACTGATACTTTCATTTTCAAACATTTCCTATAAGAAAAAGGTATTATTCCTGCCAATTCAAATTGCTTTCACCAGTTTGTCATGCAGTCCACTGGACTCTACTCACAAACAGTTTTACACGTCTTTCTTTGGGTTTTGCAGGCTTATCAGCTGACCTGCAGAGTCAGAGTGGCAGAAAAAGGGAGCTGTAGGGTGTTGAAATGTCCTGTACAGGTCTACTGCACAGACGGACTCACAAAGCTGTGGTTGCCTCCAGACAGTCGAGCCTATAGTTTCTCATTGTGAGAATACATGCAACACATAAAAGACACAGGAAATGTGAAGAGCATTTCAAGTCAGAGGAGCAGAGCTAAGGCGTGCTGCGGATTCACATAAACAACTGTCAGAGGATGGTGCTAATACATCAGATAACACATCAAAACAAGTGAGATGAGTTGTGCAAAACAAGTGTGAAAAGAGTGCAGCGAGAACGTCTGTGTGTTTTTGTCTGAAATGCGTCATAAGTTTGAAAGCTGTTCGAAGAGGAACTGAAAGGGAGCACCATCTTCTTTTCAATAAGGTGCAAAAGAAAAGCCACTGGTGAAACTATCACTTTCTTGACTGTGACATAGTTGTGAAGACAAAGTGACAACTGTATTTTTAATACTGTAATGTGCCACATTAATAAAGGATTCAAGTGTACTAAAATAGCATCAAGTCAGAAATAGTCACATATTGCAACTAAAATAGTATTTGAGTATTTCCTTAATAATTCATGAATGTTTTCTAATTTATTACATTTTCTGGTTGGGTTAGTGTGTGTGTGTGTGTGTGTGCGTGTGTGTGTGCATGCGTGTGTGTGTGTGTGTGTGTGTGTGTGTGTGTGTGTGTGTGTGCATGTGTGTGTGTGTGTGTGTGTGCATGCGCGTGTGTGTGTGTGTGCGTGCGTGTGGGTGGGTAGTTTGTTGCCTGTGAGTTTGAGCGCTCCAGCAGGTGGGTGAGTGGGCATGCGTGCAATAGCATGGGTAAAACAAGATGTGTGTTCGTGCGTGAGTGGAGCTCCTGTGCATGTGTGTGTGTCAGGTGGAGAACAACCGTGGGTGTGTATACGCCCGTGGCTGTACTCACTCATGCACTGCAGGCCATGCTTTTTCTGCAGGGTCTTGCTACACAGTGAGCAGGTGGCACAGCTGGAGAAAGAACCTGGCACCAGATAATGCCTGTTGCCGCCGCCGCCGCACACTTTCTCTTTGGCTTCCTTCCCCTTCTCTCTCTGCTGCTCTTTTTCTCGGTTCTTACCCTGCAGAGGAGCAAGAACAGCGAGCACAGAAGGAGGTTTTTATGTGGAAATTTGCTTGTTCTCTTTCACTGTGGCACTGTGGCACCGCATCACATAACCGTGTCAGAGACAGGATGTGTAACATGGTTTGTGCAGACAGAGTATTGACTCGTGTGTGCTGCAACATGCACACCAGTCAACTTTTAGCATTTTTAGCTCTTAAAACATTTCAATGCTAATTAGGTCCTATATACCATTGCAGTTCAGGCAACATGACATGTTACACTATGAGTTCAAAGTGGCATCATGCACCATGTGTCTCTGGCTTACCTTATCTTTATTGAAGGAACCGGCCATCCTGTTCCTCAGAGAGCTGAGAGTCCTCTTCACCTTGGTGCCTTTCTCCACCTTCTCTGAACGATCCTCCTCATCCTCATTCCTGGTCGAAGAAGCAGAGAGTGAAACACACCAAAAAAATAAAGGAAATTGAATAATCTCATACTCACATTTAATAATCTTCAGTATTTATTAGAAATTGTTTACCTTATCATCTTGAAACTCTTTCTATATCTTTTAAAAGCTTAAGTCAAGACAGTGTTTTTCTGGTGGAAGTTATGCTGCATTTTTCACAACTGTTTGGCTCTTTCGTGATTGTCAATGTGGAAATCAACACACATGAAACTCACTGAGAAATTAGTGATTTTGTTCAATAGTTGTAGTTACACTGATGAAAAAATTTCATTGGATTGCGAACATTTCTGCAGCTTTAGCGATAAGGCAGCAGTGATCAGGATGGCACTTACTCATTAGAGAGGAACTCGTACCAAGTTACATTTCCTGACTCTTTGGTGTCTGATCTGTTGTTCCTCTGCTTTGCTCTGTGGAGGAACAATGAGATGATTTCAGTACGCAGAGACACAGTTTAGGTAGAAAAATGGCCCAAATATTAACCACAAATAACCATAAGAGACTTTTATCACAGCATGGGTGAATAGTGTTGAGGAAAATAAAGACAATCTGAGAGTATAACATGGATTAGTCAGCAGTGCACATTTAAGAGGTGGGTTTCATTGTCAGCTGAGTTCAATGTCAACTAATGATTTTGTGACATCAAAAAATAAAAACCTGTAGTCCATATCCCCTTTCTCAGGATAATGGTATTATGCCTCAGTGCACAGACAGCCACATGCAAACACACATGTGCACACACACACAATCATAAAGTGCAGTGCTTCCCCCTGGTCACAATCTGACTCTGCAGCTACTCCGAAGACTGGGGTGGCATTTGATCAGTGGTGGGAGCAAGCAGACCTCCCTCGCCTGTTTACTCACCCATGGTACAGCTTTAGCTCCTGCAGAACTTTCTGTATCATCAGCCTAAGACAAACAAGACACTGTAGCTGAGTAGGAGAGGAGAGGAGAGGAGAGGAGAGGAGAGGAGAGGAGAGGAGAGGAGAGGAGAGGGCGAGACTGCTGGGAGCTGGGTGTCAAACTGCGATTTAGAGGCAAATCCTCCCCTGTCTGCTGCATCCACACAATCACCAGAGCACACATATACTTTACACACACACACACACTAATGGGCCATCTAAGGAGAGAGAGGACTGTGGGAGGAGGAGGTTGTAGACATATGACATGGAGCAGAAATGTCAGGAGGGAATAGGGAAAGCCCGCCTGTTATGTGGGAGTTAGGCCGCTGTACCAGACTATAACAATTTACAACCACAGAACAGTATGTGAACTATTGTACTGCACCATTCAAAAGCCACAGGTACAATTTACGGGACACAAGTGATCAACAGTTGCCTCCTGTGAATCAAACCAGAGGAGCATCCTTTTATTTTTCTTTTAAGTATCATGAACCCTGAGCTGCCAGTCAGACTGAAGCAGCTTCTGGAAAGGAAATAGATATTCCACCGCATGAAGTCATGAAGGGGTGTGTAACCTAACTCAAGCTGCAGACATAGCTGATGACGGTGTAGACTTACATATGGCTCTGTCCTTCAGAAGAATGTAGGTTTTCTTCAGGGTCGAACTCCTCCGCTGCAAAAGAGAGGGACAAAACGGTCATATATGATGGAAACAGCTGCCTGCTGAGTGTAGAGCACACAAACTAACGTGTCCTTCACATGTACAAACACTCACCTCCTGCAGCCTGCGCGGCCTGTTTGGATGTCTGCACGACGCGAGAAATGTGTGCAGCACGGGAACACTCATCTGTGGCGAGGATCTCTGAGCGGGAGTACAGATGCCTGCCAGGCGCACCGCAGGCCTGAAAGCATTGAAGAATAAACACACATGTACATCACGTGCACGTCTCCACTCCCGAACATACAGCTGAAATACTTAATCCCTTAAAGGTACAATACGTAAGAATCACAGATTGTATACAACGTGGACAGACCTCTGTGACATCACCCATTGGTTTCTGAAGAGCCACTGTGAGGCCCAGTGACAGTGGCTCCGGTCGTTGTCATCTTAACAGTGCCTGACTCTGCCAAAGGCTCAGCCACTTCAAAAATGGGCAAAGAGGTGGAGCGTGGGTGGAGTTGAAGCGGGCTGAATGAAGTCTGGTTGTATGTTGTCACTCAAAGCAGACATACCCATAATTATGCACAGCTATAAACCTCAATATGAGTTCAGCGAGTGAATTATTGAAATATTCACCTTCCTTCATTCATGTTGCTCTCTTCAGCTAACTTCCCCATGCAGTTCTCATAAACCAGGAAATAAGCTATAGAGAGCAAAATATTTTTTTGCACCTGGCTGTAAACATGTTTATTTCTTCTGTAAAGTTGGGCAGTTTAATATGAGGGTCTATGGGGGATGACTCTTTCGGAGCCAGCCTCAAGTGGCCATTCCAGGAACTGCAAGTTTTTGGCACTTCCGCATTAGCTTATTTTTCAGGCCCAGAGGTTGCCACTTGGTAAGAATGGGCCCCTGTCAAAGGTCAGTCCAAACAAATAGGGGGCAGCATGTCACCAGAGTAACCGCTAACTGCCGCTCACTATGCTCTTTGCTGTAGCTATCTTTGGCTGTAGCTACTAGCTGCTGTTAGCTAGTTAGCTAGTCGCTCTAATTGGAAAGACAAGCTGGTTTTGTTGAGTTCTAGTTTGTTTCTGTCGAGTTTGAATGAGGTGCGTTTTACAACGAGTTAACTTGGCAGTTAAGCTCATCTTAGTTTGGAAAAGTAGAGAAATTCAGAAGGTGAACAGTTGTATTTGAGGTACAAAGTGGTATTATGAGACCGGACAAGCTAGCTGGTTATCGTGCTAACTTCAATAGATATCTCTGCACACAATATGAAGACGTTGTTGGCAAAACTTCAGAACTGTTACTTCTTAAAACTCCATAGATAAGGTTGATTAATTCATTTGAGCGTTGTAAACTAAAATTCTGACTGTATCTTACAAATTGTACCTTTACAGGATACATCTGGCAATATTCTTATTGTCAACTAAACATCCGACAACAACAGTACATTTATCTGTATATCTGTGTAGCCAAAGCCTGATATATCATAATCCTCTGTGCTTAAGAGCTCCATGGTTGTCCAAATGCCATTAAAAACACATCAAGACTGATGTTCGTTCATTACCACGAACACATGCACACTGTAGTTTATTTTGAATCACTCCCACAAACACCATCCTGCAGCTGCACATACTCAATAGAGTACCAAATGTGTATTAATCTACCTCCGAAAATAGTCTGAAACCATCTGAAATCAAAAGTCATCGAGCTGAGTGTCACAGAGAGGGCGAGGAAGTCTGTGTATTGAGGAACTGACTCCTGTTGGTTTTGGTCTTGAGATAAGATTTGTAATGTGCACAAGGTGTTACCGTTGCTTTATTACCATGCTAGTGACCCTGGCTCTTGGACAGGGGACCCTCAGCTTGGGACCGTCTGTTTCATCTTCAGGACATGCTGCACAGCTGTGGGTCTGCTGCTGGTTGGACTGGAAGAGACTTTTCTGGCCCCCCTCGTCATCATCATCCCTCTCTCCATCGCTGTCCATGGCCATGGTATCCAGACTCAGTCTGGCAGGACAGCAACAAACAAACACACACAGTAGGAGAGTTAACAAGGAGGTGAAATAGATCTATTAGGTAAACAAAATGTTTGAGTGCGGCAGTCTTTGACCTATGTCTATTTTTGCATTGTTTTTCAGTTTAGTTTTTCATGAAGTATTTTGGGGCACTGTACTTGTTCTCACCCCAAAGCAGCCTTGACTGCATTATTTAGAAGCTGCAAACAACCGAAACCACCGGAAACACTCAGCTTAGTTGAACAGCACTTTTTTAGTTTTGAGTGTGATGCTGTAGCATAAAGTTGGATTTAGCTTATCAGAAAGAAACCTATGAAAAACTTTTGCTCTGGCTGATCAGACAAGTGCAGTTTGGGTATAATTAAATTCATCCTTATGAGACTGCTCCCTTCAATTTTTTCCATCCATCCATCTTACCTCCTTCCCAGGTTAATGGGGGACACGGGGACACCCCAGCTGTGCCTCCGAGACGTTGACATGGATCTGACCAGAATAGGAAAGCTGTCAAGTTCCGGCTCACTGTCTAAATCCATAACGGGTTGCTCCTTTACTTCCTCTGATCCTGTTATTCCTGTGGCTGTTTCCATTGTTCCCAATAGTCCATTCAGATTAATTGTCAAGCTAAGGCCGACTGCAGGGCCTGAGCAGTCACCGCTGTCAATAATACAACCTGGCAATAATTTTGGAGTAAGCTGAGTGACCACAAAGTTGTGATGAGGTTCCACTGCAGGATCTATATAGTAGGGGGGAGGTGGTGCATTGACCTGAGGGGAGTGTGTGGTCGGAGAAGTCTGTGCAGGTTGGTTGATGGAAGGACTGTCTGTGTTTGGAGACACAACAGCTGGGGTTTTGCTCTCTGGGACTGTGGTTACTGAGGATGCAGTAGACTGTGAAACCGGTATCCCTCCCTCCAGGTCTTTAAAGTACTCAGAGTCTCTGAGAGAGGAGCTGAGGCGCAGCAGGTCCTCCACGCTGTTGCTCACCTCTGCACAGGGGCAGTCGTAGTCGCTGACTACTGAACACGTATCCTGCAACTCAGCAAGGGAGGCGAGAAAAGTAGCAGAATGAAGCCAAGAAAGAGGAAGGATAGAAGAGAAAGAGGATATACATGAAGAACAGAGAAGAAGAGAGAAGAACCATCAGGTGCAATCCAGAATTTAAGAAACTCAAAACTAAGAGGCTACAACCATGAGTGAGTTTGTGAGGACATTTTTGAGGTCAATGCTAAAATCAGCATGCTCACAATGGCAAAGCTAACATGCTAATATTCAGCAGGTATATTGTTTACCATGTTTTCCATCTATTTAAGAAGGTAAGCGTGCTAACATTTGCTAATTCACGCTAAACACAAAGTACAGCTGAGGCTGATATTAGTTTTGCTGATCCTTGGTCATAAACTGAAACTGAAATTTGACGCTATGATGGCAGTAGACGAAAGGTCAAAAGATCAAAGTTATTACAATTCATTCTCTGGGGATATGAAAGTCTCAATCAAGTTTTATGGCAAGTTTTATCCAGTTTTGGATTTTCCAATAAAAATGTCAAGAGGATTCATCATATTGGAACCATGAACGTCTGTACAAAATGTCAATCATCCAATAGCAGAGGTGGACCGCCCCCCAGACAGAGATGCGAGTGGCATTGCTTAATGAGGACGGAAAAAATGTAAAATAAAATGATCCAAATCAAGCATCCAGAGCTTTACCTGGTCTTCATTGGTGCTACCAAAGAAGACATCCTCAGTGACAGAGGCAGGAGACAGCGAGGAGGACGATCCTGTCCCACTGGGAGCATGAGGCTGGATGCTGAGCTGGCCGCTGGGGGGCCCACAGGGCTGGCTACATGACTTGCTCTCTGATGCTGAAACATAATGGATCAACATTATAAGCATTTCCTGAAAATGCAGTGACTTCCTTGGTTGAGTTCAGCAGCTACACAACACCTGTATAACCACAAAAGTGATTTTGTGTATGATGGAAGAAAAGCAGAGTGACTGCCCCTGCTCCAGCCCCTGACTGAAAGCTCCTTTACGTTTCTACTGCATAAACAGATTCCTTGATTCACACAACGCTACAAACCACTGACACCGCTGCAAACTGCAGGGTGAGCCAGCATGAGTCTCCATGTCAGGAGATTATTCCCTCACTGAGCTGTCAGCGGCCTGACAAGCTGCTTGCCTGTGATACGATGTACTATAGTAAGTAGACGCTTTATGATAGGTGTGTGCAGTACAGAGGCAAATAAATATGGAGGCTGGTAACACATATTTCAGATAAAAAGTGTGTAACTGTGACATTTCTTACATCTGACATGAATAAAAAGCAAACGTGTCAGTGTCTCGTGGTGTCTGTTGAGGCGTCTGCGTGTGTCATGTTCACTGTTAGGGTTTCAGCCACACCATGCCCATCTGAGGAGGGGAGAGCCGCAGCTACAACAGGTTACATAAGCCTCATTTCATAAGGGACGCCTCCTGTGAACCCGAGCCTTAGCCTGAGCCAGCCTGGCTCCACACGGGCTGACTCAATTCTCCTTGAATAGACTTGCCCTGTTTCCGTTCCCCTGTGAAGGTGAATTTAGTGATTGAACATGAGCAGCGTAAACAGGTATTCTGCGAAACCGCTGCCACTGATGCTGTCGTATCAGATGTTATATAGTATAACTTCAGTGATGAAGGAATGGTGAAAGAGATCCTGGAAGATTGTGTTGTTGAGCTGTGCAGCACAAAAAGAAGAAAACAGAACCACTGAAAATTCTAAATAATTTCTCCTTTAAAGCTGCAAAAACTCATTTTTAGGCAGCATTATCATTCATCTAGAGTCGTGTTTCTCTCCACCTGACAATATTCACTCCTCTATTAGCGCTCTACCAGCTCCTGGGAGAAATATTTAGCCCTTTAGCAGCTAAATGCTTCACTATGTTCACCAGCTGGTTGCGACTGCTGCCTGTGTGCTGTTTGGTGCAGGGCAGGTGGTGCACGGTGGGTTTATCAGACATTTTTCACTAAAAAAAGGTGTGTACTGCTGCTGGAAACAAGGTTTATCCACTGAGCTGTGAGACTAAAGAGCACATTTGCAGGCCAAAACATGATAAAATGCTATGTGGGGTAACCCTTGTCACATTACACATTTGACATGTTGTTAATAGAAAAATATAAGTAAGAGCAGCTTTAAAAACAGAAAAAGATATTACATAATTGGAAAAATTGGATCCTTGATCGCTTGTTTCTGTTGCTAATATATTTAAGATGTAGTTCAAAGCTTCTATCTGTGACCCCTGACATCACAGGATAGCCTCACAAGATCCTGATACCAGTACTGTGAGCTGCTTTACATTAGTTCCACTTCATAGCTTTTTCTCGCACACAGTTCTTCCATGTGACTGTTTTAATCAGAGTGTCTGTTTGTGAAGATTGTCCCTGGTGGCTCCCTCTTCTTCATGTGATCTTATTGTTTATACAGTGCGCAGGAGACCTCAGGTAGTGTCGCACGGTGAGATGAAATGCAGACAGGCCACACTGCGAGCCCTGCACCATGTCCTGCTGTAAACCAGCAGCATCCATTCCGCTCTTCAGCGCGACAGCCAGAGATGCTCTCACATAAACACCCAGACGGACGCGCTGTAGATCTATTTTCTATATTACTAAATCACTGTCTGAGGCTGAGGGGATGGCAGTGTCCCTGCTGGAGGGAGAATTTGTTTGCGTCCAAATCCCACTCATGTAAAGTGTAAACTCAGCCGCTGCAGCGGCCGCTTGATGCTGTCTCGTAGTGCCGCTGTAGCCTTTTATGGTTGCTCTCTCATATCTGCTAATACATCACGCGAGGATGAAGCGTCAGCGTGTGTGCCCATGTGTGCGAGTGCACACTCAGGTGTGTGTGTGTGTGTGTGTGTGTGTGTGTGTCTCCATAATCATGTTGGCACTGTCATAGTCAGCTATTTGCCCCACCGTTTGCTGCTACAAAAATTATCATCAAATTACACTAACTCTTTTAAATTCTGAATACTTACTTAATATAAAACAGAATATTTTTATTTCTGTTTCATATTGTTTCTCTTTTCCTCTCCACAAATGAATAGTGGTAATTTCACTTCTGTCTGCTCGGTACATGTTGCACACAGCATGCATCTCCATCTTAGAAGAGGAATCCCTCTTTTGTTGCTCTTCCTGAGGTTGCTCACTTTTATTTTCCCTGTTAAATCGTTTTTTCTGAACTTTGCAGATCGAGGGTGCGAGGGCAGCAGGTGTCATGTGTTGCACAAATTGAAGAGTCACCACAAAGCTTATTGTACGTACGCGTGCAAGGCTGCATGACAATCACAAGAGGAACTCATGATACGGTCAGTTGATTATTCCCAATGTACACGAGGAGTTATTACAATGCACACGGGAGAGTTGTCTTCAACAGTGGCTCGTACAATGAACACGTTTCTAAGTGTCATTGTGATGACACAGACACAGACACACACACACACACACACACACACACACACACACACACACACACACACAGAGCCCATATATTACACAACTGGAAAACCACAGATGACAAGATAAATATCACACTTGTAACTCATCTTACAAAATATATTATTGACTACTTTGCTACTGGGACAGTGTTTGGATTAAGGTCACAGTGACCGTTCAGTAGCTGGATGAGTCCCAGACTGCCGTACAAGTGTGTGTGTGTGTCTGTGTGTGTGTGCGTGGGACAGATGTGTGCAGGTGAAAACAGAACACAGAGTCTTTCAGATCTGAGGTCGAAGCACACATCAAAACAACTGCCATCTCACAGATCCTCTTTGATCAGAAATTCGTCGGGCTGCTGTTTCAAAGCGCCGAGCTACGACAGACACAACGGCTGAAGCAAAATGGAAGCGTCCTACGCAGCTTCTTTATGCCTAAAAACACGTCATACCTCTCTGAAGATAACAGCATGGGAGCAGAGAGCACAGAATAATTCAAGTTCTGTGCGTTGCCGAGTGAGCTGTGAGGGAAGGGTGAGCACAGATGTATGAGTTGTTGAGTCTGTGAAGTGTGTGCAGTTCCACTTGTCAGCCTTTTTCCTCAGTTAACTCAGGGTTTCTTAATGGATTCAATTAGAGAAGTGAAATCACACCAACGCTACACCAAACATCGTTTAAAAAAACCCTTGTTTAGGCTGTTAACTCTGCATCCCACAGTGGTCAGCACCATCACACAAAATGATCATTTTTAACTTTTTAATTATACATGCATGGTGACATTTGTGCATTTTCACACCTTAAACAGTGAACCCGCGGTAGAAATGACTCACAGAGCTTTGCACCAGGCTCAACTGATAAACTGCAACCGTCACACACCACAAACCCCAAATCAGGTCAAAGTGGTAGACAACAGCTGACAAATCCTGCTAAGGTCACATCCAGTCCATGAACTCTACTGGCTGACAGCCCCTAAATCTCTTATTCAAGTGTCACCCACCCCACCTTCCCCCCCTGCACTAGCCAAAGTAATGTAATATAATGTAACTGTAAACCCGGAGCCCCACCGTACCTCTCTTGAAGGACCATCTCTTCATCCAGAGTTTGGAGAAGGAGGGCCAGGAGTGGTTAAGAGGAGAGTCCGCCATACCAGCAGCGCAGTGGGGAGGCCAGCTGGAACTGGAGCTCGCTCACACTGGAGCTCCTCTGGCACCCAGCGAGAGGAAGAGGGGGGAGGGAAGGAAGGGGGGGTGGTGGCAGAGAGAGAGAGAGAGTCTGAGGCAAAGAGCGGGGAGCTGCTGGTTGGGGATTACCTCCTCAAAGAGGCAGAAAAAGGTGACAGCAGGACGAGAAGGTGGGAAGAGAAAAGGAGGCGTGGAAGAGGAGGTGTTTTGCTTCTCCTAGTTTCTGATAAAAAGTAAAGGCAGAAGAAAAGCTTTCATTGATTTCATTGACATGTTCAATGACAATAAAGACTCTTGAATCTTGAATTTTGAATCTTGATGGCAGAGGTAGAAAGTGTGCATTTACCCAAGTACTGCACCAAAGTACAATTTTGAGATACTTGACTAAAATGTTTCAGTTTTGTGCTGCTTTATAATTTACTCAACCACACTTCTGAGGGAAATAATGTACGTTTTACTTCATAATATTTATCAGACAGCTGTAGTTACTTCTTACTTTTCAAATTAAGATTTTAAAGTAAGATTTTACTTGACAAAAAAAACATATGATGAGGTTATAAAATACAGGACAAAACTCCTTGGGGCTTCTTGTCACAGGTTTCAAATGCCAATGAGTTAACAGTTTCACCAAAGGGACACTTCCCCTTTACACTTCTCAGATTGTTTCACTTAAAAAACACTTTAAGGTTAGATTATCCAATACTTTACAAAAAAGCAAAGATAAGACAAAATCTGACATAAAAAATGAAAACAAATTTGTGCAGTGTAGGATTTTCCATTCATTTCACAACCCCCCAGATTTATCTAGTGACCACATGGAGGGTCCAGGGTGTCTTTACACTGTCGTCCCGATAGGGTTTTGAATACTTCTTCCACCACTGCTGATTGGATGGCAGGCTGAGTAAAGGAGAGTAAGCTGTATTTTAATTGTCAAATATCTCAAACACTCAGTGTTGTGTTAAATGCCTCCAAACAGTTGTTTAACTATTCTAGACTTCTTTAAAGATGTGAAGGAAATGTGGCAGAAATAGAAAAAGAGAAGGAAGAATACGCAATGAAAGTATATGGCAATGATACATGCAGGTTTTTTTTTTCTGATTCTGAGTCACAGGGGCCACCACCACATCCTCTGTGAAGAAGAAAAGCAAGTGAAGTGTTTTAAAATGCAAACAGAAACTGCGCACAGGAGCGATCACGATGCAGGAGAGAGCGTGTCTCTCAACTGCTGCAGCTTCCACACGCAGAGCCTGACAATTGTTGCAACCGTTGTGCTTCTTTAATTTGCACAAGTGTAACTACGGATGACTGTCAAGTTCAGCTCACTGCACATCAAGTGGAAAAGTCTCATTACTTTCCCACAGACAGAGGAGGCAGAGCGCTGGCTCAGAGGAGGCGAGTAGAAATGTATTAAAGCCCAATCCTACTGCAGAAAAATACCATACAGATTTCAAACAGTGACGCAAGGAATGAATGGGGCCCTGGTTTTGCAGATCACTGTTTGAAACCCAAAACTCAGAAAAGCAATATAAACTCTACTCACATTTGCTGAGAGGGAGCAAGATGGCAGCATGTAAATCCTGTTCACCAAAATGAGCCAGAGAGGGGAGAGAGGGTGGTATAAAGTCCTCCGGGTGCGTCTGTGATCTGTGTGAACGGCGGGTTCGTCCTCAGACTGACTGCACAGAGTCACACACGGGATCTCAGCCCTGCTTCCTCTTTTGTCTCATTCTGTGCAGCTGAGAACGACGTGCAGCAGACGGGCCCCCACACACATGGTTTCACACGCTGCAGCTGCTTTAAAACACGCTGTGGCTGTTCTCACACCCGAGGAAATACACATAGATGGATAGATCTCTCTGTATATACCTATAGTTAAAAAAAGCTGCAGGTTAACAAGGGAACATCAGACCCGCCCAGAGAAGAGGCCAGGTCATACTGTATGGGAGAAAGAGGCATGGCACAACACCAAGGCCCTGGTGGAGCGGACCACTTCCACAATACGACCCACAGCAAGAACCAGGCATTAAGAGCTGGACTGCATCAGGCCCTGCTGGCTAAAGAAGCTAAGAGCAATCCGGACGAAGCAAGACTACACTCCAGTACCCCACACATGGTCAGAGCACCTGAAACTGTACAAAGTGTCCTATCATTTTATACATGCTATGCATTAACATGTAAGCACAGTTTTGCACACTGTAAGTGTGCTTACGGGGAATTTTATGTAAAGCCATCCATCGTATTTATAGGATCATCTTGTGTTTTATATATAATAATGTGCTTCTGGTAAAACACTATAACCAGTAACCACAGCTGTCAAACCAATGCTGTGGAATAAAAGTATAAAGTAGCATAATATGGAAATACTCAAGTACTCAAGACAATCCTGACTCAAATTCCACTTATCAGCATTTTTCCAGAGCTTTCAGCTGCATCTTGGTCTTCATCAGTGAAGACCAAGTGATAACTCGCCTGTATGGCCTTTTCTGCCTCGGTCCATTGTGAAGAAGTGCGAGAAGACAAATATTCTCCAATAATTTTATTCATAATTTTAATATAAACAGTTAATTGTTGAATAATTTACACACAGCAAGATTTTTATTTTCATATCATTGCAACATTTTCTGTACATGTCACTACTTGGCTCTCCTTTGAAACATAGAAAAAATAAATTGTCAAGCGTTCATTTAGTCATGGCACATTTTTGATCCTGTACAATATGCATGTATTTCTGTGTGTGTGTGTGTGTTCAATATGTTGATATATGTGATACATAAAGATAATGGCACATTTGGATCCAGTGTGAGGGATGAAGCGATCTCCGTGGGTTGCGGGTTTGGGGTTTGAACTGTACATACACACATATACACCTGCTGTCTGCATATGCACCGATGTCTCAACATAATGTATACACAACATATCCCAAAAATTAATACATCAGCATATTCATCGGCAATATATGACATTAATAAAGGAGGTATCCTGCAAGACTACACACAGCATTCGGGGGACCACCTATGTGCACTGAGGAGAGAGACTTGAAGGACGCAGAGAGGAGGAAGAGGAGCAGCGATCAGAGACAAAGAAAGCTGTGGTAAAGACTTCAACCAAGGACAACACAGACACAACTCCATTAATTTAAACAATGTACAGCACAGGGAACAGGACAGAGATAAATAGAAGGTATTGGTGTGTAAACTGGAGCAGACCACTGGACCGACAGATGACTCTTAAGAAGAGGCTACCTTTCCTCTGATTTGTCATCTAACAAACAGGGTCACAACACCTGCAACGCCCCCACTGTCTATCTGAAACAATGGCGTATCTCTCCCTAATCAATAACACAAATATGAACAGTTCATCATCACACTACTGACAGACAGTACTTTATTCTTTTATAGCTGAAAGTGTTTCACCTTGATGCTGAGCCTCCTTTAAAGGAACAGTTTGACACTTTGGGAAATACTGTCAAGTTAAAGCTGGATGATATCTGTTTATTATGTATAAGGCTACAGCTGGTTAGCTTAGCGTAGCACAGGGGGGACACAGCTAGCCTGGCTTTGTCCAGTGGTTAACTAAATCTGCCTAGCAACACCTCTAAAGCCAACTAATTCACATGTTGTATCTTGTTTGTTTAATTTGTACAAAGTTTAAAAACACAATTTCAAGTTACGAGCTGGACCATTTCAAGGCCAGGACCCGTTGCCAGGCAACCAGTGGGAACACCAGGAAGTTATGGCTCTTAGTCAAGAACTGGTCTTGCAGATCACCCCCGTTAAATAGCAAATTGTCATTTTTACACAGTGCTTTGCACAAATATTAGAAGAATGGTGAGATTTCAAAGTGCTGGTGGGTAGATTCTGTTACTGTTGGACAGACTCAGGCTAGCTATTTGCTAGTTTCTCGTCTTTCTGCTAAGCTAAAGCTAACCGGATGCAGCCTTTTCACTTCCATCTTCTCATCTCGCTCTCCGCAACGAAGCAAGTAAGCGTATTTCCCAAACTGCCAAACACCTCCAGCTTTACAGTCTAAACTTAAAGATGAATGGTTGTCGAACCATCAGTAAAGTTTGCTTTTTGTTTTAGCTTATTCAGGATTTTATCACTCATGTTTCCCCTTCTTCAAAAGGATGTGCAGTGGTCTTTTCCAGTTTTTCACATAAAAAAAAAACAAAAAACACATTTGCAAACTAAACACGCGTCTCTTGTTGGAAACAATTTCATACATTTCAAACAACATCTGCGACAGGTGACACGAGAAAGGCTTTATGGGTGACATGCGGCTGTGACTGGGTGGGGTGGCTGAAATGCACGGCGTCCTGTCGGCCAACATTCGGAGCATGCATCGGATTAAGAGCGGGGTTCACTGCGAAACGTCTCAGGCCACCTACTGTTCATGTCTCATTACAAAGGGTTAAGCCCTCAGACCGGAGTTGTGCTGCTCCTGTTAAATACATCGACAGACTCGACTCTGCTCTTTTCTGTGTAGTGGGTTGTGTCATGAAAAGCAACAAAAAAACAGAACATCTATCTTTTTAAATTTAGAAAAAAGTTATATACACATTGATAACAATGCTAAATTCATAATGTACAAGAGTAGTAAAAGTTTACAGTCAGAAAAAGTAATTGTATTTGCCCTCCATACTTTGGCTAAAAAAAATAGAAATCAACATCTCTAAAATGTAATACTTTTTTCTTTTCTTTAAAACAAAACAATAATACATACAATGCTTTGTTCTCACCCTGCGCTGCGTTACGAGCATGCTCTGTCCAACCGCTTTTTAGGTCATCAGAGTTCAACAAAACAAACCTAAACTTCCCTAAAGTCAAGTGCTTTCATTTTTCAGGGACCGAGGGGGATCTGCTGCTATTTACAGTAAAGAGCTTATTAATCAGTTCGTTTCTTGTAAATCATGGAACAGCTAAATGCATTTCCACCTGTAATGCAATCACTTGTTGCTAATCATGGGTTTTTGCATGTGCTTTGGGGCGTCGCTGTCAAAACAGACTGATGAGAAGCAAAATCAGTAAGCATCAAATTATCAAGCTATCCGCTGGTTTAGATAATTCATTTTCCATGCACAAAGCAAGCCAGAGCTTAGCGGAGCTGAGACACAAGTTCAACTTTTCTTCCTTTTTTTTTGGGTAAAAATCAAATATCCAAATTACAGTATTTCCCACCACGCAGACAGAAAATGTTTCTCTGCAACTAAAGAACACAGCATACATACAAACACCATTCCTGTGTTTTCATTTCATGTTTGGAGGTGGAAAATCCTCTTTAGTGATTGGTGGAGACGAGCCAGTCGGTGGCTGGTCTGCTCTGAGGGGGTGTGGACTGGGTGGGAGGGGTCAGGTGGGCCGTTAGTCTGAGCAAGGCACTATGGGTCGGGGGCCCTGTTTGCTTTGCCACCCATGACCTGCAACACTCCCATCCAACCGCTAGAGGGCAGTCCAGACCACTTCATGTCAGAAGGAGAGAGGAGGATTCCTGATTATCTTCAAAGCGGCAGAGAGATTTCAGATTTTTTTGAAAAAGGGCGTTTGGGTTTTTGTTGTTGAAAACTTGTCCTTGGGCTTATCATCTCCATTTTGCTTTTTGCAAGGATGCTGAGAACTTGCGCTTCAGTCAGAGTAGATAAAAGGTAGGTAGGTCACTCTTCTTCCTCCTCATCCTCTTTATCCTCCAACCACAAAGCATCAGGCCGCCTCCCTGAGACGAAAAAGTTACAATCTAGATTTCATGTCTGTTAATAGTTATTATGGCACACAGGATTGTCCCAGTCCAGCTTTTTTTTCCTTTGCAGAGGGGGTGGGGGGTCCTCCTCTTTAAAACTTTTTAACCAGCCCAGACGTCAGTGTCCTGATCAGCCAAAACAGACCCAATCCATGGCATTGACAGAAAATAAAGGTTATCTCTTGATATTCACAGTAGAAAAAATATACATGCAAAACAAAAATCAGAACAGAGAAACAGACAAATAAACAGACAACGACTGGAGGAGACGTGGGATTTGAAAGCTAACTGTTTTGACCATAAAGAGACAGACTGACAGACGGAAGAAGAAGAAGAAGAAGAAGAAGAAGAAGAAGAAGAAGAAGAAGAGTAGGGCTTCCTGCCAGATGACAGGTTTAGTCTAGATGTGATTAAAAAAAAGCATGAGGGTCCAGGGCTGAGCTTGGTTAGCCTTGGCTGTAGACGATCACAGATATGCACAGAGTCAAGAGACTGTTTTATTTTTGACTCATGCTAATGTCACATCACCAGAAACCAGGTGAGCCGCTACTACTTAGAGAGGCAGAGGGGCTTAACACACTACAGGGGAAAGGAATTCATCAGCAGTGTTGGTAATGTATGATAAAGAGATAATATTTGAAATGATGGGATACTGAGTGACAGGGGATGATTTAGGCTCTTTAGACTGATTCCTCCATATGCACTGAGGTAGACTCTGGCCAAACACAAAGACGACGACAATTACTTACTAACTAACTAACTAACTAACTAACTAGCACTCCTGCTGCTCACCACCAGCTACTCCACCTGTACAATTACAAACTAGGCTTTTACATCGCTCCGCTCTCAAACACCTTAAAAATGCTCGACTAAAAAGCTAACTGTGTTCTTCTCATACAATGACAATGATCATAACAAAATAAATATCTGGTATTTCAAAGATATGGGCACCATCTTAATTAAAAATTGCATATGCGTGTGAACACCACCACAAGATAAGCAACCTAAGTCAAGGTGGAGAAAAGAGCTATGTCCCACTTCCATATTACACACTAATTCTGACGGTATTTAGTGTATTTATACTGGAAAATTAAGCACACTCAAGGTACAAATGTGTACCAACTGCCCAAACAGTATTCTATGAAGATATGAACGTTGTATTAGTATATAGTGTGGAACTGCGACACAGCTGAGCTCCACCATGTTTCTGTCATGTACGCAAAACTGACGGGCATCAGATTTTTTTTATATATCTTTTTTTTCTGCTTTTATTTTCCAAACTATGTCACAGATTATTTACAAAATACAAAAGCCCAAGATTGTAACTCCTCAGAATAATTAGCTAACATCTACATCATAACCTCAGGCGCCTCTGAGTGCCGACAGCACAGACTCTGGCCAATCCACAGTGTCACCGCTAAAGCACGAGGTGAACATTAGTGTTCGAACCTTAACGCTGGCAACAAGCTGAAAAGGAAAAAAATGATTAAAATAAAAAAAAAAAAAAATCAAAATTGCCCCGAAGAATTCCTTCTCTTCCGGCGAAGACCAAAGTCGCAACCCTACAAACACAAATGTAGATGCAGCTTCGATTTCGGTGCCTCTCCCGCCTCGTGAGAAAAACCAGAGAGAGGCCTGTGAATGTGTGTGTGCGTGTGTGTGTTACTAGCCAATATAACTAGCCTGGACGTGGCTCTGGGTTTGAGAAGGCACTGGTAAAATATGGAGGCAGCTTCTCTGCTTTCTCTGACTCTGATTCTGTGGGTTCTCATCGTTGACAGAAAGCTGCCAACACTTTGGCTATACTATAAGTGCTGAATGCTGCTCGATTGGCAACCACACCGGTCTGCATGTCCAGAAAAAAAAACAAAAAACTGCTCGTCTGCTGACTGTCACTTCCCGTGTCATCCACTGCTGGAGTTAGAGAGTGAAACTCTGACGGCCTTTAGGCTCTGGATGAAGGTCTTAGTGAATTAATAATCTGTTAGGAGAACTTTTCAGGACCTTTGTAAGGTCACAGTTGACAGGAATGTTTTTTATTCCCGGCAGAAGGGACAAACTTCAGATGTTCAATTGTTAAGAGGTGGAAAATGAGAAAGTGTTTCATGTGTGCTTTCTGAATCTGATGGGGTGCGGTGATGGTATCAGCGTTGCCAGCGGCGGGCAAAACAGGGGAGTGGCGGGTACGAGGGAACGAGCAGTTCCAACTAAATCCTGGAATGTCAGACCTGAGTGAAATAGCTGCTGCACACTGTGTCCTGACTGCCTAACTGCATGTGATAGCAGAGAGAATAATAGGATTAACAATCACTCACACACTGCCTCTCTCTCCCAGACACACTGAAAGATAGAGAGACTGCCTCTCTCTCCACTACCTGCTGTGGACTCTGAATACAGTTGGAACTTTCCGTATTTCTCTCCAGCCCTCCACCACAATCTGTTGGAAATTTCCAACAGCCTGATTTTGAGCAGTGAGTTCAGCAGCCAATGGGAAGCCTCAGGAAGGCTGAGGAGGGAGAGCATGCAGGAGGTGCGTGTGGTGCAGAGCAGACCTAACAGTACGAGAGGGGAGCGTAATGCGTGATTTTAATAAAAACCTTCCATCAAGCATCGAGGGTCCTGAACTGTGCCAGATCTCAGTTCAGATGGGAAGGGGATGCTACACCCATTTAAGCTATTAGGGCTTTTACAGCTAAAGACAAAAAGATTTTTTTTTTTTCCAAAAACTGCCTCATCGCCCTCTTCGCCTGCGTTCGGCTGAGAGCTGGTGTTAATTCCCTGCCCTGCCCTCATCCGAGCAGCACCGACACGAGTGAAAAGCCATCACTGTTACACTAACATAGGAAGTACAATTACCAGGCACCAGGACAAGCTCTCAGCATTCTCCAACCTCACTGACAGCTAACGACGAATCGGACAACCAGCACCAATCACGTGAACGACATAATAAACCTGTGCTAACAAACACATAAAGACCTCAGCTCCAGCGTGATCTGACCGGAGAGAGACAGCAGACACAGAGACAAACACACATCAGGTGCACTTCCACCTAGAAAGACCTCATTCCCCTTTGATAAAGCTTTTTTTTTTTGGTTATTCCATTTTTTTTTTTTTTTTTCCCCTGTTGCAGTAAAGTTGCCTCCAAATATTGACAGCTCTCAGTGGAAACGAGGTTTCTAAAACCAAACAAACAAACAAAAAAAAGATGCAGTGAGTTGACAATATTTTGGGGCTTCTTCTTTCCCATCCAGACGGAGAAGAGTACTCAAAGAGGGGACTGGAGGCCTAAGACACAGAGAGCACTGATGGTAGATTAGTGTGATTTCTGGGGCTATAAAAATAAGGAAATTAAAAATCCAGAAAGAAAAAACCTGGCAAAACAAAATACTAGCAAAGCTTCTGATGAAAAATATTACAAATATGAACTATTTACAAAAGCATCAATGTCATATATTATATATAAAATATTGGTACATAAATACCAATATTCCATATATACTATATATATTATATATATTTATATATATATATTTCTATACCCACTAAAATATATCAAAGCAGCAGCTATTGGTCAGTCTGAGGAACTCTTTTGTCCAATTCTTAACTGTTTAAATATCCTTCAGCCATATAGTGAGGACACAGAAATAAAACTGAGAAAGAAAAGAAGAGAAAATAACAATAAAAGCAAATAAATTAAAACTATTCACCAAACACCCGATGAATCTGTGTGTAGTTTGGAATTCTGCAGAACCAAAAAAACAAAAAAACAACAACAACAAAACAAAAAGAAAAACATTCCTCTAGGAATAGATGTTTGTTCTAGGATCAAGTCTTTGCAAGTCATCCCACCGTTCCAAACTGATTAAGTCATTGTTCAAAAGGAAATTAGTGTAAGCGCTGATAGACACTTCTCTTTGTTTATAGGCCACATACAAAAAGGCCACTATCTGAGTAACAAGATTTCACTTGGAGGAAAAACAAAGCACAGAAATGTGGAAATGCAGATTGGTGGGGAGAAGAGGAGGGGCAAGTCTCGAGGAGGTTGAGCATAAGCAGCCTTCTTGGTTGTCTAAGGTTTGTTGTGTTCACAGTTTTTTTTCTGTTTCCATCACAAGGAGTCCTGGAAACATGGCAATAGTGAAAAACAATAGATAGGTAATACGGTAATAGAAGGTCCGATGTGTTGTGGAGGAAGTAAAAAAAAAAAGTGTTACACGATGTTTGCATCCCTTGCTTGCCTGTGTTTGGCAGCCATGAGGAAGAAAATAAAAAGTCCTGAGATCTGTGGGGTGTTTTTTTTTGAAGGGCTTCTCCAAGAATAAGAAAATCATTAGAAAATGATGAGGAACATGAAGGATGCAGAAAAAAAAATGCACTGGAAGAGAAAAAAGGATGGGAAGGGGAAAGGGGGACAGGTTAAACAAGTTCTTTAAGGAAACAGGAAATGTTAGGAAGGGCTGGATCTGGGCAACGATAAGATTCGTCCGTTTTTCTTGCCACCGTTCATGTGTGTGTAGGGGACATGCTCCTCATAGTTCCCCCTGAGGGCCACTGAGGGCCCGCTGTCCCTGCCTAAGCTCTCCTCTCTCTGGGAGTACGACGACGGGTCCAGGGGGATGCTCTCCATGTTGTCCAGGTCCAGGTCGAACTCCTCCGTCTCGGGGACTTTGTTCTCCTCGCTGTAGAAGAAGGAGACCTCCTGGAAAGACGGGTGCAGGTCCTCCCGCAGCATCTCAATGATCTCGTGGAACATCGGCCGCATCTTGGGGTTGTACTGCCAGCACATCTGCATTAGGCTGTGCCTGGCAAAGCAGAAAAAGATACAAAGCTTTAACCCTTAAACCCAGACTATATACTGTGTATAATACATTCCATTTCACCCTGTCTCAGTTTATTTCATTCAACTGAGCACTCAACGCCCTGGTATTCCTCAAACTATTCATCATTACAAAATGACAGTAGCCTGTGTAGGAGAGCACAGTATAATTATGAAATACAACAGGCAACACTGAAACATCTGTCTGTCCTTCAATTTTCCCCACAAGCTTTTCATCTGATAAACTTCCTCAGCAGAGGAAGTGCAGTGTCGAGTGTGAAGTAGGTTCTCAAGAGGCTGCAAACAGCAATACTGCAGGCAAAGCAATCGCCTGTTTCAAGCACGCTCATTTTGATTTTTCTGGCATCTATAAATTACTGTATGGCATAAACATATTTTTGTGTGTTTGTTATTCTTAATAATATGTGGTGAAGAGTGTACATGCATTATGATTTTCACAAATCGCTTAATCTGCATTTCATCAGCGCCGGGTTGATAAAGACAGAAGGTATGTGGGGATGTTTGGGGGGGGGGGCATGTGGACGTGGTGGACCACGTTCAAACAGATGACACAGAGCGCACTAAAGAACTAGGGGTATTACTGAAAGCACAAGTTTCCCACACACAAAAGCAGACACACAATGGGCCCTGATAAGACCACATGTGTACGTTTGTACCAATTCAGCCTCAGATTAAGGGTCAGTGGCACTTTTCCATGCAGTAGAAAGCAGTAGGAAACTATTCCGGATTTAAAACTTGACACTTAAGTGTATTTTATTTCTGTTTTGATATATGTTTGACATTTTAATATATAGTAACTTGACACTTAAATATATATTTGAGATGATGCAAGAGGCTTAAAGTGTCAATCATCATCATCAATCAATAATTGTGTCCTAGACAAAAATGAATAAATAGATATCATTGAGAGGATACCTTCCATCTGAAATACCATGTCACATTATCCACACACGGCAGCAAAGGTGCCCCAAGTTAGTTCTGAATATTCACTCACATTCTCTCGGGGCAGTTGTCTGGCCGGTCCAGGTATCCTCCATCCATGACAAACTTTAGAACCTGCTCGTTGGATAAACCCTGGTAAGGCTGCTCTGCTAGCGTGCTGATCTCCCACAGCACGACGCCAAACGACCTGCGCACACACGTACAAACACACGTGATCAAATGCAGCAGCGATGCGATCAGGATCGCAAAGACTGTGCCACAGCTGTCGAGGTGTGACTCACCAGCAGTCAGAGTGGGCAGTGAAGACTCCGTCCTTCAGAGACTCCGGAGCCATCCACCTGACAGGAAGCAGGCCTTTCCCTCCTTTACGGTAGTAGTCAGTCTCGTAAATGTCTCGAGTCATACCGAAATCTGCAAGAGAGATAACAACACTCAGTGACGAAGGCTCATTTCAGTCATATGGATTGAAATAGAAAAATTTTAATATGAACAAAGAAAGCAGAACGAGTTTCAATACCTCCAATCTTGACGGTGAAGTCCTCTGCCACCATGCAGTTCCTGGCTGCCAGGTCTCTGTGGACAAACTTCTTGGCGTTGAGGTAGGCCATGCCGTCTGCAATTTCTGCAGCCATCTGGATCATCTCCTTCAGCGTAGGTGGTGGACGGCCTGATGGGTTGTTCTACAAACACACACACACAAACACAAAAAGACAGTTATAAGGTCAGTCAGCGATGTGTGGAAACATAAGAACTGAGCCTCCTTTGGCTGTAATGATGACCTCCACTCAGGTAGTTTATTTTATTATATTTTTTTAAATACGGAGATGATACATACCTCAGAGTCCGGCCTGAGACTACGCAGGTAGCTCTTCAGGTCACCGTGGGTCATCAGCTCCATCACTACCAGAGTGGGCTGACCCTTGGACACAACACCTAACAGACGTACCTACACAGGGACAATTAAAGAAACACACACAGTCATAAAAAGCAATTTTGACCCTTACTTACTTGACTGACTAGAAACAGAAGTAAACACCCTAAACTAGAGGCTCATCTCTTGTTGGGAATTAAAAATATTGAAGATTTTTTACATTTCTATTTTATTTATAATGACTCAATAAAAGCTGGAATGCATGAATTTTACATATAAATGAATGTCGTTAAATTCAAGTCTGGGCCAACTGAGTTCACACAACGCTGTAGAATCTATCGGCATCAGGTAAATCTCTGTATTTCGCAGTATACAGGAGCTTTTAAATCTGGTGTCTGTCCCGCACTGCGTATAACGTCAACCAGCAATGATTGGTTTGCCAGAGCTGAAGCAACCGATGTGATGAAGTAGTTTACAGCAACTAGGCTTATTGCAGAGCCTACGGTGTCATAAGTGCTTCGGCATCATTTGTGTACTCTCACTGCCAGGAGGGGGAGACGAAAGTCCCTCACTGCAGGTTTAAAGTTTACATTAAATTAAATGGCTTTGACCACATAAATATGGGGGACTAAATATAAAAAAGAACTACAATTCCCACTGTTCATCACCAAATATGCATGTTCACACCCTAAAATTTATGAAGATGAACTGTGCAAATACTGCTCTATACACAGCGCATAGTACTGTACTTATTATTCATAGGTTAACTACAGTATTCTTGCATTCAAAAGTGTGTGTGTATCAGTTTAGTATGTCATTTCAGAGAGGGTAAAGTTTCACCGATAAGGGGAACATTCCTGCTGTTAGCCAGGCAGACAACATGACACATTCCTAAACTCTTCATCTGTGAGTAAATAATAAAATTTCCCCTCACATGTCAACGTGACTTTTACAGCTGGCAGCACAACATATGGCGTTTTAATTGGTGCTTAGTAGGCTGTTCAATAAAACGGTAATGGTAAGCACAATTGCTTACCAAGCGTGACTTGTTTTTGGAGTCAAACTGTGTGTCAATATGGCAGCGTCAACACAACAAGCGAGTCATACATGTTCGTGCTGGTTTCAACCAAACGATGCAAAGCTGTGATGTGCTATAATTGACGAGTGCATGGATAGTTGCTCCAGTAATAATGCTGTGGAAAGAGGCCTGCGGCGTCGTACCACGTGGTGACAGCTGAAAGCCTTCATGACGGAGGCTTCGTTGAGGAACTCGATCCTCTCGCGCAGGCTGGCCGATTCATTGACCGTCTTGACGGCTACGCGCGTGTCCGGGTCCCCTTTGACGATGTCCTTGGCGATTCCCTCGTACACCATGCCGAAGGAGCCCTGACCCAGCTCTCTGAGCACCGTGATCTTCTCCCGGGGCACCTCCCACTCGTCAGGAACATACACTACACAGGACAGGCAGCATTTTGATGAAGAGAACCAGCCACAAGTCATCACAGCATAATGTGTTTTGCTTCCTAAGCTCAGCAGTTTGTTATGGTGCTATTCTTACCATCATTGGCGCTGAGGTACTCAGGGTTTGAGGAGGCAATAAGAGGTCCTGTCGGGCCTTCTGTTTGCCTGTAACACAACCACAGAAAGCATCTGAGACACTGAAAACTATAATAAGATGACAACTGTCTTCAGTATGCCCAGACCTTCTGGCAGAATTGCCGCGTCTATTTGTCCTGTCACATACTCCTGATAGCTACTGGGCCCAAAGTATGAACACCCTGTACTTCAAATCCCACTACAGGTTTCTGAACAAAATAAGCACCATTCAGCCTTTCATGTCATACGGTGTAATCTGCTCCGTTTAGGCAGCATGTCGGTCAAAGCTCTTACCTCTTCTTGAAGATCACAAAGACTCCGCCCCCCACGAACAGCAGCAGGATGAAGCAGATGACTGGACCAATCACAATCCAAATTAAACCTGGATCCGCTGTAATAAACACAGAAGTATGACAGACAGATGTGCATTAAAGAATAATACTGTGTAAAACAATGTGTGTGTTAATGCATGACTGTTACGCATGTGAGTTCAGTTAAGTCAGACACAGAGCCTCCAGCCTTACGGTTGGGCATGAAGAAGTAAGTGGTTTCGGTAAAGGAGCCATTTCCAGCCAAGGAGGTGGCGCGGACCCTCACGCTGTAGTTTCCCGGTTGCACAAGCGAAAGCTTCGTGCCACCTGACTTGAGGTAGGCCGGCCGTGACACACAAGCTGTGTGAACCTGAGAAAGAAATAAAGAATACAAACTCAACATGAGAGACCACGAGGGACAAGACGAGCGCTGTGATTAGGAAGCAAAGACCTGACATTTCACTGAAAAGGCACATAAAAAAACTCAACTCTAATTAATAATAAGATAATGGTAAAGGTTTACAACAAATTATTTCAAAATGACAGAAAAAGAATGGAAGCGTGTATAAAATGGAAATATTATGAAACACAGTGTAACACCAGTAAAAATGCAGGAACACATAAAATACTTTGAGTTCAAATATTTTGGGTGGCAGATTTCAAAGAAGAAAACAGGCAAAACTGTGTTAAGATATTCACAACTTTTAGCCTGCAAGCCAATTAACAGTTAGTCAGCCAGAGGTCTGTGTTTGCCATATGCCACCACTGTGCAATAAACCAAATAATTAATGTGACCCTGTGACATGCTCTAAACACCATTTCAAATAAACTCAGATCAGTGTGTTTCAGCTGCAGGGTGTGTTAGTGAGCAGTGTGTTTTCAGTGTAGTGCACTCGAGATGTCGCCTGAGATGCCGGTCCATCCCTGCCACTGCATTCTAGTCTTCCTTCCTGCCTCTGTCACTATGGTTACAGAGCTGCTACTGGCTCCTTGGGTCAGGCAGTGCAGCGATGAATAGCAATGAGAGATGAATTCACGCATTTACAGCAAGTAAACAATAACACACACGCTTACACACTCACACTGCCACAGAGGTAAAAGCACTTATGTGCACAAACACACAGAAATACTAACATGCAAACACACGCGGCAGAAAACGTCAGCACACACAGAGTGGCCGCATTGGGAGTTTGTAAACAAATATTTCCTTTGTTTGTCTCTCCATATAAGGAACAGACAGAATTTGAATGTATACAGCAAACCTTTTCTTTCCCACCTGCCTCCACTCCCCAGAGTCTACCTAGATCACTCCTTTTTCTCTTTTTGCATTTCTTCTCATCTACATCCATATTTTCTTATGCACCTATCCTGCCCCTCAAGCCCTGAGTCGCTCCTCTACAGAGTATATTAAGATAATTTCCCTCCCTCACCTCTGTGTCCTTCAGTTTAGGTAAAAAAAAAGAATCACAATCCCTCCCTCCCCTGACTTTTTCCTGTATCCTTACTCTCAAGTTTCAGGGATGGCTGATACTGACCTCTGTGTCTCCAACCTTCCTGTAGAAGACCTCATACAAGATGATGAGGCCGTTTGGGGATCGAGGGGCGTTCCATCTAATCAAAACGTAGGGAGGCTCGGCAGTTACTATCTCGTGGGTCACGGGGCCTGGGATGTCGTCTGCTTTCTCTGTAGGTACCAGACATGCGGAAAAACGTTTAACACACATGCAGCAAGCACTGCAGTTCCACATTGTTCTTAGCTGGCCACCAGCTGGGTCTCTATTCAAATGAATTGCAAATTTTGAGAAAATTGGCAAAAGGAAATGCCAATGATTGCTTGTTTCCATGTTAGGAGCTGGTTCATCGAGACAATTCTACTGTCAGAAAACCATTGTACCATTGCAGAAGAAGGAGGCCCAAGCAGAGGATGTAATTAAAAGAGTGCCAGTTGAGCCTCAAGCAGTGAAAAAAATAAATTGAAAACACAATCAGAACTGATAATTAGAACCTTCATGAAAGTAGGATTTATTGTAACTGCTGTGTCACGCTGCATTCGTTTTAGCTATTAGCTAGGTGTGCCTTGTAAAGCCGTAACTGCACGTACAAAAGTGTGAGATCTGTGTTTGTTCTTACCCTCTGGCATAGTTCGAGCACTGACATAAGTAGCCATGCTGCAGCGTTTGAGGTCTGTCGGGTGGTTGCAGGCCATGATCTCGATCTTATAACTGGTAAAGTGGTGCAGGTTGGAGATGACTGTCGACTCCTTTGAGAACACCTTCAGTTCCACCTGAGCAGACGAGATGAGAGATCTCATTACTCCAACAAGCATCAGTGGTTCATGGTTACAGTCACATCATCTCATACACAAAACAATTGATCTAGTTTTTTACATGTTTTTTCTTACACCACAGTCATGTAACAAATAGAATAAAATAAAGTTTACTGAAGCACAATGTGAAGAATGTCTTGTGGAGAACAGCATGTCCCTTTGCCATTCTGAGGCTAAAATGAACAGGAATACAGACAAAAACTAAAATATGTCATGTGCTTTAAATGGTACAGTGTGTAAATTATTGTAATAAATACCACTGATGAAGCTAAAGTTGAAAGAAATTTGCAGATGTGGGAATACGTTACTGACTGTTTTCACTTTCACTTCTGCTGATTTTGAGCAACAAGTAAAATAGATCAGTATGCATTTTCTTAATTCACGTGTCCTTCTAATAACTGGAAATCTAGGATGGTGAACAACGTGGACAAGAGAATTATATACGAAAATAAATAATCTGTATGGTACACAAAATATAAAGTGTTTGAGACCTTGGATCCCTCCTTGTCCTCGTCTTCATCTTCCGGGGTAGCTGTGGTGGAGCCAAATGGCAGACTCGGGGCTGTGGTGAGGAGGAAAGAGGTTTGGGTGGCGTTTGCTACTCCCACTGAGCGTCTCCGACGAGATGGTCTGAGGAAACAGCGCAATGGGAGGAACAGTTAGCAAAAGTTAGGTCAAATGTTGCTGAAAACCTGGAGGAAGAAATTGGCATTGGCATGAATCTGACAATAATGACCCTCAGGTAAGCAGGTAATAAATGTTCAACACTTAAGTCAGGAGCATTTCATGTGAATTAGACTCTCGCATGGCAGATGGACCAGTCATGTTGAGAAGGCCAGTGAGGACCTTTGCTCACGCTAACCTTTACAGTGTGTAGCAAGTCTCACTGCATGACATTTATCCACAAATACCACCTACTGCCCTGCTGGAAGAGCTACCAGCCCTCACCACTGGATGGTGCCAATGAGAGAGACCACTTGACTCTCAAGTTATGAGTGTAAACCCACCACAAAGACCACAACTTAAACCAAGAGATAGGAGACGTGCAGTGCACCTCTGCCTATGAATTAACAAACTGTCTTCCTTCCTTCCAAGATCACTGACTAAGTGTCATTGAGTGGTGCGTTTACCCCAAGCGGCTCTAGTAAAGCCTTTCTCTGCTTCACTGTACAGGAAGTATAGGACTGAGTTTATGTCGAACCAACCTCAGGAAGGAGAAAAATACAAAGCTTCCTGCGTCCCTTTGCGTGATGGAAAAAAGAGAGCACGAGGAGTTCTTCGTGCACTTCAGTGTGTGGCGCTGACCTTGGCCAACAGCATGGGTTCAAAATGCAGCTGAGGTGTGTGTGTGTTTGTGTGTGTCCGAATGGCAGTCTGCATGACTGCACCCCTGACTGGCATGAATGATAATGGGCACAGTAATCACTCCCCTAGGGAAGCTGAGGGAGAGACTGTGGGTGTTTGTGTGTGTGTCAGGGGAGAGGGTAGGGGCACCGGGGCCCAGACAATCAGCACCTCCCACCCTAAGCCCCCCACATTAGTGTCCTGTACAAAAACAAGGGTCTACATAAATGACACGTACACACACACACACACGAGACAGACAGAGTTGGCACAGAGCCGTTCTGAGACGGACATCATGGTGGCTTGGACAAAGGAGGAGTGATAGAGGGGCTCCAGTGCTGCTGCTGCACTGCCACAAACAGCAGCTAACAAAGCAAGAAGCTCTTCTCGGTGCTACGCTTGATGTAACACTAAAGTACTGAATTGTGAGACTGAGACTGAGACCAAACTGTTGTACAGTGAGTGACTTTATTGTGGCAACTATGATAAGACAGAAGCTTAAAGTTTGCCTGAGCATGTTTAAATTGTTGTCTTGTAAATCTGTATGAAGCATTTACAACATAAAGATGAGGCTTGGTGGTGGTGGGAGTGTTTAATTTAAATCTATATCCAACTCAACTCAAAATGGCTGATGACAAAAGATGAATTAAAAATGTATTGTTGTACTATTACTGTTCCTCTGAAACACTGGTGCATCTCTGATCAGTTTGGAAACAGTATCCAGATGTGATGGTCACTTAAATCGGGGATGTGTACCTGCTCTCAAAGACTTCATTGTGGAGGTAGTTCTCAAAGGTCTTGCGGTACTCTATCTCCTCCTGCTCCTTCTTCAGCTGGTTGTCTGTCTTGGGGCAGGCACAGCACCTTCCCCCTGAGGTGGGCTCATCCGTGTGGTTCCACTTCTGCTCATCCTCGCTGTCCAGGTGGGTCGGGGTACGAGACGGCAGCTTCATTCCTGCGCCGGAGAAAAAGGTGTGAGGGTAGCTGATGTGTTTGTAAACAGTCATGTGGGCAGACTTGGAAGTGGCAACATGCGGATACTAACCTTGTAGGCAGTAGTCAAACTTGTAGAGGTCGCTGTCCTCAGGCTGCTTACGACAGATGACCCGGTAATGAGTGATGTTGCCATTGGGACTGGTGGGAGGCTTCCACTTCAGGATGATCTGAGAGGAGGAGTTGGAGGAGGAGATGGGGTCCAGAGGCACAGAGGGCTCTGAGGGTGATGGAAGAAGACAGTGAAATAATAATCAGGACTGCATTGGTATTGTATGACCATAGGCAGCTTAAGTGACTTAACTCCAGTGTGAAAAATCGCAGCCAGAAAGACTGAATTTAGGCATAAGTGTTTGTTTACATAAAACTCTACAGGCTACCTTTAAGGCAAGAGAGTCAAAAGTCCAAAAATTATGATTCTGTATATCATTTCTTCATCACCCAGTTGTAAAGTCAGATATTCTTTGCAGTCAGCTGAACAGTCTCCATGAAAAATCCCACATCCAAAACAAAAACATATTTTCCCAATGTGTGTGGGTTTTTTTTTTTTTTTTTAGTAGTGTAACTCACTGGAGGCACTGGTGCGGACGTAGATGATCTCGCTCTTGGCTCCATGAACCTGGTGCTCGTCAGACGCAGACAGTTGAGTTTTGATCATAATGGCGTACTGGGTCCAGGGCTTCAATGGTCGGATCAGGTGCCCCGGGTTCTCTGCCTTCTTGCTGTCCGTGGAACGGGATGGAGGATCAACATCAGCAATTGCCCAGCTGTTTGAGCCACACGCGTCCTGTCCATCAAACTCTGTCACATTTTTATATGGCCTGCAGCAGATGGAAAGAGATCAGAAACAAATGGATCAACAGGTGCAAATGAAGTGGGAAATGTATCAGTGTAGCTCATGTAGCAAGGTAAGGCAATGCAAGGCAGTCTTGATTTAATATAGCACATTTTTGAGGGTGGGAGCTGACAAAGTGATTTAAATACTCGAGTAATGTGATGGTTTTTGTGTGAGGACTCTGACTGGAGCCTTCCTACTGTTTGTTTTGTTAATGCAGCAAAGAGAGCGTTTAAGTAATCTAACCTGGTTGAGATGAATGCATGAACCAGCTTGTCAGAGTCAACTTGAGATATAAACCCTCTAACTTTTGATATGTTGTCTGAAGGATTAAAAAACATCCTGGTTAAGTTAATGACATGACTTTTAAAGCTGAGTACAAAATAGCTCAATGTAACAGAGGACAGCTGTGTGTCATCAGCGTATGAATGATAAGATATGTGCCAATTAAAAAGCAATGGTCCTAGAATTCACCCTTGTGGAACCCCTGAGAAAAAAAAATAGTTTCAGCGGATTTAAAGCCACTGAGAAACATAAGTCCTATTATTGATGTAACAGGAAAACCAGTTAAGAACAGGACCCATTCGACCAACTGAATATTGTTATCTCGCGATTAAAATATCATGACTGACAGTATCAAAGGTAACAATGTCATCAAGTAAGGCCAATCCCCACGGCTGTTCATTTAGACGAACTGCTATGATTTTATTTTATCATCAACTCTGGTATGTTTTGTGCCATTATATGGAAAAACCCTATGATTTTTGTCAGATACTTACGCCTCTTTGTAGAGAACCATAAAGCCCAGCAGGTCTCTAAAGTCTAAGGGCCAGAAGGGCTCCCACTTCAACATAATCATATTTGATGTGGTCTTGATAACGGTGAATTTCAGCAGCTTGGTCTCACCTAAGTGATAAAACAGACACATCAGCACAGGTCTTTGGCAAAAGAGATAGAAGAAGAAATAAGCAGCATTTCTACAAAAAACATATCTTTGCTTTGTTTCATAAATGGTGTGTCAAAACATGAAGCTAAAACTTCCAAAGCACATCATATAGAATAAGGATGTCCTGAGGAGTTTTGTTCCTCCTTGACCTCATTTGAGTCCTTTAATAATGGGCTATGTGTCTGTAATGTAGACTCTTGGAAGATTAGCCAATGAGCTAAAAGAGATCCGCATAAATCAAATCAAAATGTTGAGTGTCTGCCTGTATGAAGTCCAATCTGATATTTCTATTTAAATTTTTTTAAACACAAAATGTAGCTGCACAATGTGTGTTTAGCCTAAAGAAAGCCTATATTAAAACAAGTAAAACCAAATCCATGTGGATACATTTGACAGCTAAAATGTTCTGCATTAATAAAACAAGTACAAGCTGCAACAAAACCTTTCTTTTCAGTTTTTCTATTGGTTTTAGTTTCATATACATTCTTGCAGTATTGTGCATACATCGCCTGAAGGAAGGCTTGCTGTCTATAGATACAGTATTTTATTTCATTCAACACTGAGCTGCTAATATTTGTTCAAGCCACTCTGCAGTTCCTTTACTGACAATATTGCACTCCCAAGCCTAAACAGCAAAGAGAAGAAATGTTAAGATGGCTAAAAACAAAATGAAAAGTAACGGGAAAATATTTTTCTATTCGATTAAAAACAATTATAATTACTGTAAATGTTGGACTGCAAGCACAAAAAAATCTAGAGCAGATTTAGAACAATCAAGCACATCTTAAACCAAAAGTAACTGTGGTTCTCTTACAGGAGGCTTGGTCCCCGTTGGTGCGTACAGCGATGTCATTCTTTTGGTTGCGCTCCTTGGTTCCCGTTACCTCCTCCATCTTTCTGATTTCGGACATGCAAAGTTTGGAGTTGTAGTGGAAGAACGTACGACCACGCTGGATGGTCAGGTTGTGTTTGGACCAATCCCACAGCTCACGCAGGTTCTGGTTGTCCAGCGCGTAGAAGGCGTGGACACTAAGAGATAGATGGGGGACAGATACAGAAATTAAATGCAATGTAGGATACTCTGTTTATTTAAATGTATATACCTGGAGGGAAGACTTACTCTCCCTCAAGATGCTCCCCCCTAATGATGCGTAATTTACGGAGGAAGGAGAGGGAGACCAGGGCGTAGGCTCTGCGAACAGTCAGGTAGCCCGTGATCTCCTCAATCTGGCCCAAACTGGCCTCCAATTCAGCTGCAATGTTATCTGCAAGAAAACAGACATATGGTCAGACAAACACACATTTGAATGTACATGTGGACAGACACTGTATGGTTAGAAGTCCTGGTAAAGAGAGAAACACAGACTGAGAAACATGAGCAATGAGGGGGGAGGGAGGCAGACATAGTGCGAGAACCAGAGCCTCTACAGGAGGCCCAGCAGGAGGTGAGGTGTAACAGTACTCACTCCCTCCTCGAATCTTGATGATCATGTTGCCATGGAGAACAGTGCAGCCTCTCAAAGCCTGGGCTGAAGTTACAGAGTCAATCGTCTTATTTCCCACACACAGTTTGGGACACAGGCCTGCACATGGCGAACAGGTCAGCCTACACAGAGAGAGAGAGACATGCACCAAGATTAGGACCATCAACACAACATAAACATCCTATTGAATGAGGCGTGGGGTGTGTGTCTCGCATAAGAAAAACAATCTGTGTGTCATTGCGTCGTTTAATGCAGTAATAACTGGTTGATATGCTGAGCAGAAAACCTTATTGACACAGATCAATGCAGAGGAGCAAGGACATGTGTTTAATCAAAAAGGGATTACTGTGCTTGATATAGTCAGCTGCTATCGAGCTGTTGCAATGTCCACGAGAGCCATCAATTGATGTCACAATCCTTTCTAACATGCCAAGCTAAGTGTCATGACACTTGTAGACGTCACAGTAATATTGCAGAGCAACGCCTTATGTGGAGGCAAACAACAAACTTATTTTTTTCTTTTTTTTTGCAGACAGGAGAAGAAAAAATGCCATGAATTTGTCTGTGCGCAGATATCAGACGTGGAATGGAGCAGGATTGAATGGTATGAGGCAGGAATGCTCAGAGACATACTGGTGTGGCGTGGGTTGGGTCTGAGGATGACATGGCATTTTCAAACAACAAGGCTGAATCTGTTCAGTGGAATTCAACTGATATACATTTGTTCTACCCTCCAGACTCTATACTGGTATTTATATGGAGGCAGCTATCTGGCACAATATTTGAGCTTGTGATGTGCTCACTCTTGTTTTGTTCTGATGTCAACCTTCTAGATAAAGCAAACATAATAAATATTCTTATTAAAAGCACGCCCTTTGACTTTGACGTAACTAAATATCTAATTAATGTTTTTTAACAACCAAAGCAGTAGTCGGATGTATGAAATTTATGCCAAAACAACTAACTTTAGAGTGACAACACTGCTTAAATATCAACAATAGTGAATGTACGCTTTCTTAAACCGATAAGCTCAAATGAGAGACAATCAAACTGACAAGTCAATGAATGAGCTCATGTAGTCAGAGGTGAATTTATACTATTCTCTCAATTAATCTGATACATCCCATAATGAATCCATAGGCCTTTAGGAGTGGAATTAGATCAGGCAATCTCTCATCCACATTTGAGCCTCCTTCATTTTTATTAGCACTGGGGGATAGAGGAGAGAGTCGTCTCATCCTTTGCCTCAATTACTTCTGTCGCATATACAGCACACACACGCGCCAATGCATGCACAGAGCATAATCACACACAACAAAAACAACACGACTGAAACTCCAGCTGCAGTTGCCAACAGACATTCCTCTGTTTCTCCTTCTCTGTCAGCTCCAGGAGAGGCGTCCTCTCCCTGCAAACATGTGCTGGGGCACGTAATCACATATACACACATACACTGAGCAGCGAGGCCTTGATAATGCTGCCTTTCAGGATATTCATTCACAAAAGGCGGCCCTTGTCTAGCGAGCAACCGGGTACATGCCACACAGAGAAAGGGGACCCGACGATTCATTCACAAATGAGCACCTTTTTTTTTTTTTTTTGAAGCACTCTCAATAAAACATAATCCCACTTCCAGCCATGACATCACTAACCACAAAGGTAAAGTCTGCCTTAGACATTAATGGTTTTTTTTTTCTTTTTTTTTTGATTGGTCAGCTACCTCAACCTTCAACTCATTGCACCTAACAAAACTGATTTATAGCTTAGGGTGGCCATGTAAAACAGGACAACAACAACAACAACAAACGAGAGGAGGGCAGAGGATGACACTGGCTCACTTGGATTGATTTTGAAACCGTCCAATCAGGGTTTCAGAACTCAAAGTAGAGGAGACAATGACATCAAACAGCAGCCTTAACAGGCACCTTTTTTAAAGCAGCCCCTGTGCCCGGGGAACAGCTAACAAAGGATGCTGTTGTTCACTGCGGGGACCATGCAAGCTCTGCATGAACTGCCATTTGTAAGCTCACCCTGATTTAATTCTATGTTTATGCAACTCTTATTATAATCCCCCTCTCCAGGAAGCGCGCGCGCACACACACAGACACACAGACACAGACACAGACACACACACTCACACACACTCACACACACTCACACACACACACACACACACACACACAGTCTTACCCAAATCATGCCCCTTCTTTCCCCCTAGGCAGCCAGGCCGTGCTATAGACACCATTCACCATAGTGACATGAAACACTGAGTCCCAGGGGTGCTGTTTTGTCCATGTCTAGCTTTTCCTACTCACCCTGAGAGAGCCAAATGACCCATTACACACCTGGCTTCTCCTAGTTTCCATCTTATCAAGCTCTTAATAATTTACATCTATCAGAGGCCAAATCATTGTTTCCCCTCTATGACTTGTGAGTGAGTGGAAACATACTGTAACGATCTCTGCAAAACAACAGTGAGAAGAACAGCTCAGGGATATTTTGTGTGTCTCTCGCTCTTTCTCCCACATGGAAAATCGTATATTCATCTCCTCAAAAGTAATGCTCTAGTTGCAGTGTAGAAAGAGAGAATGTTTTGGGTCGTTGTACTGAAAAACACAGACACACAGGCAGACAGGCTGGGTCCAATGGCAGCTCTTAAAGGGACAGTGTTTATCTGTCCGGCTGAACTCTGTGACTCAGGCTCCAGGGTCTGCTAGAGCCATCGAGAAGAGAGGCCGCAGCTGACGCTCGGGTTTGGTTTCGGGCCCAGGAGTGGCGGAACCAGACCAAGTGCACTCACACACAAACACACACTGCTGTACTACTGTGCTGTTACAGTGTCCAGGAAAGATGAGCAAACTCTTTTCAGTTCAATGTTAGTGATGGCTGAATATCACGAGAGTATAGCTACCTGTCTGTAGAGACAGAAGAAGACACAGAGAAATCATACAGACATGAAGGATACAGCATGCATGCTTAAAACACAACACTGATTCAGAAGTTGTGACGCTGTGTAAAACATAAACAAAACAGAATGTGATAATTTACTAATCTTTTTTGACATATACTCAATTGAAAACAGTACAAAGTCAATATATTTAACGTTTTACCACATCAGCTTCACTGAAATGTGTAAATATCTGCTTATTTTGAATTTGATGCAGCAACACGTTTCATAGAAGTTGGGACAAGAGCAACAAAAGACTTGGAAAGTTGTGGAATTCTCCAAAAACACCTGTTTGGAACATTCCACAGGTAAACAGGTTGATTGGTAACAGGTGATTGGGACAGGATGGAGCGACGTTCGCCACTTTGTGAACACATGATCGTATAAAGGATATCACTACATGGGCTCAGGAAATCCGATGTCAGTGAACACTGTTTGTTTGTAAAGGCTGAATTCTGTTTTTATTTACATTTAAATTTTCCAATTTTCCTGGAAGTGGGGATGTATATGCAAAAAACATGTTTTACAATGATTTGCTTCAAAAACATCTGAAACTGTTGACTTGTTTCTGTGTTTCAGAATTAGAAAGTTTTGATCTCATTGTGTTGCTTTTCTGTTGTTGTACGTGCACTAAGAACTTCACATACTAAACACTGAGAATAACATTATAGATGCAAACATTTGCATAATACTATTGAAGAGCGCCAAAGAGAGGAAGGATTTTACTAACCAACAGTTTATTGGCATCACAGTAAAACCATCATGCAAACTTTTGGGTCTTCTTTTTCCCTTCTCTGGAAGTCCTCACTGGTTGGTGTGTGTGTGTGTGTGTATGCATAATGTGTGTCGTCTGCCTGACTGTCTGGGCGTGTGTGTCTGTCTGGGTGTAGCTTCTGTCAGGCTAAGCCACCGTGATGACGCTTGTTCTAGCTAGAACCAAACCATAGCAGCAAAACAGACACACAGAGGCCCTGATGTTGCAACAGATGAATGGAAAAAAAAAGCCTTTTTCCACATAATGTGTGCACATATACATCTATACGCAAGCGCGCACATAAACACACAGACACACACGCCAAGGATGCCATTCTGCCTTATGCCTCAGGGTGCATGACTGAGACTTAAAGCAATGTTCTTTTCTGTCTAAGCACCTGATAATCCCTGCAGGCTGGCAGCATGCAAGGGAAAGTCAATCTCTCTCTTACACATGCACACACACACACGCACACGCGTGCACACACACAAGGTGCTTTGGGAGAAAGTCATGTAGGGTTGAGATATCCTTACCATTTCTACTGTGTGTGCTATAGCTCTGTGCACTTGAGTGTGTTTTATTTACCTAATAAACATACCTATATATACATAAACACTCTCTCTATCTGGACACAGTGGACATTTCCCCCAGCCTGCACCTGGAAAAAGTAACCCGACCAAACACTTTACTGGGAACGGGCTAATGCAGTCACAAACACGTTCTGCACACACAAGCACTCAAACGCAAGTACGCGCAGGCACATACACATATATACACGCACATGCAGGTATGCAGGTATACCAGAAACACACAAACACCATTAATCATCCAGCCACCTGTGGCTTCAGGCGATGCAGACATGTCCAGCACACAACCTGCTCAAACTCAGAGAAATACACCTCTCTGTGCTTCTTTTTCACTCACTGTCTGCCTTTCTTCCTTCTCCGCACCCCATTAATGTTTTTATGTCTTTACACCAACAAAAAGTGGTCGCAGTGAAGCCTTCTGTCATAGCTTAAATACACAAGACGACTGCTTCTTGGTATGCGACTTGCCATTTGATAATGTTTTTAAATGAACTGGCAGCTCCCTCTACCTTGCCACAAACAGACAACAGGAGCATTACATCCATCACGTTTCTGAAAATGTTTTATCCTCATTGCCTAAACTCATGTATGTGTTTTGAAAGCATGCAAACAGCAGCGGTTTCAAAACACATACTTGGCCTAAAAACAAATACGTGTCCTCCTCATTTAGCAACAGCTACTGACGCTAAATGAGGCAGCCAGTGATGTTCCTCTGCCCCCGTTTAGTACAAATAAGAATGCTGAATAAGGTCGCGCCCTCGCTTGTTGCACATGCAGACAAAGCTGTGTGCTAAACAGGACCAGGTGAGGTCCAGACAGCTTTCTGGGGTTGCTTTTACATTCTAGGCACCCGGCTGACGCTTTTATCGGGAGCAGTTTGCAATAAGATAACAGGTTCAGTGTGCTTGAGGACAAATGTCTTTTGCAGGGATGTCGACCTTTGATCTTTTACCTGTGTGACATACTTATCTTAAATACCAAGCTATACTGCTACAACAGAGGGCCTATATGCCCAAAGCATTCTTCATGCAGTCATAAACGTAAGTGTCCCGGTCAGTGCAAATGCTTGTTACCCTAAATAGGTTTAAAGACAACCACCAAATCCTCACTAGCAATCAACAATTCTAATTTCCTAGTATTTCACATGAAATAATCTCATGTGAACAACTCAACCAGACTAGGTAAACAGGTGTCAGGCAGACTGTAAAGTTGAGCCCACTGAATGATCTTTACAATAGGAAAATAGTTGGCTATAAAGGGTGCATTAAGACCCAGGCACATTATTTCACTCCAGTGCACCTTTGTACACTGTTTCCAAAATAACCAACACTTTAGCATCATTAGAAACGTTGCTCCATGCTGCTAAAAAGTGATTTTTGTTTGCAACACCAACTTCATCTTAAGTAACTGATGTTTATGCACTTAATCTCCATATAAAAATGCTGCAAATGCTGTGGACAATTATTTGTTCCTTTATGTCAGTTTGGTAAGGCTTTGACTCGATGCAGCTGTGTAATCACTGAGAAGAGAATGTGATGGAGGCTGTGAAACCACCGGGGACTCATTTGTGGCAAATGAGATTAGAGGACTTATTTGCATATGAAATTATGTAGTCTCATGCCTGTATGGCAACTTTGCATTTGATGCTACTGAGTAACTCATCATACCAATATTAAGTGACAGAGTTATCAACTTTTGTTTACTCATATGGTATGCTGCTTATTTTGTGTTGCATACAACTACAGTTTGACCTGAAATCAGAATTCTATTGGAGTTCTACATATATATGCCTTAAGAGAACGTTCGCTCTCTGATGTCTGTTCTAAATTTTGCATATTTACTTTTCTGAATAGAGATTAACAGAAAATATAACCAAATTTATATCAATATATCCCTGCTTACTTTTGAGGCAAACAAAGAAGCAGGTGATGTTTTGCCTTTTTCAGTGTCTCTACATCATTTGCTGCTTCTCCACAGATGAGAGGACACGTTCCATAGTGGAGAAAAGGCACCTTTTTGTTTGATCAACTTCCAAACACCATCATCTCTTGTGTGGAAATGTTATTGAGTGTGTTGAGTGACCACAATCCACCTGGACTGTGGGATGTTTTGTTGTGGGTGACGGTCACTTTTCCAATCATGTAATGATGGCCACCATCAATAACACAGCAGTGTTTACGGTGGCATTAAAGGTGCGGGTGTGTGAGAGCGTCAGACGTACGTAGTGGAGTTGATAGTGGTGTATCCAGAAGGACACTCTGGAATACAGGCCCCGTTATGAATGACGTATTCGTAGCAGCCCAACTCCCGGTCCTGGTTCAACTTCTTAGTCTGCTTACACTGGTTGTGGAGCTCCTGAATTTAAAAAGAAGAAGAACACATGTGTATGTATGTTTACACCAGTGTATGACAGTTTCTACATTTGTGCCAAATATTACATGCATTAACCTTAAGAATTCGAGTTATTACGAACCTGGCAAAAGGAGAAGCTGACGCAGCGCCAGCCCCTGAAGACGTAGTATCCAGGAGGACACTTGTCCACACAGGTATTCCCATGCTGGAGGTTCCTGCAGGCCACACAGCTGCTTGCATTACCTGGTTCAGAACAGCCGCCCAGGCACTGGTCATGGCAGCACTGGCCCTGGAGGCTACATGCACCATGCTTACAGTTGTCCAAGCACACTGAGGAAAAAGCAGAAGGAGAGGAGAAAATGGAAAGAGGGGGTTAATATCAGTTTTGATACATGTTTTCTTTTGGCCCCCACTAGGACCACCATTAAGACTGTGTTTATGACCACTGCTTTTTAAATGGCACTTGGAAATGAGTGGGAGAGCAATGGGACTTATCCAAAGTTCACAAAAACACACAAATACCCTGCAGAAGCACAGGAAAACAAAAAAAACAAAACAAAAAACACCAAATATAAACAGCACAGGGCTGCATGTAGGCAGGGATATTTCTCTGTTCCAGTCCCTCTGTCTAGCATTTGACGGCTCGCAAAACATTAAAACAAGAAGGGGCGGAGAGAGCAAAACCCTGCGGCTAAAATGGCCACCAAGTGGTGGTTTGCTCTGATCTGAGTGCAGCGAGGGAACCACATGCATGTTTGGTGTGTAAGTACACACACATGAACATGGCTGCATGAACTATAAACAGGTGTTCTCAGCTAGGCCTTGTGGCTCTTTGTTGCCTTTTTAATGAGCAGTTAGTGTGGTCACTGAAAGAGAAAATGGGAATGATGTACTGCCATCAGAGGGAATACAAACCTTCTGAAAACTGCAAACCTTTGACCCTCGCAAAAAGATCAGAAGTAAAAAATAAGAAAGCACAGACACATCTGTGATTTCCTTGCTGGGTGACAGATTGCTGACTCTATACTCAATATACACATATGTATGTGCCTGAGCCCCTGTACATTAACAAAGCATGAAGCTATCCAGTCAGACATGCTGTGCTGGTAAAGAAGAGCTGTATCAACAAGGTGAACACATGTTACAGTTGCATGACCTCCAATCTGTGTTCTGTGGTTATGTTATACTAAAATATCACTTCTGACCCAAGAGGTTGGCCGAACATGTCAACTTAATTTGCACAAAAGCACACAATTAGACAAACACTAATTAACATTCGAGAACACAATCAGACAAGCTCCAGCTATAATTTGCATGCAAACATGCAATTGGACAACCACTGATTGCCCACCTAGCATCCACAAGGGAGTGAGTGTCCACAATTTACGCCTAATGGCCAACAGCGGCGGTCTGCAGCACCGTGGAATAAACCTTAATTGCTAATAGGCTCAACATTATATGTCACTGGCTCGTGTCAAGTTTCATTTGACCTATTGGGAAATGGCATTTGGTGATAGAGACTGATTGTCAATTGTGATTGGATTAGCAGCCAGGTTTGACCTGTGCCCTGTAATGATCTAATAAACTAGCCGTTACTGCCTTGTCTGAGGGCCAGTAGAGACTCATTAGAGCTCACCTCATACCAGGCACTGACCGTTTCACCAGCTGCATGTACTGACGGGGTGCAAACAGGAAAGGAAATCACAATAAGCCATTAGTTAGTAGGGTTAACAGAGAAGTAGGGTTACAGCGGTTTCACAGTATACCACGGTGTGAGAACTGTTATCATTCCATGTACGTTTGTTTATCTACAGTATTGAATTCTATTTTAGTGTTATTAAAAAAAATCAAGTTCATATCAAGTTTCATGTCTATCAGGCCATAATATTTTGTGAATTATAATAAAGCATTTGTTCAGGCAAAAAAATGTTCTGTTTTCCACTCCTTTTCATTGGGTCATTGCAACTGATAATAATAACAATAATAGTCTTACAATAGTGCAATATTATCAGAGGTGGTTATTGTACCGTGAAAATCTCCCATCGTTGCACCTTAGCTGTGAATTCATTTCATTCTAGCATCCACTCTGGCAGGTAAACAACATCAGCCAGATGTCTTAAGTGAAATACTAGTGCAGTGGCATCACTGAAAAGGCTAAAAACACCAAAAACGATCAGTGTTTCAAACATCTAATCCTTCCATTTACTTAAGAATTAACTTGAGAAAACAGAAGAATATCTGGGCCACAACTGACCTCCGACTGGGTTTCCTGTCCATGACCCCGAGTGTTAAATCACCGTCTCTCACCATGTTTCTCACTATACTGTCAGCTTTGATATAATGTGCTAAATGAACCAAGAGAGCGTTGGGGCGAGAAGCAGATCTAGGTCAAATAACAAGCTACAAACAATTAATAAGATTATATGACCCTGTTTTGGGTCCCTTACAGGTGAAAATACAACATCAAGGAAAGGAGATTCTGCATTAGAGAGTATTTTGATGAACTTCCGGGATATTCCAGTTATCCTTACTATAAACAAAGCTAAAATCGCAAAGATGGACTGTTGTCATGCTTCCCTAGCAGCTATAAAACTGGAAAAAAGAATGTTTAGACCAGTGCACCCCACTGTTAGCTTAAAAGTGCAATGGGGGCACTATATGCCAGCCTTCGTGGGATGCCACCTCTGTGAGGACATCACATGAGCTCTCACTGCCAAGGATACAGCTAGGACCCCCCCTGAATGGGAGGGCTGCCCATTGTGCTGCCTGAGTAAAAGCAGAGGACAGACAGGGTTGTGGCAGGGGGAGAGGAGGGGTGGGATAATAAGGTTAAAGGAAAGAACAATGACGAAAGGGACAGTGGGTCAAAACCATGGAGAAGGAGAATGAGTAATGTGGAAAAAACATAATCTCCGACCTTCAGCAGTAGTTCATGCAGGGGTCCCTCCTTTACATTTTCTTTACTATGAGCCAATAAACCCACCACAGCACACAGTCGTCTCTGACCCAGAGAGAAAAATGCATAGCTCTTCTCCAGCCCTCCCCCCTCTCGTCTGTCTGCTGTGTGTGTACATGCTGTGACCACGGCATCACATAACAGAGCAGGGAGGGCTGAGACAGCTCGCAGATCCAGCTCCAGCCGAGGATCCATGCCAGAGTGTCGCTCCAGCCTCAGATCCACCCTCAGCTTCAGCCAATGTGTTTGCTGACTGGGGGAGGCAGCCATTCAATGGCCTCTTCCATGTCGGGGAGGAGAGACGCCCAGGGTTAACCCTGGCCTTGCTGGGGCAGACAGGGGGCAGACGCAGCCAAGTAGCCAGCATGCCAGGGAAGACAAATTTACTGCTGCTGCTGCTTTGGGTGAATTAGGACGAGCCTGAGAATGGAGATGGGCCAAAAACAGAGACAGGTGGAGCTCAATGCACTACCCTGGCTTTTTATTTTATCTTTCTGTTATTTTCTTTATTGATCTGAGGTATATTTACCCTTTTCCTCTCCTGCTTCCATCTGATCCCAGCACAGCGGTCTCAGCAGGGAGTAGCACAACACCACTACTGCAGCAGCATTATTCCCCATTCTGCTCACGCTAGCACGGGGCTACACAAGCTAGCTGCTATGCCAAACATGCTCCAGTCAGCTCACTCATTCATTCATCCCCTCCTCCTCCACTGTCCTCTTCCCTATCCCTCCTATTCGACACAGCCTCACCCTGCCCTGCACCACTATCTATCTCTCTATCTGCCTGCCTTTCTAGGCCATTCGGCCCCTCCCACTTTCATTCATACAACGCCTTGTTTTGTTTTCATGCTGGCTGGATGGGGGGGGTGGAGGGATGGAGGCATGGATGGAGGGATGATTTCACTCATGCTTCAACAACAAGAGGAGGAGGAGGAGGAGGAGCAGGCAGTTGCATCCTGGAGAGCTTATCTCTCATTAAGCTGAACACACACACGTAAACCTTACTGTGTCATTCAGTAATTTGCAAGCCGCTTCCCTACGCATACACACACACAGAGTTCCAGTAAGGGTTTTAAATGCAAGGCCTGATCAAAGGTGTGTTGTGTTTACCTTTCATTTGGCCACAGCAGTAAAGAGCCCTGGCTGCTCAGTCCCCAGGGAAGGAACATGGTAGAAGCTGGGCAGCCAATAGCGTGCAGCCACACACGGCAACACTTCCTGCTCTTAACACATAAAACCTCCCCTTTAATTGGCAGTGTTGTCTACAGGCGAAGTGCTGGGAACAATAACAAACACGTTTTTACCCCAGAGCCATTTACTCAGGAGAACACATGCACGCACACACTCCTCTACCCTCTCCCTCTCTCTCTCTCTCACACACACACACACACACACACACACACACACACACACACACACACACACACAGGCGCTGGATTCACGTTTACTATATTTGGCCACGGTGGGAGTCCTAAGCTTCAAAAGCTTTGCTATAAATGCTTCGAGTGATCTGATGTAAGACATTCGCCCTGAGACGGTAAATGGGGTGGGGGTGGGAAGTGGAGAAGTGTAAACAAAAACACACTGTTTGCTGGGAGGGAGAGAGTGACACAGTCATCAGAAGCGTCAATATACATGCAAGAAAGCACACACATAGACAAATACAAATACACACTAAACTAAGGCAAAGGTCTGTTTGCGCTCACTGTGATGGAGAGTAACAGAGGAGTGTGTGTGTGTGGGGGGGGGGGGTAAAAGGTGACAAAATCTGGCAAATAATCCTCAAAGGAGGTTAAAAGATATGTTCTGTCATTACCTATCTGTATTCAAAGTCCCTTCCCATTATTATAAGACTGACTCATTCTATAACTTGCTTTGTGGCCAAAGTAAGAACTGCTGGTTGTGTGATTATCATACTCTAAAAGACCATTACCCATACGAAGGTATTCAAGAGCCAAATAAAACTAGAGAATGCAATTTCTGAGGAAATTGCGGTGGGATTACCGGCTGGTAAAATGCAGACACGGAGCCGCATTGCTGGGTGGACAGCCGGGAGCTAAAAACTGCATTGCATGAAAAGCTGGGAGCTAGACTGTATTGTTTCACTTATAGCTGGGAGCTGAACAGTATCGATGGATAAATGGCTGGGAAATAAACTGCATTGCTGTCTTAACTTTGTATGAAGGGGAAGCTGAAGGAATAAAAAGAGTTGGAGTAATAGTGGGCAAAATACAGTATACTGTGCTTTGGTGTATTAATCTGGTAAAATTATTAATTAATTAAAAGTAGTGAGATGAGCAAGAATCCTCAGTGGTAATTCTGGAGTTCACCATCCTTAGGTTTATCATTTCATCTCCTGCTATTTTACATAAATATTTGATGTCATATCTTTTACTTTTTTAATGGATGTGAGCCTTTTTGATAGTATAAAACAGTGCAAACTGGCAGCATTTGGACAGAAAGATTAAGACTTTGTGAGTTATTACACTACACTTTTACTGCAGTACAATTAACAGTAATTTATTTTATATATATTTACATGTTCTTTTGAATGTGTGCATTTTTTTCCAACCTGTATTAAAGGATGAAAGGATAAGTAAACAGTGATGCTCCTCCTTTACCTCTGCAACAGTCACTCCCTCTCCGGGTTACTGACACACAGATAAAGAGCCACCATTATGTAAGCAACTTTTCAAACACAGGAACCTGAGGGGTGTCTATGACTTTACTCATGCATACTTGCAAATATCAAGATATTTCACTGCGCTTACAAAACTGCAAGGGGCAGCTGATCTGATGAGAAAAGGAAGTTGACAAATATGGTAAAGCCAAAAGATTCCACCTTTAGTGCAAACCTGGAAGACACGTGCGAGCCCCGATGGTATGTGCAGTGAGTTAAAAATGACCTAATTTGATTCATTCTTGTTTACACTACAGCTGTTGGGTAGTTATCAGATGTCTTTTATTGAGATCCGCCTCAAACATCCAGTTAGGATGTTGAGCATCCCAACGGCAATATAAATGCGACAGTTCAGCATGCGATTCTCTACGAGGTTTCCTAGGAACCAGATTGTGCCATGTGGTGACAAAAATAAAAAGTTCTTGGAAACTGCTGCCCATCACGCTTTCCTCAGAAGTGGCTCTGTGTATCAATAATAACAATAAATCAAGTAAATACAGAGACAACAGTCCTGAATAACAGCATAACCACACTTCCTCCCATTCCATCAGCTCTATTTATATAATCCTGCGGAGCTGTCACCAAGACAATGACAACCATGACACTCTGTGGTGTGTCTTTACAGAGTGTGTGTGACTCACACGCAGAAGCCTGAATCCAAGACGGTAAATGTTTGGACAAGACATTTCTGCATGTCCACAAGGTCTTATGCAGACCAGCTTTGTGCAGGGACTCATCTCAACACACTCATCACTCAATAATGAGACTGGGTGGTTTACAATGCCAAGATGTTTATTGCTCTGTTTCACGTCACTGGGCCAAAATGGCTTTATCGACCACATCGTATATTGCAGGTGGCCACACGCAGGCGGGCCGTTTATGTCGGACGGTTCACTGTGTCTTGAAGCAGAATGTTGCTTGGTTCACGATGGATGTAATTAAAGCATCAATTTCACAAGAACCTCCAGTATTAAGTAGAAATTCTTCTTAAAAAATTAAGTGACATCCAGGGAGGGAAAAGGCTCCATTTTTTCAGAGTATCTGTGTGTCCTATTGACTAAATGACCCAGACTAAATTGGGTTACTGATGGTTGGAATTGGCTGAAAAAGAACAGGGCTCGTCTCCCTCACACACACAAACACACGCTGTTCATGTGGCAACCTCTATTTAGTGTTGCTCCTTGTTGGTGTTGCACTGACGAAGGTTTACTCCAAACTAGCAAACCTCCCTGACCCACACACTCAGTGACTGTGGTGAAAACGTCATGCTTGTGGACATATTGACGAAAAAATGATGCAGGACGCAGCAGGATTATAATTCAATTCCATTTTTGGCGTTTTGCATGCCACAAATTACATTATAACTCATAAACATATATCACACCGTGGAGGTTTTTTTTCTCTGTAACACACCATCACACCCCTTCCACACACATCTACCTACCTGCCTCAACATGTCTACTTGTTCACTTACATAAACAGCACTCTGTCAATCCTATTCAACAAGGCTCTAACATATACACAATCTAAAATGGAATATTCTATATTACTGCCAACAGTCATTAAAATTACAGGACTTCATCACTTTGTCGTGCTACATTTAAAAAGAGACTGATGCCACAACAAGCCAAGACATTTCTGACTTCACTGTCTCACAACCCAAACCAGAAGTGTTTGAATCACAAGCAACTTTCTCTGATCTCTTTCCTGCTGCTCCTGTTCAGTCAAATCAGTCTGTGCAAGAGCAGAAAAAATTATTTTATACGTAAGGTTAGCTCTTTGCTCTAGCAATGAATAGTGTCAATGTAGGGTCAACAGGCAACAGACATGTAGACAAACAAGATGAAAGGGTGAATCTGGCTTAATGAGCATTGTTTTACTCTCTCCTTTGTCTGTCTGTTCATTGATTTCCTTGTCTGTGTCTTCCTGTGTGCTGGCCAGCTCTGCTGGCCCATCTTGTTGCCATGGAGATGAGTCCAGACATAGACTGTCTGCAGTAATTAGCTGCATGCTCCCAACAGGCATTTTCTTAGATTCCCCTCTAGTCATCATTTGTGTCTTGTCTTTTCATCGTAAAAGCCACACTCTGTCTGTCCCTTTAAGCTCTGCACTCTCCTCTCCTCTCGACTTCTTCCCCTCTGTTGTCTCCTCCTCTTCTCCTCTTGACCCGCCTCTGCCCGTTTCCCTTGTCTCCCTGTCCTGCCCAGCCGTGGTGTCTAGCCCCAGGTGACAAATCTGCTCCTCCAGAAAGCCACAGCCACTAGATCTCATTACAGACGCTCAGGATGCAGCTACAATCAATACGTCCCACCGATGGTCCTCATAGCCACTCCCTTACTCTTCTCCAAAAGATCCATCGTTACAGCCGTCCCCACTCACCCATCCTTATCCTCCCATCCTATCCCCAGTACAGTTACATCCCTCCTCGCCTCTTCTTCTTCCCTCCTCCGTGTCACATCTGTAATTTTGTCATACCGCCACCAGCCGTAGCATTTGCTGCTGGCTGCACTTTTTCTGACATCTAGACGCAAACATGAAATACACATGCACAAACAAAGACGGGCTGGGACCACACACACACACATATTCACACATACACACACACACACACTGAGAGAGGTCCATCCGATTTTGCTGACTGGACAGTTTGGTGACAGTGGGAAGGTGATGGAGAGAGGCAGTGGGTGAACATCCATCTAGAGAGCAAGACACCTGCATCACCGTCCTCATGATTTTCCTTCACCACCAGCGGGAATCACTCATATACACACACACACCCACACATGCACCCACACATACCACAACAGAGCTGGCAGGAGGCTTTTCATAACAAAACACCCGGTCAACAAAAGGCCAGTACCACGCTCAGGCTGCTGTAAGATCCAGTGGTCACTCTTTCTGGTCTGGTCTCTAAAGACTTTGTTCATTGAGCCTGTGGTATTCCCTGAGAGACACATGCATCAAACAATGCAGACCAGATTGGGATACACAATCAGCATGAACCATTTCAGTGCAGCTGCAGGCTGACCCAAATGGTGTTTGATGGGAAACTGTGATTTCTGCTGTGGCTTACTTGTTCAGTCCCCTGCATTTTGACCAATAAACATCTTCTGTGTCTCTTAAAGTCAGTCAAACTAGAACCAGTGAACGCGCTGAACAACGTCTGCCTACTTTTCTCCCAGAGCAGTCAGCCAAAGTGAAAATAATTGAAGCGAAAAGGTCTGACGGCTCCAAACTATCCTGCAGTTCCAACTTCTACCACGTCGCAGAGGAAATTAAATGCCATAATAAATTAAATAACACTAAACACTATTTTCTTTGTCTGCAGCATTCACGCTAGAAACACACACGTAACCACAAAGAGCTGCAGACAGTGATTTGACATCTTTAACTGGGCACTCCTAAGTGCAGTTTTATGGATTGTAGTTGTGCTTAGATAAATACCCCTTCATCTGGGTAATTTAATCAGTGGCACTGAGTGGCGGTCCAGTCATGACTAAGGTGTTTTTAAGCCTTCCTTTTCTGCCTCAATGGCCCATTATCTCCTCGTATTAGCCACAGAAAGAGAGAGCGAAAAGTGAAGAGAGAACTCAAGTTGCGCTCTCTCTCCCTCTCTCTGTGTGTCCTCAGTTGGCACTGAGAAAATATTTATCAAAGGGCTGATTGTCATAGATTTCTTCTCTTTCTCCTCTCTTCTTTCCTTTCTCCATCTTTCTCCCACTCCTCTCCTCCTACCTCTACCTCTGGTTTTCTCTCTTGTCCCTGGCTCTCTCGTGTTTCAGGGGCTTTGAGTTCAGCTAGCCCCTATGACTGGGACGCATTTTTTGTTTCCTGGGATGGGGATGGTATAAACTGCTCTATTCTGCTTCTGATTGGCTATTTCTCATTGCCTTCGTTGTCTGGGTTGGTTAAGTTTAGGCATGAGGAGCGATGATTGGCTACAGTTGGGGTAAGAATATCAGGGTAACCCAATCAGAGGTAGAGTAGGGTGGCTTATTCAGGGATCAGCCATGCTAGGAAAAAAAATGAACTGAGACCGGGACGAGGACTTGGTGTTGCTGGAGATGCAGCACATTTTTAACACTCAAGTCGCATTTGTCCTGTCTTTGATTAGGTTGTGACAAGACTAGGACCAGGATTCCTTTGGATTAAAATTTAAATCATTCATTGATTAGTCCGGCCATATTGCTTTTCTTTGTTCTCATAGTAAACTGAAAATCTTTGCATTTCAGCCGTTCGTTCAACAAACCATGTGATTTTGACAGCGTCACCTTGTGATATTCAACCTGTGATTTACAATATTTCCCTGACATTTTGCTAAATATTCAATCTAATCAATCTAATCATTTAATCAAGGAAAATAATCAGCAGATTAACTGATAATGAAAACAATTGTAAGTTACAGCACTTCGTGGAATATCTTTGCTCAGAGACAGCATGAAAGGTTTTTGGAATTTGTACTGGGTTACACAAAAGTGCCATATAGGATTTGGGCGATATGACCGTATATACTGTGCAACGGTAGAGATTTTGTAATACCATTTCCACCACAGGAGCTATCCCTTAGTGTGTTTCCTATATATTCGGACAGGCTAAGTAGCAAATCAGAGCTGGATTCTTGCATCATCTCACAAATCCAGCTGCCTCGCCAGGTAATGTGATTTGGGCAGCAGGGCCACTCACCACGTTCTCATGTAGCGTGAGAGCCACAGTTGGTGGCAGTAATGTACCTCTAAGTTGGTTTGCCAACCACTGCATGAGGAGGAGAGTAACAAGAAAACATGGAGGGGGAGAGCAATATCGTAAATTCAGAGCAGGAGCCAAGTAGAGGGAGAAGAACTTTTAACTAAAATCCATCTTCTGTCAAGTGGACATGGTCTGGATTTAGAAAATCTGACACAGTATGGTTATTCAAACAATTTCTGAGACGAATTTACAGAACAATTACTGTATTGTGACATATGTCGTTACTGTGACATAAAATTACATACAGTGTACTGTGACAGAAGGTTTTGGCCACATCGGCCATCCCTACTGTTGCATAAATAAAAGAGAGGCTGATGATACAGATGTACAAGGATAGAAAAAGACAACAACAAGCATGCACAGATAGAAGAAATCAATCTTGTACAGGTACACACAAACAGAGTCTCTCAGTAACCAAAATCAAGAGATGAACCCACACACACAAGGGCACAGGCACAAGTAAACACTTTCTGACACACACTCAGGCAAAACACACACACACACACACACACACACACACACAAGTTACATGCCCCTGTGTTTCTGCAGGCTGGCCAGCTGCACTGAGCATGAGGCACAGTGTGGGGGCCAGGGAGGGATGGCTGCAGTGCAGATGCTAGCTGCCCTATTTCATATTCACAGCAAAGCACTAAGCGAAGCTATGGTACACAGGCAGGCACACACAAACACTAATACGCACACAGACATGCATTCATGCACAGAGAGTAGAGCGACTGATGGTAAGAGAATAAAAAACAACTAACAATACCACATTGCTACACATGTCAGAAGTTTCAGAACAGATGATACAGCTTCCAAATGTTGGAATATTATGAGGAGAACCAGATGACACGAACTAGTTTTCTACAGAGAAAAAAAAAAAAGGTGGCAAAAAAAATCTAATCACAGAGATATCAAAACTTGAAGCCCTCCACCTTATTTTTGTTTTGAGTCACAGAGTTAAGAACACAATGCTTTTCAAACTGTGGCCAGATGTCATTCTAAGTGCCCTCACTGCTCTTTGAATCAGACAAATCTCAGCACTCCCACCCCGCCTGTCTCCTCCCTCCATTCATATCCAGCAAGGCCTCAGGAAGGCTATTTGTTGTGGGAGGAAGGAGGGAAGCTCTCCATCATTACCAGGAGAAACAGGCTTGTCACAAGGGGTCACATACACATATGCCCTCATCTTACGTGCACAACACACCAAAAATACAGTACACAGGTCACATGTTGCAGACACGTGAAGCTCTAGTATCTTTGCCTGTGAATATTCTCATTCATCCAGGTCATTGTAAGCTTTAGGGCATTCAATCGTTCGCAACTGGACCTCGTCAATTTGTCTTAGAAGACGTTTCGCCTCTCATCCGAGCAGGCTTCATCAGTTCGTACGCAACCAGACTAGATAGGACAGCTCTAGTCCGACTAGAGCGGACTAGAGCTGTCCCCGCCTCTCATCCGAGCAGGCTTCATCAGTTCGTACGCAACCAGACTAGATAGGACAGCTCTAGTCCGACTAGAGCGGACTAGAGCTGTCCCCGCCTCTCATCCGAGCAGGCTTCATCAGTTCGTACGCAACCGTCTTCTAAGACAAATTGACGAGGTCCAGTTGCGAACGATTGAATGCCCTAAAACCTCTAGTATCTTTCTTTTGTTCTAAGACAAGCGACCCACCCTTCCTGCTCCTCGACCCCTGACCCCAAGGCTGGAGATAAACATTAAAGCTGCCAGCCCCGAATCAAACTGTACTCATGAATTATTATTACCTGTTTAAATTAAAAACACTTGCATTTTATGCACTGGACAATTCAAGTAAAATCACATGATATCTTCTTACTGTGGCCGTCTCTCCTTTTTGACTTTAATTTTACCAACACAGCAAAACAAACATCTGCAACTTCAAGATGCTAAATATGCTAAGTGTTTAACACAAATCTGGTAGCAACTACTCGTATGTTACAAGGGTTAAACGTCAAGTACACAGTGTCCTTGAGGAGCTGAAAACCCCCTCAGACATTGATGAAAATGGTTGCATTGTCTAACACATTGGCATGGGTGTCAAGGGCCAGTGGCCATGAAACATACGTGGGTTACAAAATCAAAAAATCTGGTGGTGATAATATCTTTGCCCGCATAAACAGAGTCATGGAACTGTGGTTATCAATTCAAAGTCATCCCTCACAACTTCGCTTCGAGTTGTTGAAGCCTCGGTTTGACCTCACTGAGAGCCATCTTTCCATCAGCAAAGCAGGCGGCCAAGGAAAACAGCCGAGAAGACCGGCCCAGGGGTCTCCTGGGCCGCTGTGCAGGGACTGATTATGGAGAGTGTTAGTCATAAGCAAAACAGTGTAAACTCAGATTCAGGTTCAAATGCGTTAAAGGAATTTGGGAAATTGGGAGATCTCTTGCTTCTGTTTGCTCTACTTTTCGGTCGTCCATCTATCTGATCACATGCCCTGTTCATTTCGTCCTGGAGAGGAAATGTGAATGTGTGGAGCTGGTGGGAAAATGGGTTCTGCAGGTTTTAAGGAGAACAGGTCTACAACTCTATAGATCAGAAAAACATGCAAGACAAAACAGCCTGGAATAATAAGTTGCTAAAGCTTTTTTTTTTGTTATTATCTGTTTACTGAATCTGCTCATGCAGAGGGACAATAATGAATGGGAGAAAAAGCAGCTCAATGAATTATTTGAAAAAACACCCATTCACGATTCCCAAGTCACTGTTCCTATTCTACGGCCATTTTCCAACACAAAAGAAGAAACTATCTTAAACAGGTTGGTTGACCCACGTGTAGCAATCAGGTCGCTCTACAGACGAACATCAATAATGGAATCATGTGACCAATCCTGATTAGACAAAAAGAGTTTCCAAGTTCACTTCGTTTTAGATCAAATTCTAATGCAAAGCCATTTGACCTGATCAATCACCCCAACGCTTCACATCAACAACAGGAGGAATTTCTGGCAACAAGGTGTGTGTGCTCATAAACACTGGCTACTATAATGTACAACAGTAGTATTATTATAGTTATTATTAGTTTCATTACACCTGAAAGGGAAGTGAGACTGTAAAAACTCTAAAAAAAATGATCTTGTATAAAACAACTAAAATATCACTTCCCTGTCTAAGCGCGTGTCACACAGTTCACACTGCCTTTTCTGCTCATTATTAGACAGGACTGATATGTCTGCTAGTTAGGATGATGGCTCACTGTCTGCCTGGCAGTCCACCCCTCAAACATGCCCCTGTTGTAATGCTAATGCAGCGTGCGCCGCACTAAAACCTCCCCTAATTAAAATCTTAGTTCCAATAACTGCCAGACTAAAGAGATTTGCCATAAGCACACACTATTAACTGCCGAGCAGAGAATGAAGGGAGATAATGTGTGAGTGTCCCTGCGTGTGCACTCACATGCCAGTGACGAGCATTATATATGGGATGCTTGGACTATTGCAAACTTCAGCAATCTAGCATACAAGCACACACAGATTTTATGCGTCCATGTAACAGCATCCGTAGTGAGCTGGACGGGCTGTAAACGGATGCCCTGGTCACACGCTGTGCCCTCACATGCCTAAAGAGAAGATGGGAGGAATGGAGGCTGGGGCCGATGCAGTACGTGAAAATAGAGCGCGATACGCGACAGAACCGTCGATACAGACACACGAGCGAAGTGAGCGATGGATGCGGGAAGGGGGCCAGGCAGAAGGGTGAAGCATACGGGGAGAGAGGGAGCTGAAAGGGAAAGCTAGAGAAAAGCCTCGTCGCGAGTCCAGGGTAAAGAACTCTCCGTTTCTGTCCTCATATTCCTCACTCAGTCTGATCAGTTCGCTCTGACAAACACCCCTCCCCCAGGCTTGTTTTTCTCTCCTGGTACAGGAATTCGCGGGACGTCTCCTTAAAAACAAGATTAAACGTTGGACACATCAGTCACCTAAGGAGGGCCATTAGGGATAAGAGTTACGCTACAGTTACAATTCACATCTTTATAATGTTTCACAGCATATTTTTAACAGCTTCATTTAGATGCAACGTGCGATGTTATTAATAATCATCTTTACTTTTCACAAGGATAGATGACTGAAAAACTGTGTTGTGCTATGTTTGAGTGTTTCCCAGGTTCAGCGACCACATGAGCACATCAGTGTGTGCTCTCACCTGTATTATGTACAACACACACAACATTCCTTCATTACACATCGGTATTTTGATTCTGATACCCACAGACGATGCCATGTGAACTGAAAAAATCGACTATTAGCGCTTAAAAAGAATGTGACAATAACTTAGAGAGTTTAACCAGACATTAGTGCCAACCTCAGTTTCTCACTTCTCTGTCTTTCACTGCAAGTTTCTGTCTGCAAAGTCGTTAAGTGTGAGACTGTGAGTAAGAAGGAGGAGATGCGTTTGCACTGCGAGGCCCAGAGGAGAGAAGAAAGAGTTTTTGCACATGCATAACATTTTATTCTATTGTATCTTGGACTTCATGAGAAGCAAAAGCAAGTAAGGCTCTTCACAAACTGTTCAGACAAAGTTAAGCACTGCAGCGATGGGACTGACATGCAGGTGCATCTGGCTCAACACTATCCAGAGGTAGTTGTGGTAGAAAAAGGTAAAACAGATACACTTGCATGGTCTTTTCTGATCATTAAAAAACATACAGGCTGTAATAGAACACTTTGCAGCCACAGTGACTCTCTTATCGGATACTTTACTTCTGATATATAAGCATATAGAGGTGTCTGCTGATTCTAGTTCCTAAAGGAAAACATGCACTTTTCAGATCTCGAGACAATAAAATGTGCAGCTCCACTCAAAACATGTTTGCCCCTTACAAACCAGACAACAGTACACATGGTGTACGAACTATTTCCAAGAATTCAGATGTATCAAAAAGGCAAACCACAAAATGTCTTCCGTTGGGACATAATGACACAGTGCTGCCTGCTTGACTGAACTCTGACCTATAACAAAGTGTTGTGCCTTTGGGTGTTTTGCAGCTATAACTGATTTGATCCTCCACCCTCAGGTATAAAGTCTTAAATTTGATAATAACATACAAAGCAAAAAAAATTAATCAATATAGCAAAAAGTTTGGAAGCGCACAGGCAGGTGTTTGATACGCACTTATACTCATTTGCCTCTGGCAGTGGGCACTGTGGTCTCTTTTCTGAAAACATTCACAAGCTATTACGCTGCAGCTTGCGCATAATATGCACATTTGAGGCAGAAACTAGCGAGGAGCTGGGTCCTCAGCCAGCTTCAGATACACGCCGGGCTCAGGCACACGGCGTCCCTTTAGGGGCCTGACTGAAAAACAAATCCCAGCAGAGGGATTTACACAGCGGGGTGACTGCTGGAGGAGAAGGGCCAACCACAAAGAGTACCCGTTTTGAGCATGTGGCCATATGTGTGCATGTGTGAGTATGCATGTATGCACATACATAATACATGTACAATGGGGTATTGGACAAAAGAATAAGGAACACGACACATACATTAGGAATGGGAAAAGGGTGTCAGGGGACTGAAGAGGCCCCTGCTTATCCTTGGGGGCGCAGGTGCTGTCAACAGAGGCCCCTCTAGCAGGCAGGCAGCCTGGTTGAGTGGGTGGGTGGCACACAAAGAGAAAAGCCTTTCACTGAAACACAGCAGCTGGAGGTAAACAGAGAGAAAGACAAACTGACAGACACTACCTGTGCCTCATGGAAAGCTTTACCTCTGTTGCTGCTAATAAAACAGGAATAAATAACACAGACGGCTTGAACAAAATCTAATTTTCCAAAGATTCACAGCTGCAATTTCGTTATGTTGATTTTCTGTCTCTGTAAGAAAGACGGGCCGGCGTGCCCTGAGGTAACAGTCTTTTTAACTCTTTGTTGCTCGCCAAAGCTACATTCAATATCAACAAAACAACCCGGGAGAAACCTTCGCTGGGCTCGATAAAGTATGTCCACCACCTCACTCACAACCACAATTTCACCAACTGTGAGCTTTCAACTTAAGTGAATATCAGCTACTTTTTTAGTCCCTTAAATGGCAAATTGTTGTGTGTTGTCCTTATTTATGTTGCTAAATGCTACGATTTTATTCTGAATACTGTGGTATCGAAAGAGGTATCGAGTGTTGTTGTTTTTAGGATTGTATTGTTCTGAACATTACTACACTAATGTATATGACCTTCTGATCTATTAAACTAGACTGTGTGTCTTTAAAAGATCTCGACTAATATGCTAGAGTGGGTTGGGGTGAGATGGCGCTATGGTTGAATAAAGGTTGTCAGGGTTGTGATGCTGTATCACCTTAAACCACAGATATAACAAACTTGTGGCAATTCTGTAACTCTGAACTGTACTGTATACTGAACCGAATCCCTGAGCCAACACATCACTGTTTACAAGTACGCTGTGTACTGCACGCATGGCAAATGCCGATTTACATGTGTTTGCCTGGTTTAGTAGGATTGGTACATGCATGTGCATCTTACACATTTAAGTTATTGACCTAGTGGAACACAAACACACACCAAGATGCCCAGAGCTGATTTACACACATCCAGCAAACAATAAAAGACAAGAGCAAGAATTTTATCTCTGGAAGCTGCCAAAGCAAACATAATGAAAGCAGCTCAGAAAAGAAGATGCCGCCTGCAGCTCAGCTGGCTACTGGACAGCTGTTATTCTAAGAAATGCTGCTGTGGTGCAGATCTGTGTGTGCCTGAGTGAGGGAAAAAAAAACATTCACATGTGATGAGCAGGAAGCACTTTGTGGAACAGTAGCATTTACACAGTCACTCAGTAACAGGTGGGTTCCTGTGTATCTCACATTAGTAATGAGATTAATGAGCAAAGCTGATGATATCCATATGTGAAACATATTGATCCTTTCTATTGTTTTTACTTGCACAAATCACTCAATAACAAACAAGCCAGAACAAGCTGCTCAATGAGTTTTTAGTGTGCAGCAAACCCAAGTTTCTGTGGTCGGATCTAAATATGATACATGCTTTCACACCACAACACCACTGCACAGCAGATGTGATTCTCTGCCACAGAACATTGGACAGGCAGAGGTAAACAGCCGCATCAGTGTGTGTGTGTGTCTGTGTGTGTCTGTGTGTGTGTGTGTGTGTGTGTGTGTGTGTGTATCTTTGTAATGAGATTTTAAAAAGTAGAATGAGGGCTAAATTAAATCAGTGCAGAGGGGAGAGTCTGGGCGGTCAGAGGGAGAGCAGTAGAGCAGTTAACAGGAGACATTAAACAGGTATTGGTGATTGATGCTATCAGCAGCCACAGCCAGCTCCTAGAACAAGGAAGTATTCGCTGAAGGACCTGTTGACAGAGGAGTGTGCAGAGCAAATATTACGATTCACAAAGGAGGAAATCATTCTACTACTTTGTTTTAATTACGGCACTTGCACATAGGATCAGATATTTTCACTCTATGTGGTCTTGGACATGGATGAAAGAGGATATTGCCATGAGCAACAATATTGCAACTTTCATGTTTCATGATCAATAATCAGCCTAAGTCCGACCTCTGAAGAAGCTAACACATAGGAAATTGGTGACATTGAGATGGATGAATAATGTATCAACTGTAGTATATTCTGGATTGATCACTGATTACTCATCTCTAAATAATTAAGTTCAGTGTATGAAGTCAGCTGTAAAAGTGACAATTACAGTATAAATTGAATAAAAATTTAGCAGTTTAGCAAATAAGATATTATTTATTCATTTTACATGAAAATATAATTAGAGGATAAACACCTTGAGATGCATCATCTCATTTTCAGGGGAAATGAAAAGAATTTATAAATGTAAAGGAATAAATAATGATAATAATTTAAAGAATTCAACGAAACAAACCAAGGACACTTACACACAAGTGCTCTCCTGCCTACAAAACAATTAATGAGAAATAAAATAATACATAACATAAAATGACAAAATATTTTTTTATGTTCTATAGTCTTCTTATAAGCTAAAAATGAAGAACAAAAGAAGAAGAAATCAATCTTCTCTCCAGTGTGACAAATACTATATTAAACTTTAATGTTTCCATTAATATAACCACGTTTAATAAAAAACACTGCCAGCAATCACAGAACGAGATCTAACACACTTGGCCAATAAGCAATGAGGGGTGGTTGCGGTCATCCAATCAGCTAGCGCAGGCAAAGAGCGCCATGCATCACCACAGCTATTTTTCTACAGTCCAGAAAAGCAGTATTGGCACATTTATCTCTGTCAGTGGCACACATGAGACGGAGAGGCCGGAGCATCTGTCTCAATCTACACATACACATACTGTCCACAGTATGGAGTTATGGAGCGCCAGACAGTCCCTCCTACAGACATACGTCCCGTCAAAGAGAACTGGGAGCTGAGTTTGTCATCCAAGCTGTTCTCTGCATCCATTCCTCCATCACTGCTATCCAGTCCTCAGAGGGGTCACACATATGCAAAGGCAATCATGGACACACACACACACTTTCGCACATGCATGCACGCACGCACACACATACACAGACACAGACACAGGCACAGGCACAGGCACAGGCACAGGCACAGGCACAGACTTTGAACTGCATTAAAAGAGCCATTAAGGACAGGCCGAGTTCTTCAGGAGTGCATTATTGGACGCCGATGCTTTGATTCACACGTCCACTCCCACACTCAATTACTGATCAATTCATTCACACATCAGTTCATTGATTCAGCAAAAATATTCAACATTTACTCTGCCAGAATGAGGGTGTTAAAACATTTTTTTTCTGGGAACACCATTCAATATAATCACCAAACAACCACAAAAATGAAATATGACAAGCTTAATAAAAGGTCTTTGGATGAATTAGAATTAGATTTCTGTCACAATTGTGTGTGTTCTTTGCATTTTTTTTTCCAGATCCTTTTTCTGTTTTGAATGCTAAACCTTTCTAATTCAGCAGGTCACAGGAGCTGTAATAACTGTGATCAACAACAAATATCTACAACTCCATTTTTTTTGCTGCGGCCTTATCAATGCCGTTGCTCTCTCCCCCTTCATTTGTTAATGTTGACCTCTCTCACTTGGACCCCCCTCCCTCGCTAATGTTTAACCCTCCAGCAAGGGTCGCACTTCCACTAATGGGAGCCCAGCCCAGTTCCTCCCTTGGTGTTCCCATTCCTGCTCTGGGAGGAACTGAGGGATAAACACATAAACATACTAAATAGGACCCGAACTCTGGCCTACCTCCACGCACACATGTCTATGGAAGCACACACACACATTCACCTCTGCTCCCAGGCTCCCTTCTACCCACAAGCCCTTGCAACCAATTAGTTTAGTTGAATTGGCCAGAGAGGCGCCCCTCTTCTTGCACACTCTGCCTGGATTGGTTGAGGCAGGCGGCAGGAAGAGAGATGGTGGGCGATAAGGGGGACATACACCAGCATTCCTCCTGGGGGCTTACATTTTATGTGGGTGACAAGCAAAGCCATTTGTTATCAGATGTGTCAGAAAAATCAAGTGTAAAAAGTAAATCTTGCGACTAGAGAAGGATTCACTTGGGAGTGTTTTTTTCCCTCGGTTTCTTATTTCAGAGGCAGCCACACTGAGAGGGAAAGGCAGTTCCAAAATGGTGGTTTGTGTACTGGGTTAGTTGGCTGGAGGCCTGCGGATGGACTGGTGTTGTTGTCGTGTGTCTGCTAATGCTGGCCGCTCCTCCCTCGTGATTGATATGAATTACACTGGGTCACATGCTCGCTGTCCACACACCAGAAATACTGTGGGTCCAGTTGATCTCATTAACCTAAATTCTGAGTTGTGTTAGTCAGATGTTGGTACAGTACACACAGGCGCACTTAAAAAGGAAAAACGACAGCACATGACAGCAAAATTCCTCAGGAGGGGAGAAAAAATAAAAACCTCATTCCACTCCATCTCTGTCAAGATTCGAATCGCACAAGGAGCAGTCAGATGATATATGGGTATACCCAGTGCACACACGCGAACACAGGTGCACCACAGTTCATCCGAAACACCAGCAAAGCCTCACTGCGAGAGTCATCCATGCCATGTGTATGTGAGAGTGTGTAGAACAGACAGCAGAGTGCAGTATGTCTGGCTGACAGGCTGCGAGCGGAGCACCGGAGCAGAACCTTATTTAGTTGCAACAATGCCATCACAAGGCCCAGAGCAAGAGACACTGGAGAGAGGAGGCAACAGCCAAGGCATGCTAAATATTAGCTGGGTTGGACGTCATTCTGCCTGGTGATACAAACACATGCGTCGTAAGAGACAAGCTCACTAGCTCATAGTCTATTTAAAGGACAAGCTATGGGTGCTACTCAGAGTCATCTTCAATATATGTTAGGGGGCGCAAATAATAGAAGTGGACGTTTGGATTTGAGTGCAGATTCCTCAAATTGGCAGGGCCTGAAGTCCAATAGGGGAAATCAAAACTCTTATTTATCTGCCTATTTCATTACATGCCAACTTATTTAATGATACTCTACTGAGATTTCTACATGAGCTTAGTCAGTGTGTCATTTATGTATGTGTATGTACATGTATGTTAAATGTACTTAATCTTTCTTTAACCTATATTTAAACTTTACACTCTAAAATATGTGTGGCTGGTGAACCTATTGCTTTCGTATGAAAATTTCTAACATTACCTGCTTCCTCCTTCTTAATCATGAGGATTTGTTGCATTCCTTTGTCTTATGTGATAGTAAATGGAATATCTTTGGGGTTGGAACTGTTAGACGGATACAATATATCTAGACACATCACTATAGACTTTAGAAAATTGGTGCAAATCAATCTGCAAATTCACCTAATTTTTTTTTTTTTTTTGGTTGCAGCTGGACGTCGAGCCAGTATATTCATCTTGCGCTGTAGCCAGTTTCTCTCATTTACACTTTACTTAAGTTGGGTCAAGAGTTGCTCAAAGCGACACACCCCTCCTTCACACAAACACAGCAGCATGCAATAACACATATGTCTCTGAAGCCAAAACCGTGCAGGAGAGAAAACAGAGGAAAGGAAGAGTTATAGTCACTAAGCAGTCACAAATTACAGATGAAAACTGCATCTTATACAAACAAAAAACTGACATTCACACTTCTGCCAAAAAACATAAGAACTGTGGACAAACATGTTGTGACCAATCACACGGGGAGTAACTCAGACGCGCACCAATCACAGGCACACACACTGCCAGGGCGGCCATCTTTAGTAACAGGAGCCAGGGCTGACAAGTTTGGTCTATCATTTTGAGGCCCAGAAATTCCTGCATGTCTGCATACCACAGTGTGCAAGGGGAAGGAAGAGGGGGAGAGAGAGAGAGAGAGAGAGAGAGAGAGAGAGCACAAAGTAAAGGAACAGAGGGACAGAAAGGAAAAAAGGAGAAGGGAGGGAGTGTGGAGGGAGGATCTTTCACATAAGGTGGAGCAACAGAAGCAGGAAAAAGACATGGAGAGAGAAAAAGAAAGAGAGAGGGAAAGACCATTTCATCATACTGTTTTAACAGAGTCTGATGTTTTTTTTCCAGGCTTTTCCACACATGACTTGACGACTAGACACCCCAACCGTGTTGGTAAAATTATAAACTGCACTTGTTCCTCATGTGGGCAGCGGGACCATCAAAGTGTAGTGAGGAGAGGAGGAGAGATGGTGAAGTGCGGGGAATGAATACTAGGAGATACTGCAGTCAGATAGAGATGGCCGTGGATCAGGAGCAGCCATTTTTACTGCGCTCTTGTAATTCTGTCACTCTGCTATCATCAAGGGATGCATTTAGGCAAAGAAAGAAAGATTATCAGAGCATTTTTATACCTGTCTTGCAAATATATATTACCGCTCAAGCTATCAGGAAGAGAGTGGAGATGGCACATGCAGCCAAGGGCCTAATGTTTTTTTACAACATCACTTTATACGACAGGACCGTGCTGGCATGATCAGGACAGTCGGGTGGAGGGGCAGAATAAAAAAACGACTACAGCGGGACAGCAGCAGGAGTGAGGCTGTTCGGCTGGGTGGAATAATAGACGAATATTCAGTAAAGGAAGTTTAAGGATGATCAAACACAAGCTGCAGCTTCAATACGAGTCTCACTTTATGGAGCCTGAGAGGAAACTTTAAATTACAACATTAGCAATCCTGTGACATCCACTCAGCTCTTGTCCACTGTCAAAACCAGAGTTCATAGCTTCATATCCTGCATCAACACATGACATAAACATAAACACACAGTTGGCACCAAGACGGATCTGGTTACCTACGCTGAAGTTAGGCGAACGTTGCACGTTTTCTCGCATTTGCGTAAACATTTGACACATTTGTCTCCCTATAGGTTCCACAGATTTCTTCTTCTTGTAATGCTACAAGTCTCAATACAAATGCTCCAACAAGCAGTACAAGGTGCAGGTCAGAGGAAAAGTACCTGTTTTGCAAATTGGAGCTATGCCAGTCTGTGTGCTGGTGCCAGCAGTGTAGCCATTGAGCCACTCAGCAGAACAGAGACACTCTGACGCTTCTGTAATAACAAAATGCCTCATGACACCATTTCCTTCCTCGAGGAGATACTACATTTCTTTATGAGATATCTTACTACAACATTTAATGGCAAAGCTTGCTCCAGGTGTTCCAGCTGGGGAGACATCAAAGAGCAAAAAAATGTCGACAGTCATGAAAACTTCATTACAGACAGCTGAGCAGCTAGCTAGACGCCTTATCGGGGGAAGCAAGTTTTAAATCTGTTCCGCAGCTGGCTGATAGTTAAAGCAGATAATTAATACTGCTTCATATACGTTATCATGGACAAATGTTATTTTGTGCCTAGATGTTAGCAGGATAGCAGGTCAGTAGGGTTACAAAGAGGAGGAAGAAATATTATTTCTCCTTGTGTGTCCCTGCTATGAACACACACACCTGTCCATGTTCCACACTGGCATTTCCTCTCTTTGTGAGCCCTCCTGCAATGTGTGTGTGCACATGTCCGACCCTGTAGTTATGACCAGCAAATGGCCCACTGGTTGATGACCTCTGTCTCCCACCCTCCACCCGCAAGCCTCTACATGCTCACCTCTGACCTGGGTGGGTCAACGCAGGGTCACATTCTCCCAAAAATGCACCCCTGCATCTGTCCATCCCACCGCGTGCTGAGAGTCACAAGTATCACCTTAAATAGACAGAAGTTCTCTAAACTTCAGCATTACAGCCTGTGCAGGAGCGCTGGTCACCATCAAAGCGCTGGTTTACTGAGAATTATGCTTCTCTCCCAGACACTTAACACATTCTGGGTTGGGACAGGCTCCCTGGAGAGTACTGCGTTTTTTTTTGCAGAGAAACCTGTTAAATGGTTCAAGGAAAAGATCCATTTCTTGAAAGCCAAGGACATGACATTCAGTGAGGAGAGCTGGGCCTGGACAGAACTACGTGGAAAGAGTTGGGTTTGGAAGCAACTTCAAGGATGGGGAGGTCATATGAGGATAAACAAGTTTAATTCAGGAAAAGCAAGTTTAGAAACACAAAGATGATTTCCAGCACTGACTTTTGAGGGCTTCCCTCAGTACACGCATGTTTGTGAGATTTAACAACTGTTTTGACTGCTCTTGCTCAACCAAATCGGGGCGTACACATGGCCAAAACAGCAAAAAAAAAAAAAAATTGTAAAGCAGAATAATAATAATTCAAGCGTTAGCACGAACTCCTCAACCCACACGCTGCCACGAATACATACTCAACCTGTGGGAAACACTGCATTCCCAAGAAGGTGATGTAACAACAAAATTCTTGAGAATTTGAAATATCCAAATATCCCTCCAAACCCCTTCAGCCAAGCCGTTGTACCACCTCGAAGCCCCCCATGAAATTCCAAGTATTTGACAGAGTATAAGCATCACATATTCCAAATAGAGTACATACAAGTAGCAGTGGTTACAGACTATGTTAAGCCTCTAATACGCGGGTCTGAGATCATGTATGCATGAACATACAGAGAGCTTCCTTGCTCCGCTGAAGCAGCAGTGTTTGCTTTACAGCGAGTTAATGATGTACAGGTAGGGGCTGTATCTGCTTTGACTGAGTTACAAAACATCGCTGCATTTTGGGCGGGTGTGTTTATAGAAGGACTGTTATAGTAAACACTATAATAAACACTTCATTTTGTTACTTCCTTTACTCATAAAAGCCTGAAAAACTGTTTATTGTTTTCCGATTTCATGTGTATTCTGAGAAAAGAGCAGTAAAGCTGTGTAAAGGTCCACAATACACTGTATATAAAACTGTGTGTTCATCCAGTAAGTGCTTTATGAGATAAGTGAGATTGATTACTGTTAAAATCTTCACTTTATCATTAAGAGAACTCGTGGCAGGGTTTGGCCACTACAAAGTAGCAGACTTTAGGATCCAAAGATTTGGATAAGCTGTTTGACAGTGTACCTAATAGAAAACATACGTTTTTGTTGCCAGTATTGTGATTATTTGTGGAGAAATTCAAAAGTACGATATGTAACATTTCCACATTTAAAACATCTAAAAACAAATACATCAATGTTATGTATTTTTTTGAGTTGTGTGCTTACATTTTCCAAAATGTTAACAACAATACTCAAACCCAAAACCAAAAGCGTCATATCTCCTTTATGCCCTCTAGTTGCTATAACTTCTGGGCAAACACCAGGTTATAGGTCAAAGAGTGAGGACGGAGGTCCTCCGAACATGACTAAACAAAACATCACTATAATTTTTATACATTACCTTGTCCTTGAACATTTCTGTCTGAGTCACTCTGACATATTTTCATCAGCAATGGTGCATGTTCAACACTGTATGTATTGTGGTTTAAGATGAAAGAACTGTGCTTTCGTACTGACAAGTGCTGTTTTGTACGACTGAAAAATAAGGACATTTCACTCAGTATCAACTGTCAGGTGTGCCTAAATGTGAGCGCTCTTGGTTGCCATGTTAGGAGTGCTTGTATTTGTCAGCTGACATGTCAGCAATACAATACCAGGACATGGGTCTACTGTTAATCAGACTGTGTCTTCACTACCAAGGGGGAGGGTTGATGTCAGAACTGGAAGCAGGCAGTCATCTGATCTGGCCAAACACCTGAAAACAATCCCCTTCCCCCGACCAGAGGGAAGGGGATTGTTTATGCAATCCTCACCGCTCGCCTCTCTTCTCAGCTGCCTGTATTCTAATTTCTGAAAAAAATGGCTCACAACCTGGGGGTTTGCATTTGCTGGAGGCTCGCAAGACGATTAATGGACTAAACATTTGCAGCACTGTCAGAGCTAGGCAGTTCTGTTAAAGGGCTGAAGATCTGTGATCCATTCAACTAACTTTTCTTTCTTTTCATTTCCTCTCACATGTAAATAATACCCCCAGCCCCACCCCACCCTCTTTGCCCACCAGCCTTCCCCCTGGGCCCAGTTGTACAGCTCGGCAGTAGGAAGTGCTTTGGACAAAGGCAGGAAGTAATGAGGAAGTCCTTTCAGACAGCTCAGGCTGTAACAACCACTCGCCTGCCAACATGCTTTCCTCCACAGCTCACACACAATTTCTCACAGAAAAACACACATCAAACCACTCGAGCACAGAGGGACTCAAACAACTACCCTCACTGGGAAGGTATATCAGTCTCCTTCTCAATATCCCCTTATCCCAATTTAATGACAGTCAAATCCATATTCTTAAAAAATGCAAGAGACGAAGACATTAGGAGGTAAGGAATGGCTTTCTCCTCCTTGATACTTAAAAAAAAGAAAAAAGAAACAACACAGTGCGGCACCAGTAGTCATACATCTTGTTGCAGCATGCTGGTATCCTCAGAAGCCCCCATCCTCTCCACACTATAGGCTACTTACAACTCTCCTAGCAGCCAATCGGCTGTTAGAATAGTGGGCAGCAGTGTCAGCGTGCTCCACTTAGCCTCGTGCGTACGTTTGTGCTCCACTTGGCTCTCTGTGCAAGTGTGTATATGTTGTGCATGCTTCTCTCTGGATGTGTACTGTTACGCATGTGCACTCCGTGTGTGTGCATGCATGCGTGCGTGCGTGCGTGCGTGCGTGCGTGTGTGTGTGTGTAGAGCAGGATGTGGGAGTGCCCGTCCATTGATGAGCTGGATGAGAGAGGAGAGAGAGTTTTCCAGATCCCCTGGGGCGCTCGGCTAGCACTGCCTGCCTGCTACTGCACTCGCTGCACGAACGGAGCGGGTGGAGGGAAATACACACACACAAACACATATACATGCACACAGATAACCGATGCCAGCTTATCAAAGTTAATTTGGATTTGTTAACAAGGATGCAAGCTGCCAGGAAGGAAAACACAAGAGCACGATTACTAACTCTCCCTCTCCATCTGTCTGTTTCTATCTTTCCTCCCCTCTTCTCTTCTCTCCCCTCTCTTTCAGTTTTTGTACTCTTCCTCTCACTCCTTGTTCCTTATAAGATATTCATGGTAATTCAAACACCACTGAGTGAGTGTGTGTGTGTTGTGTGTGTGTGCGCGTGTAATGCAAGCCACCACGGAAAAGCTTTAACTATCACAAATGGACAGCATCAAAGGAGCTTGCATGTGTCTATAACAATAAATGAGAGAATGATGAGGACAAATTTACGCAGCTCTCTCTTCTGTGTGTAAGAGTGTATCACTATTCGGATCGCATCGCTCGCAATTCACTTAACTCAGAAGCTGGACTGGAGAAGGAAATTGGAAATAATTCAAATACTATCTTTCGTGTGTTTGCCCTCCATTTTTTTTCTGTTGAACAGGAACAAACGGTTCATGTTTTCCAGTTCAGAAGAAAACCAATTTCTTGAAATGTGCTGCAAAATCAGGAGTATGGAATCACAAATCATGACAATTTATTTCCTCAAATTATTGAGGAAAATAACTGTAATTCACACATTAATGGGAATATAGCATCGAGAAAAACAGCTAGACAATCATTGTAGTTGCAACATCATGTAGTCCTAACCCTAATGTGGGTGTGAAGTGAGATGGCACATGTTAGACAAATGTCAACACTATATAATCCCACATTTTCAGTTCTTCGTGTTCCTCTTGTTGTGTATAGGTTATGTTTAGTTATGTTTAACAACAAGTTAATTCCAGAGGAAGACGACAGCATATCTGGCTTGTGTGCCCTCTCACTGGAAAAGCATGTGGGTCAAAGTTGAAGTGGCCCCGAGGCTTAACACTGCGATTATTTAAGTCTCGTTTTCCGAAAATTTTTAGACAAGGTGAGACAAATGTGCCAATATGTCACCTGGGTATTTACTGCACGTATCTTCTTCTCATCTACATGGTATACCATTCGCATCTGCTGATGAGCAGAGGGAAAGAGAATTAGAATGTGAGACAGGTGATTGGCTTGTGGTGGGCAGGAAAAACAACAGGCCCTTTCCTCCAGATGGAGGCTCAGGGGTTGAGAGCAGTGACTCAATATATGTGCAAAGGTTGCTGTTTCACACATCAAATTTAATAAAGCATTTGACTGTGCACAATACCATTTCTAACTCTTGTGACAGTTCTATCTTAATGCACATGTGGACATTTACAGCTTACAACATGTAGACTACACTTTTTAGCTTTTACAGGCCAGCTCTCTGGCTTAATGTTACAGATAGAACTGGTTTGGTGTTATCAGCTTAGACACATTTGTAATTATGGAAGAATTTTAAGACTATGGCTGGGTATGGAAACCTCAATACTTTTTTGGTACCGACCAAAATGTGTCTGCAGCAGTGCCAAAAGCTCATATCACATCTCAGGTCAGACATTTAAACGTCAGTTTAAACAAAGAAATTGAGCACAATTTAATCTGCAATATTGAACATTATCTAAAAAAAATATTGCGTATGACAGCCATTTCTAACTAATAATCACATTCTTCAATAATTCAATCTTATTTTAGGTGCCACTGAAATGTGTGGCACTCTGCACCGTGCATTATGAACATTGCACATTCTTCTGTAATTAAAACGACCAGCATTTCCAGTAGCAACGCTTAATAAACTAGTCAACTAATTGTGCACATCCCTGCTTAATGTAGTTATTAGATAAATTTGGTTCTTTTTGGTCATTTTCCTTCCCTCTAAAGTAAAGTAAATTAGTAATGTGTTGTCATTGATTATAAATTAGTCATTAATATTATATATAGTTCCTAACATGAACAAGAATCCTTGGACTCATGCGAACATGCAGAAATTCTGCAGTGTTAACACTCCTGCACTATCAGGCAGCCTGTCCCTTTGAGTTTATGTTCCCTCTGTCACTGAGCACTAAACGGCTAATTAAGAACAGCAGCTCCAGGAAAACTCTTTCATTTACTTTTCATTAGAAACAACTGCAGAAACTGAACTACAGACAAAGACACAAAGACAGAAGACAGAGGAGAAGACGAGATTGAGGGAGAAGCGGGTCTGGAAGCGGCCTGAGCAGACACACTTTTATACTCCAATTAAGAGGCTCGGCGAGCGGAGTGTTTTTGTTTGGTTGTGGGCTCAGGCCAACAGCATGCATCGTTGAGCACCTCCATCCTTAATGTTGTCATTTTGTTGTGTCTGTGTGTGCGTGTGCGTGTTACTGACATCGTCAATTTTCTGGGACAAATTTCAGACCGGTTAATTGGGGACTGCTTGGCCAAAGTGGGGACAAAAGCTGTGTCCTCAATTGGGAAGCAGCTAATTTTTGGGTCAGTAGTCAGGGTTAAGGTTAGGAAGCAGTGGTTATGGTTAGATAAGTCTCCAAGAAATGAATGTAAGTCTATGTAGTGTCTCCAAAGGTAACTGAAGTCAATGTGGGTGTGCGTGTCCGTCTGTGTGTGTACCTGGGAGCCTCACTTGAAACGCCCCGCCATGTTTGCTTTGCTCTGTTTATTTTGCTTTGCCCAACCCCTTTGCTTACCCTCCTGGCCTCCTCATCTGGCCCTCATCTTATCCACACAGACTGTCCAGTTTCATTTGATAGCATGAGGAATAAGACACTAATGGAAATAGCATTAATGACAATTTTCATTACCACGGCAACCATGAATACCAGCTGAGTATTCATGAGTTATGTGAGAGCAACAACAAGGCGATATCATTTAATGGCAACACACATGCTATGAGTTAGATCTAAGGATTGCTATTGCTCTCACATCTGTCCATTAAAATTGAAGCTACAGCCAGGAAACCTTTAGCTTAGCTTAGCATAATGACTAATAGTGAGGGGGAAAACACATAATATAATCTGCACAAAAATCAAAGTAAAAACGACAATTTGTGGTTTTAAGTGGGACTATTTCCTGACCAGGACCAGTGAGTTCCTGGAGTCTTTACAGTCTTTTAGACACAAAATTGCCTCTTTGGGTTAGCAAGGGAACGCTAGCAAGCATTGTTTAAGACAGGCTTGACAAAAGTCCACATATTATCACTTCATAACGCTTCCATAAAATGCAGTGCTTGACCAAGCTGCTTTTTCATCCTTTCATAGACTGACCACTGCTCACAGAGTTGTGTGCCTGTAACTGTAGCACCATGGAAAAAAAGTCCTGAGAGTTCCTGAGACTCACATACATTTCATACTGTAAGCACCATAAAGTTTCATTTTCAATTCTCCTCACGCGCTCTTTCTCTTGCTCAACCTCTCCTGTACTCTCTGTCTCTCTCTTTGTTTTTGCAAAAGCCTGGAAGGTAGTTAAAGGTCTCTTAAACGCCCATATATCAAAATGAAATTCTCATCCCCAGTAATTCCCATCCCCCCCGTTTAAAGCTGGACAGTGTCCGACCTCCGTTCAACTCTGGTCAGCAGGAGGGTCAGAAAGCCACGTTGAATGACGCACGATGACCCATTTAGATCGACCACCAGCGTATGTTTAACCTGTGTTACTGTGACAGTCTGAGACTGGTACGTGTAATGGAGAGAGGGCATTTTCCCTTTTGTGGCTTTTGTCTTTGGGGAGGTGAAGCTGTGACTCTGTATGTGTGTGTGCCTGAAAACAATTGCAGCAAACAACAAAGCGCATAGGCGCAGGCGAAGTGAACTTTGACCTGAAAAGCTTTCTCTCCTGCTGCTTGTGTTTGTGTGTGTGTGTGTGTGTGTGTGTGTGCGTGAGTTGTGCAAGCACAGCGCTGGCTGGTGTCTGTGAGGCTGAACACAGTGTGCCAGCCCTCAGCAACAGATAGAGCCTTATCTAAACAGGAGATCGACTGTTTGCTCCCATTCCCCCTTTCTCTCATCTGTGAATATTACATTCACTTCCTTTCTCTCTGTACTTTTCTCTCTCTTCACCTCTCATTTGTAAACCCACTCCTCGGTCTTGTGTGCTTGCTTTATGACTAGCAGTCTGCCTTTGTATGCGTCTGCTATCCATCCGTCTCATCTGTATAGCTTTGTCTCGTCAAGAAATTAAACTTTCTTGATCACTTTTAATTGAGTCTATTATTCAACCAACACTCTTTGGAAATATGATCATTTAAATGTCTAACAGACAAAAAAAACCCTCAACTCTTACAATAAATGGTCATTTATTGTTCAGAGTCACAAGTTTGTTATAAAAGGGAATAAATTAGAGAGGTGAACTGCTACGTTGCTGCTTTCCATCACTTTCATTTGGGAATTCTCCAATTTGTGGCACCAACCAAACCAAACCTAGATGTGATTACAAAGGTTGTATCCACATGCCTACATATCCTGTCTGTGTCATTTACAGCAGGTGCCAGTGATCCATGAACCCCACTGATATCAGACCTGACAAGCTTCACTTTCTCCTCTCGAAGTGTTTTTTTAGCTCTGTTTTTTTTCTTGCCAATCTGGAATTTCAACACCAGTATCAAACATTTTTTTTCCTTATGATCCTTGACTGAATAATTATTCTTTTCTTTTTCTGTTTTCCATTGGGACATCCATGTCCAGGGTCAGCTACAGAATGACGCATGTAGGACAGGTAGGAACTCACTGCTTTAAAACTGCCTTATGATTGAAGGATTCCAACGTATTTAAGGTCCAGTGTGTAAGAATAAAGGGACCTGTTGGTAAAAATGAAATGTAATATTCATAATTATGTTTTCATTGGTGTATAATCACCTGAATGTAAGAATAGTTGTTTTCGTTACATTAGAATGGCCTCTTTATATCTACAGAGGTAGCGGGTCCTCTTCCAGAATCCACCATGTTGCACTGGCATGTTTCTACAGGAGCCCAGGACAGACAAACCAAACACTGGCTCCAGAGAGGGCTTTTCGCATTTTTAGCGGCCACTGGAGGGAGAGGTGACGCTAACTGCTGAATCTTACAAGCTACATCGTATGAACTGGGTCCTTTAAGGCTTTTGGAAGACATGATGCCTTGAAGAAATGTATTTGTGTCATAACTTCCGTTGATGCCCTGCTCTACAGCACAACACGGTGTGCCTAAAGCGGGCTGCCACTGTCGAAATATGCTGCTGCACTACTTGCTCCAGAGAAAAAGCAAGCAACCGCCAAGATCAAGCAGTCAACAAAGCCACAGTGACTGGTCTCAGCTTATAAAAGATGAGTCCATTTGAAAAAACATAATACTGGACTGACATCCACACCTGAACAGCTACTTGTACAAAGTTTTAAATATACTAGGGTGGCAGTGGTATAACATTTTCATGGTATATGAAGCTGACGGTTATGATACCATGTACATTTGCGTGCCTACAGTATTTAATTGTACCATATTAGTATTATTCAAGAAAAACGGAGTTCTACCGTAATTATGTTATTTAAAAACTGATGAATTCTACAATATTAGTGTTACTTAAAAACTAATGAATTTAATTGTATCAGTGTTATAAAAAAAAATGAATTCCACCATATTAGTGTTATTTAAAAAATACTGAATTGTACTGCGTTGGTGTTATAAAAAATACTGAATTCTACTATTAAAGTGTTATTAAAATGACTGAATTCCACTCTATTAGTGTTAAAACAAATGAATTCTACTGTATTAGTGTTATTAAAAAAACAGAATATTTTGTGAAACTATAATTTTCTAATGTTTGTTCAACCAAAAAAAACTGTTTTCATTTCTATGAGAGTTATTATAGCTGATAACAAAACTGATGACAATACTGCTATTACTGATAATAATGATAATGATGATAAAATAATGAAAATAATAATTGTGTCATACCATATAACGTGCAACCATGACATTATCTCAGATGTTTATTATAATGTGAAAATCTCATGCTGTTGCAACCCTAGCACATGCACAGCAAATACATATGTTTGCCAGACACACACAACAATGGAGAAAATAGCACTGAATGTCAGATCTCATACACTCTCCAGGCAGTTTGGTTTGCCAACAAGTTACTTAAGGACCCTGCACAGTTAAACATGACATGTCCTGGTTCTCACACACACACACACACACACACACACACACACACACACACAAACAAACACACACACACACACACACACACACACACACACACACACACACACACACACACACAAAGTGGTTTTCCTGCTTGTAAGGAGCATGTGTAAGATCAGAGGAATGCAGGCTCTCCCTTGGCTCTTACCTAAGGCAACTGGAACCCTGTAAAAACACAACAAAAACAACCCCACAGTTTCCACTCACACATAAACTTTAATGCCCCATCTAATGTTCCTCCGCCCTGCACCCGTGTCTTTGCTGAACACTCACGCACGTGTGTGTGTGTGCATCTAAGTTTGTAAACTGTGAGTTTTCATTCACAGAAGCCCTAATTAAAGATCATACAGTTTCCTCACGCCACCACCACCCAGCACGTGTTTCGCTGTATATCACTGCACAAGCACCACAGGGAAACAACACATTTCTCTTTCCTCAGGGTGACATCTCACATCATTTTATCTCATCTAGGTTGACCTGTGGGGCAGAAACATGCCTTGGATACTGCTACACCTGCAGAGCAAGTTCCATAAAAGCAGTATTCAATTCAAAACTCACTGCTAACATTACTATTACTGATGTTGCTGTTGCTGTTAACAATACTGTTGCACTACTTACACTTTTGATATTATATCATATATATTATTCAAATCTAAAGCAGCAATGATTTGAGAAAAGCACTCTCTTAAAGTCTCAGAGTTTGGCTAAAAACATGTGCAACTGTGGATCTTGCCTCCAGTGCTCAAAGACACGTAAGTACATGTATATCAAACACACACACAGACACACAGAAACGTTTACAGTAAGTGTACACATTCCTTACGCGTAGCCCACACACACTCACAGCCATTGCATCATGTTCTAGAAATGGCTCCTGCTTTGACACACAGCTCTTGACTAAACCCGTGCCTGTCACGTGACACAGCAGAGTACAGCGTCATACCCGCTCCCCTGGCCTGAACATGAACACACATGTACACAGGTTGTCTGACGTACTGTACACCCTCTTCTGTTTCTCAGCTGACGTTCTTCTTTTTAAAAGGTCAGGGCATTTGTCTCTGAAATCAAATCCAGGGCCCGCATTCATCAAACGTCTCTGGACTACATTTAAAAATACTCAACTTAGGAGTAAAAAGGTTCTCTGAGGAGAATTTAGTACATTAACCAGTGCAGACAGTGAATATGCATGGAAAGTGGGGGAAAAACAAAAAGAAAAAAGTGGTGTAACATCCTATCAAATTAAAGTAATATATATAAAGTAGTAGAAATGGGCTAAAATTGTCAACGGCCAGCAACTAGCAAATCACAGGACAAGCTGTATTTGTTTCTAAATTAGGTGAAGAAATGATAAACACCATTCTGGAAAGAAGAAAGAAGCATGTTTGCTTAAGAGGTAAAGTGACATTGTCATAAGGCATCAGGGTGGAGCAGAAGAAAACATTAGGAGAAAAAGCATGACTTCATTCATTCAATTACTCTATAATGGAGACATGAAAGAAGAAACGGTGCCAGCCTGACTACATCGTCAGACAGCCTTCATTTTCCTGAGAGATCATACCTGGTGGCAGACAGAACTGCACTGTGAAAGCCAGGCTGACAGGGAACCAATCTAAATGCAGATGGTGTCATTGTTCTTTAGCCATTACGTTGTGCAATCAACATTTACTTCAGAATGATAAGTTAAGTCAAAAACCCTGTCTATTGTCAGTTAAAGTTTGTCAGTGAGAGCAAAGGTAAAGGTTTTATCTTTCACTTAAGTCCAAAATTTCCCTTTTTCTTTGATAAATACAGGCCCAAGCCTACACAAATACCAAAGTCAAAGTTTTTTCTTTTTTTTTGACTTGCACCTGAATTCTGAGCTCTTTTTAAAAATAGTCTCATTAGAAAGATGAATCAATCTTAAGCTACAAATTGTTATTTTAATCTCACCATTAAAACAAGTTGAGTGCTGTACACCTTGTCTAAATCAAAACTCTAAGGAGGATGTGTGTGTGTGTGCGTGTATGTGTGTGTGTGTGCGTGCGCGCGCGTGTGTGTAGCGACGGAGACTGAGACACAAAGAAAGCCATTTCCTGTTTTACTTTCCCGACAGTGAGACCTGGCAGAAAATCGAGGAGCCAACATTATATGCGGGCTGCAACAGTCGATGTTAAAGTATAAACATGGCCGAGGTCGTTATGCTTTGAACGCTAGCCTTTTTTGTCAGACACCGAGACAGAAGAGAAAAAACAACACAAGCTATAATCGCCTTCAAAAAATAATAAGCATTCTCTCTGTGTGTCTTACAATAGAAGCCATTCTCTGTGTTTATGGTAGCAGAGGAAAGACTGACTGACTGACTGGCCGACACACTGGCAGCTGGCTGCAGCACCGAGCAAACCCACAGCTCGTTTTTACTAAAAGGAGAGAAAATCTGTACAATTTCTAACAAACAAGTGCACTATGCTGTTTATCCTTGTCCATCAACTCTCTCGCACTAACCCACTTTCTTTCATTGCATTTTTCTTCCCATAATGCCTACCTTTGATTATGCAGTTCCCTGACTCAACAATGCAGTTGAGTCATTTCACACATCAAGCAGATCCTGAGCCCATAATTACAGATCACTTGCCCACAATGCACCAGTCAATGAATGCTAATCAGAGGCAGTCCACGACCCCTGGCTGCTGATATTAGGAGCAACCCTACGCATCATAGAAATCATTACATAAACCATTTGGAATGAAAACATCAGTCGTCTCAATTGATTTCTGGGAGGAAAAAAGAATCTCCAGTGCATATTCTTATTGCGTGTCTCAACGGACCACTTTGCAATAAGTGGTGGATTCTGGAAAGGTGCTATATTATCATGTCTGCATATAACAGCCAGTCAATATGGATATTTTTCCACTGCTCCATACGATGTCAATCATTTGTTAATTTGGTGAGTATCAGGCTCATTTAAAGGCCTGACTTTGATTGATTTTCTAATCGGTAGCACAGGGTTTCAAAGTGAGCCCCCCTTAAGAAAAACTTGAGACAACTGCTGGATAAACAGAAGTATAATGTTGTCATGGGGTCAGATAAATGTGGGCAACAACTTGAGCCCTGTTTTTCAGCCTATGCTTGTTTACAAATTGGTCCCATTAATAGCATGCAGAATTAGCTATTAGCAGCTCCTGTTCGCAATGTACCCATGAATCTACAGGCAGCTGTCATTGGATTACATTGATACTGAAGAAAAATTAAAAACCTGCTGATCGTCAGGCCAGTTCTGGAGTTATAAAGCATATTAACATACAGGCAGACTTACTTCTCTGGCAGTGGTTCTGCGACCAGCACCGTCCCCTGAAGTGTCCATTGATGGTGTTCTGTGGGCAGATGGTTTGACCTTGGGCCGTGCCGGGACACACATCTCCACACTCCCTCTCGTTCTTATTGGCCACGATGAAGTTGTCCTCCACAGAGTCCAGGATCTTGGACCAGTCCAGGGTGGCCAGGTAGCACAGGTCTGGATTCTTCTCGATCCTCACGGCGCCACGGGTGATATTCATGAGACTGTGGAGGCCCACCTCCTTCAGCTGCAGCATCTCGTAAATCACAAGGGCGTAGTTGAAGAAGAGGTTGTTTCCTCGGATCACTGTCAGGTTGGGGAAGAGATCGCTGAGGGCCTCGAGGCCATAGACCCTGAACAGCAGCACGTAGTCGGTCACCACTCGCAGCTTCGGGTAGCTGAGACCCCGGAAGTCTTCAGTCTTGGTCTTAAACATGAGCAGAATCTTCAGGTGGCCCTCGATGATGGTGCAGTTCTCCAGCGACTGGAGGTTGGTCACATTGTTCCGGATGTCCTTGCTCTGGCAGACTGGAAGGATTAAGAGAGAGGGAGACGTGAGAAACAAGATTAAGACATAAAACACAGTTTATCGAAGAATTTAAAAAATGTTTACTGTTTTGTTGGGGCACCTTTTGAGTTTTGTCTCTCATTTATCAATTTACAAATAATTCACGCCAGAAGTGTATGTACACTCAGTTGGAGGCTGTAGTTTGTTACTTTTTAGTTTAACTGTATTTTGTTAAACTGAGAGGGTGAATCTAACAGAGCCAAGACTAGCAATTATTTCATTATTGATTGACTCAATCGTTTAGCCTACAAAAGGGTAGAAAATTGTGAAAATGTCCAACAGTTTTCATCAAATTGTTCAGTTTTTAAGGTATGTTTGGTATTTTTTTCTCGAAAAATTGTTGATTAACAAGGTTTTGAAATGGTTGATGGTCTATTTATTGAATAACTGATTAATCAACTTATCGTCTCAGCATATTTAGTCTACCATCACTGTTAAAATGTCTTTAATTACTTCAGAAAACAATGAAGACAGCACACATACAGAACACAGTATAAATGGAGAAACATGTCATTCCTTGCGATTAGCATAACTGTGGTTTACAGCAGCAGGCCAAACAGGCAACGGAGTCATCTGCGATTTGCAACAGTATTAAAACAACCGGATATGAACATCAACAGATGCTTCTTTTTCCCCCATTTAAGCCATGAAACCACTAGTGATCTGCATTAAGTAGAGCAGAGCATTCATGAAGCAGCCTCAGTCAAGTTCCCTCTACAATCTGACTAGCCACAAGTGCCCCCTCCCTCCCACACGCACGCACGCGCACACACACACACACACACACAGAGCGAGAGAGACAGACACAGAGACAGAGAGAGAGAGTCTGTATCTCCTCAATTGCTCTTGCAGTGTTTCTCCAGTTCTCCAATTATTGTATGGCACTGTCTAAGTGGAATGAAGCAGACATGAAGGGGTTAACAGAAATGAAGCCTGGAAGTAAAATGCTTATCCATGCTCATTCATACTTTTCAGTGCTGCACGCGCACACTTACACGCATGCACATTTGGACCAGCAAATGCATTGCACATGCACTTAATCTCTCTCTCTCTCTCTCTCTCTCTCTCACACACACACACACACATATCAGAGGAGTGGAGAATTCATTAGGGCACAGTTACTTAAGAAGATGTACGGAGAGAAAAGGCATGCTGCTGTTGCATGCTGAAAATAGTAAGATGCACATTTCTCATGTATTCCTCTGCAGTTAACGGAAAATTACTACATGGGAGGGGAAAATGCCTTAGAGTTTAAAGTCTAAACACATTTTTTTTAAATAGGTTTACGAAGTTACCTAGCAGTACGCGGCCACACGCGATTTCTTGTCAAAGCAGTCCATCAACCACGATCGACTAGCACGTTTATCAAAATGGTTTGTAAGAAGGTCTGAGGCATGTTGTTCTCTCAACTGCAATCAATGATGCAACACAGAAACAAGTAAGAAGACACCACCTAAAGACAGCTCAGATCCATCACCACAGCCATTTTCCTCCAAACTTTCTCTTTGTTGGAATCGACTCGAAACTAGACGGGAATGACCAGACAGGTGGGATATTTCTCTACCAGATCAGCCAAAAATATGGACAGGCTTGTTAGTCAACACCTCGTTGAAGCAAGTGTGAGCTTATGTGAACAGACTTGCTGTTTTAAAGTTGTTTAGCACAGTGACTCGCTGGATGCCATTTGAACATAGTGTTAAAATGAGAGGTACATTTGCATAAAGGCACACACAAGGTCTGCCATTTGCATTCAGTGAACATACTCATTAAACACACTGGTAGTGGACATATAATCCTAATTTGTTCACATGACTTAACCGTGCATCCACCATATCAAACACATTACCAGCCATAATGGCCCACAACAGATGCTTATATGAAGAAAGAAACAAACATTAGGCTACGTCTCTCAGTCAAGTTGTCATTTAGTCACATTCAAAAGAATGGTTTGTAATTTTAACGTGCTGAATGAAATGCAAAAGAAACTCAACAGAAACTGTTCCTCATATATATATTACAAACCATTACAAATTAGTAGGAAGTGAATCATATTCAAGTTCCATTTCTAAGTTTCATCTCTAAAAACAAAACAACTGAAAAGCTGCCTGAGTCCGTTCATGTAGGGAAAAATGTGTCCTTTATCGCAGAAGCGATCTAATGGTTTCCACCTAGTCTGCTGCTTTTCGATCGATGATGCGGACACACACCTGCTTATCACACTCTGCATCACTGTAAGTGTCTTCCATGCCTCTTAATGGTGTGAACCCCATCTGCTTGCCACCTTTCACAATTTTCCATTTACTACACTCAATCCCCCGCTATCACTTTGCACACATGTTAAAAAAAATTATTCCACTACAACATATATCTTAACACAGAAAGAAGTCAAAACTCAGCTGCAGTGGACTGCTCCGATCTATTGAGTTGTTATTGGTCCTTTTCATTTCCCAGGTGTAAGCTACCTATTAACTTCCCATTCTGTTAATGGTTAGTGAGACAAACATGTCAACAGTCCAGGTACAAACTCTGACCAGCAGCACATCAATAGACCCATTTAAGTGACTTCTTATAATGGATATGAGCCAATAAAGCCTGTAATCACCGCACTGCCAAATAAAACCATGATGTTTACTACAGCAGCATGTTGGCAAAAGGGCTGAGTTATTCAGATGTGGAAAGAGTCAAAGATATCAAATGGTCTAAATGTATTTTCCTAAGTGCCAACTGGAAGCCTCCGGAAGATTACCTAAAAATTATCTGGACTAGATCAGAACAACAAAACAAAATCTAATTTAAATCTGAGTTCTTGATTTTGTTTTCTGTGAATGTGACTGAATTATAGCACTGGTGTATTTATCCAAACAACATTTGAACTGAAGAGAAATACACACACGACACTGAGACTAAATGTTAAAATCTTGTTATTTGCCTCTGTAGGACATCTGACAAAAGAGTGATGAAACATAGATAGGTATGCTGATAACTTATCTTTTTTGACAGTGTGACAAGATTTTTAGGAGAAAAAGAACTGTCCAGGCATGATATCAAACAGTGGTTCCCAACAGGACTCCTATGGACATGATAGAAAGCAAACAAGTGCAGCCATCCTGTTAATTATTCAGGTAAACTAGTCTGCCAGTAGCTGACTGGATATCATAGTCATCATATCATATTTGTCACAGCGGCCCACAATAGACTGGAAGGCCTAAACTAGAGGAAGGTCACATTGCACTGCATCCCCACAACTGGACAAACTCACGTAAAAGGGCGACAGCTGTCCATACCTACACAAACTTCACAAGGACGAAGCTGCACAAGATGAAAAACTGAATTAAAGTGTACCAGATTATTTACAAGGAGGATGAATTGAAGAGGCAATTCCTGCAGAGCCTGGACTCGATGAAGCCATCATCTTCCTGGAAATTTAAACTTCCAAAAAAAATCTTTTTTTCTGTAAAAGCAGCAAAACTGTTTGTCAATGCTTAGGAAACAATCGGGAAACACCAGACTGCGTAGGAATGATCTACATGGAGTATTCAAAGGTATCGGCGTGAATGTGGACGTGGCCAAAGCCCGCTCAACTTTGCACACTTCCGCTTGCAGCCAGCCTTACCAGCAGCCAAAAACAACTCGTACAATCAGACAATAAATCTATTCCAGCATCTCATCAGATAAAGCCGGGTTTCAAACAACAGCTACTCATTCACACAAGCTAGCCACGTTTGCCTTGGCCGCACCCTCTTTATTAGAGACATACTGTTTCAGAAACCAAAACACAATAACACACTTCTTTCACCACTATGTGGCAGTTGGTGTTATTCCCAGTGATAACAGCAACCTTACACCTATCTGCCCCTCCTGCCTTATCTCCTGGACACATCAAACAGGCCTACAGGCCACCCACTCGCTGTCAGCCTGCAGTACTAACCGGATACCTATTGTGCAACACGACAACATAACAAACTGTGTTACGCAACACCAGCAGGGCCAGGGTGCAACTCACCTCGGCCCAAAATGATCTTCAAGACACATCAAGAGGACACAAACATGACCTTTTCACATTAATGTATTTTTTCCCACCGCAGTTAAGTAATATGTCACCGGAAATGAGGTCTTTCTCCACATACAGCTAGTTAACAGGCTAGCACATATGTCACATCTCCTGTTGGAAAATCTTTATTGACACAAAGAAATGTTAGTGGGCCATGAGGGGGAGCAGTAGACGGTGCTGCCGGGAGCTCCCTCCGCAAAATGGAGTCTTGTTTTTCGACTGACAGGAACGAGAGAGAGGGGGAAGGAGTGTGGGGGGTGGGTGTGGGTCATCAGGGGGCAGATGGAGAAGAGGGGAGGAGAAGGAGGGAGAGTAAAGGAGTGGAGGGTTGTTATGTAGTCAGGGGTTGGCTGCGAGAGCCACTGTGTCTTTAAAATAATGAGCCATCTCCTCCCTCTCTCCTCCCAGGTTTAGGAGCAGGGGGGACACAGGAGAGGCAGAGAGCACGAATAGGGAGACAGAGAGAGATTGAGTCAGAGGGGAAACGGGTCGCGGGCAAAAGAGGGGAAAAAGAAGAAGGGGAGGGGGACAGAGAAATGATGGGAGGGGAGTGAGCGGGGTGAAAGTGTAACCTGAGCTCAGGCAGGAACGCAGAGTGACGTAAGGGACCTACAGGACGGTTGGTGATCACATGCATGAATGGAGGGCTGCTATGGACCACTGTTACATGACAAGCAACAAGCACACACACATACAGGCTCACAAGGGGGGGGGGGGGGGGGGGGGGGGGGGGGGGGGGGGGGGGGGGGGGTTCGTACCTACTGGCCAAAAACACAACTATAAGAAATGTTCACCTGAAATCTAAAAACAAAAACGAGCATATGACTGGCTATATGAGGGGACAACACCAGGCAAAAGATGTAGAGACACCTGTTGAACCATTTTTAATTTTTGGTCATATAAAGAAAGAAGATTAACACAAAAACAAAACTGTGAGCTGTTTTAATTCACTACATTTTGACTTACATAAACAGACACCATAAAAAAAAAAAACTGGTAGACACTGTGCGGGTGGGGGGGTTTGGTGGACAATGACCGTGACCCCTCTATAGCCCACCCTCCCACTGAGGACCACCCATTAGCAGACAGCTTGGTGCTCTCACTGGCTGTACAGGAGCTCTTAATTACAATAACAACCCAATCAGGCGCTAATGAGGCCGGGGGGAAAAGGGGGCGAGGTCTGTATCGGAGCAGAGCAGAGAAAGGAATAACAGAGCAGACTGGAACGTACTGTACCATACTGCAGACCTCTATAGTAGAAATGTGGGCCATCCACCCGCCTTCCCTGTCTGTTTGACACTTAATTTGGCAGTAGGAATGAGAAAAGGAGGAGGAGGAGAGGAGGAGGCGGTGGAGGAGGGACGTATATAGGGGTGTCAGACAAACAGAAACAGCAGAGGAAAAAGCTTGGAGATGGAGCGAGGTGAATGAGTTTCAGTCTTCAATAGGAGATTAACAAATTAACGGTTCCTTTTGGAAATCTTATAAAGACATTTTGAGGAACTTCATCCTCAGAAATGTCAGCTCTCTCGATAAGAAAAACATGAAAAAAGATGTCACTATGTGCGCTGCCTGAATAGCTACGAGGTCTTTTCACACAAGCATGCTAACAGAATAAACTGTTCCAACGAAGGCCTGCAGCTTCTGTTGTTCAGACAAGCGATGCCTGCGTGTTATTTCACACAAGGTCCTCCGTAAAGCTAATTTAATATGATGTGACCATTCATAAGCCACCACCAATGCTGGTTCTACTACTTCTTCTGCTGGTTCCAGCCTCCAGACAGGGACGACAGGGCATAATGCAAAATGCCAGGATAGTATAGGGCTTAATGATACTGTGGAAAAAAAAACACTGTAATTTATATTTTTCTGCAGAGTTGATTGTGATATTTAAAAAAAAAACACAATTTGACGCAGAAAGAAAGAATATCGGTTTTTGCTCCACCAATAATTTAAAAATTAGATCACCAAGATATTCTTTTTTTTCCTGAGTATTTCTTTCATTGTTGTCACACATATAAATATTAGACGTCAAATTCTTCGTAAGACTTTCAGTCTACTCTGAGAAGTACTGTGATTGCTCTTTTGTGCAGGGGGGCATGCAAGTGAAACCAGCAAGCAAACTGTAATTAAATGAGTCTAAATTATGCTATTTATCAGAGGGACTGGCTGTTTACTTTTAGGATTAGTCATGAAAAGGGAATATTGATAGTTTTCCTTTTCCACCAAGCAGCAAAATGATTATTTATAATTATTACATGGTGGGTCTCGCTTGCCTTATTAAACTGCATCCTTTGCAATCTGCCTACATTGCAGTGTTGATGCTGAAACAATAAATTGTTCAGCCCTAAAATGAAACTTCAGCTGTAATGTTCATGCAGCTTATGAAGCCCAATTTCTGTGATGGATGTCAACCACACTGTGGCATAAGTTTCTTGTTAACTCACAAACATTTAAGAGCAAAATGGAGTTAAACAGAAACTATATAGGCTGCATGTGTGAAAACACAGATTAAGTACTGAGCCTTTAAAGTGTGAGTACTGTACAGTGATGTAGTAAATGTATAACCTATTCAGTGCTCCTGTTCTCTGTGATGCACAAGTATGTAACTTGAAACAGCTGTCAAAATGTCTCTGCATCAACAATATCTCAAGAAATTCCAGTACTTTAAATGTCCTTGGCCAGAGAGAGCAGATTTTGATTATAGAGAGGTGCCATTCTGAAAAGAGCTAAACTAAATACTGGTATCAGTTTTAGTTTTTCAAGCCAGAATTAGATGTGTCCAGGCTCACCTTCCCACAGAAAACCATAATGCTTTGGACACAATTCAGCCACAGTGTGAAGCAGCTATATGGCGGAGAAGAGAATATATATTTTACCACTTAGCAAATCAAGGCTCTGTGAAATGGAAGACTGTGGGTTATGCAGTGTGCTCGCCACAATGTGATCTGAAGAAGAAGAAAGCGTACATGTAACCTCTCTTTTACTTCTTTTCCTTGCAGATATTGCTTAGATCATAGGAACATTGGCTGTTTGTAATGGGTCTGATCAAAAAAAGCAAACATTTTTCCAATTGGCACTTATTCCATGTCACTCTAAAGACTTCTGTTTAATGGAAGAAGCCCCTGCCATTCTACTCACTCTCCTTGTCAAATACGAAGCAGAATTAGCTCACAGAATAAGCTCACCATAATTACAGCTCAGAAATTACTTGAGCATGACCGGTGCAACGAGGTCATGCCAATGTAACGGCTATCTCTGACAGAAAGTACCATCTCCACTATTCAGTAAGCACCCACAGCTGCAGCCTTCGTTATAGTGTAGCTACAATTTCAGACAGATTCTTCTCTTATTTTTAGAGTTGTGCTCCCTGCAGAGAATTTAATATGCATCAACTAACAGTAGCTGGCTGGCAGTGAGAAAGTGGATCACAGTGGTAGTTTTAGAAGGTGAGAGTGGAGCCCTCTGTGGCCCGGGGACCAGCCTGCCTCTGCCTTCCACTGTAGCACACGTTAGCTTAGCATGAAACCAGACCTGTCTAGTATGAAACCAGGTGGCAGCTAACTCTGGACTGTGAGAACTTTCCTCTCCCTGTCAGCTTAGGCGCACATTGCCCCCGATGAGGTGATCTGCTGATTATAGATTTGTCAACAGCTCAGTTGCTGAACAAACCCCAGGAGAGAGAATATGCGGCTGCGGTGCCAAGTGGACTGCCAGCGGAAAAATGCATTTGTTTGTTAATATAGCTGTGGAAAGTCCTGAGAAGTAAAGCCAGCTCCCTGTGCGCCCACTGCCAAGCTGTGGCTTCAACAGTGAAAAATGATGCTGAGAAATTGCATGAGAGGCATTTTGATTAACATGTACCAACTTGTACCTCCAAAACAAAGAGAGTTGAGGACCAAAATAACAGTACGTGAGCCATGGAAAGACAGAGAGGGGGGCAGTTCGAAGTGTGGAAATAAGATCAGCGTGCCATTGAATTCAACCACACAGGAAATATTTTTTTAAACCTTCTGTTAACAATGAGGGGGGACAATGACCAAGAGATATGACGAGCATGAGCAGCTGACACGTGCTCCTTGACTGACCTGTACTTACACATTTGAGGACATCAGATAAAGATGGGGGGGCTTGGGAAAGGGAGACGGAGTAGAGAAAGAGAGAGAGAGGGAGTGTGTGTGGGTTGGCGCACCTGTTCCTCCATTGCCTCAGCCTCCCATTGAGGAGCATGGCAAGGGGAGCTGGCCTAGCCTATTTATATACAACGCTGGGTCCCGTTACAGCTGTGGCACAGGGCCAGGCTGTGGCAGATTGAAGCAGGGTAGAAAAGAGCAACATGCAGGGCCTGCGCTGTCAGATGGCTGGCCAAGGGAAGAGAGAGGCCTAAATCAGATCACACTGGTGACTTTGGCTCGCCTCCTTCTCACTACCTTCCAGCACTGGCAAAGGAGAGAGGAGGGCAGGGGTGGAAGGAGAAGGATGGGTACAGACAGAGGGAGACAAAGAGAAGGAATATAAAAAGACAAAAAGAATGAGGAAGAGCAAGAGAAGTGAAGGGGAGGGGGCATGCGAGGTGCCGGGTCACCATCACTTGTTTTTAAAAACAATGACTCACTATTTTCTAGTTCCACCGAGCTTGGTTTGACCTTGGACTCAAGGTTGCTGAGAGGAGGAAAATAGGGCAGAAGGAACAAGAGCAGGATGTTTATGAATGGCCCTGTCTGGCTTTTTAGGGTGACAGGGTACCTGATAGGAACTATCCACCAACCCAAACACCAAAATAACCAGTGTGTAGAGATGAGTAGCCTGACAGTGAAACATGTCTCATGATATGAGATAGGATAACTGAGGCTCTAAAGTCTTTTCAGTAGCCCCCCTTTAATACTCTAAAAAAGAACAAGGGGTTAAAAGAAGGACTTCAACTTGCAATTGAAATGAATTTTATCTAGTAACTCTGCAGACTGCTAGCGCATTTCTAGATCTCCAGCATAGTGTGTACCCCTGTTCTGTCTCCATACTGAAAAACAGCAAACAAAGGCCAAGAATTGAAAATCCTCTGTCCATACGTAAAGCAGATAAGACAGTCATTGTCTTTGTATCTGAGGTTTTTCCTTACTGCCCAGTTCCTCATTCCTTCCTCAGCCCTTTCTCCATCTCCCTCCCTCTGCCTCACATGTCTCTGCAGCACAGTGTGGCAAAATCTAACCTTTTGAAAAGAAAGTCCCATGAAAGAATTTTAAAAAGCAGGCCACTGACACAAAACTGCTTCCGCAACTTGCTATTTCAAACTAATGCACACAACCGCACAGATCTATTCGATCTTTCTGCTTAATTCCATGTCCATGTTTTAGTTCCCAGTCTAGAAAATAATTGGCCAGCTGGAAATACACAAACCAAAAAAAAAGAAAATCAGAAAAAATTCTGGCCACGCCTTACAAAACAGCTAAACCAGGTGGTGCTCCAAACAAATAAAAAGCATGTTGGGGGGAGCAGCATTCCTGGCATAGTCGAAGCATTTGGGAACAGACAGAGGACTATGAAACTGAAGCAGGTAATCAACTGCAGGGCGGACTGTGCCGAAGATACAGTGCGAGACAGACAGACAGACACACACACACACACACACACCGAGTGAGTAATACAAAAAACATCTGATGTTCCTTTTCATCTTCCCACGTTAGCGAGTGGAGCGCAGCACAGCGTCTTGGTGTGGTGAGCCTTGGCCTGAGAGGGAGGCAGTCGGGGCTCAGTTCCCCTGCTTGACTTGCAGCCACACGGCAGCAGCTGCAGGGCCAGGCCCCACCAACACTCCGACCCACAAACCAGATCTACACATGAGGCTGGATGAGCTACGCCTGCCTGATGCCTCTGCCAAATCGGCTTCTTCGATCCTGTGCAGCTGTCTTTCTTCTTCCAAATCTGCCTGTCTTCCGGTTTAAGACCTCTCTGGTTGAACGCAGTCTGTGACGCTACATTTCGAATCCTAACTGGCTTCCTGTTGTGCTGCTTTACATGGAAAATAAGGGAGAGTGTGAGAGTTGTGATGGGACGGCTGCCCAGCCTGTAGCTCAACATGCTAACACTTTGACACTCACTAGTTTTAACCTCCAGCTAAAACAGTTTAGGGGTTTAGCGGAGGTATTCCCTGTGTGTTGAATGGACGAGTGAGCTCATCCCAAGCATGGCAAATCCTATTGATTTGACTGGATTGCTGCAAGGCTGCCAACCCCGAGCTACAGCTGAATTCAAAATTTGATGCAAACGAAGAAAAAAAACAAGTGAGGAGGAAATAATTTGATTCTAACTGCCTTGAAATGAGACTCCCATTGTTTGTGTTTGCGTCTATATATGAATGCGTCTGTGTGTGTGCAGAGAGACTATAAAGAGGAGTGAGGAGAGAGGTTAACAAGCAGAGCAGATGGGAAAGCAAGACAGGATGAAAGAAAACAGGGCAGAATTTGAGCGATGGAGAAAGCAAAATGGTACAGGAGCACACAGAGAGACGGGGGGGGGGTGGTGGGGGGGGTGACATTGGGAGACTTGACAAACCAAGACGGAAAAGAGGGAGAAGCAGAGGGGAGGCTGGAGGGATGGAGAGCAGAGGGGCCAGGTCAGTTTAATGGCCCGTTTGTCTGCACTGTTAGACCACCAGCTCTCACTGGCTGCTGCAGGAAAACCTCTCAGTCTCACACACACACAGACACACACACATCCTGCCTCCCTGCTTCCTTCTTTCCATATCTCTCCCTCCCTCTACCTTTTCCATTGCTCAGGCCTGTACCCACAGCTTCAGTACCTCCTTCCATTTAAAGTCTAACTGCAATTAAAATGCATTCTTTGTCTGCTACAGCATACATATCTGCTCTCAGAATCACTCGTCCTATGTTCTCCCTTAAGAAAACAATCTGAAACCACAAGGCAGAAATGTATATTTCATATTTTCTGGTTTCATGACGGCGCCCCCTAGTTTTGAGTTAATTCAAAGGAATGCCGTCAGGTATCTGTCTGCATAGAAGGAGATCCTGTCTGCAGAAACACAGCCAATTACATCTCGCATGAAGCACAAACGTCACCATTCTGTCAGAGGCAGAGCAGGAGGTCACGCTGACCCAGACGGCAGCTATACAACAACACACATTAACTTTCCTGCTAGTCTCCATCAGACACCATCTTGCTCTGCACTTTGTCTCTCATTCCTCACAATGTAACACAGACACTCTGCCAGTCTGCCACCTGCTGTCAATCAAACAGAGAGAGGGACACGCCCCTCCAGCTGGAACAGATGAATAGAGCATTTCTGATATTTCCCCAAAGACATTTTCCTTCCATTTCATAATGAAAATAATAACAATAGATTTAAAAAACAAAAATTGTTCCTACCACCTTGCAGTTTTATGCCTCCACCAAATAGTCAAGTCACCAGCTGAAGTCACAGTGACCTTGAACTTTGACCACCAAAATCAAATTGGTTCATCCTTGAGTTCAAGTGAACAGCTGTTCCAAATGTGAGTGATTTTCTCAAGGCCTTTCTGACATTTTGTTTTATTCGTGACAATGGGGTGGATGGATAGATGGATCGACGGACAGCTGGTTGGAGGGACGACCCGAAACCATAGTGCTTCTGGCCCCGGAGACATTAACGTGTAACACCACTTTCTTATTGACTTGATACCATGAAGCAGCAAAGTACTTTAAATATTAAGACGTTGGTTTTTGATTATGGACAAATATCCCTTCTCTCGACAAAAACCTCTTCACAGGTTCCCAGAGATTCTCAATCCTTGCCCCCCCCTTTCTGTGCAGGATAGCCACGAGCATGGTGGTTATGGCATGGATGGAGTACTGACGTCATGTTATCGCTGAAAAGGCCCCCTGGCCAACAAATCACTTGCTGTTCACTAGCCTCTGACAGACAGGTCCCTGGAGTGGAGGTCTGTGGCCACAGCGGTATTGTAAAATGACTTCCATTCATTACACTGTCATTTAACAGCAAGGCATGATTCAATATGCGCCCCCTTTAACTGTAAGTGAATTAGGAACGCTTGATCCGGGCTCATCAACTAGCTCTTCATCTCGCTGTCCCTTTTCACTCCGTCTTGGCACGAGTCCCTCAAGTGTTTGCTCCCAGATGGAGGCTACAGTATCAGCTCTGCCACACTGGGACACTCCTTTCACTCCAGTCTGTCCTTAAGTGTCTGTTTTCCTCACTTTCTTCAACAGCATGACGCTTAATCACCAGTTAAACATTGTCACAGCAGCAAAAGGCACGTGAGGCACACACACACCGAGATCAACACACACGTGTCAACAGATATCCAATGACATTAAAAAAAATAGGTCTGACCTGAATGCTTTAAAGCTTAATGTTTTGCCATAACAGATGCTACGTCTCTACTGGAATGCTTTGTTGTTTTTTTCCCAGAACATACAGACGCACACAGGGGAAGGGTAGACATCACAGCACTGCTCGTATTCAACAGAAAACTTTGATAGTGTATTCAAGGTAAAGCCTGTTTAAGAGCTCTGCATTTAGACTCAATATCTTACTGTCAGTTCCAAAATCACGGTGGTATCTCAAACTAATGATGACGTTGCTGATGCTTAATTAAATGCCATGCTAACAGACAGTGCTCTAAGGATTATCCTTTCGTGTAATAATTATCCCCTTCAACATTACTAGATGTTGTTCTGTGTCCGTTTTGATTTTTTTTTTTTTGTTCAGTTTTGTTTCAACCTGCAACTTCATTCACACGAATGCTCCTCTGCTATGCAGTTTGAGGAAATTTTCCAATTTGCATTTCAAAAGTGGAATTTGAATCACATTGCAGCTGCTTTCGAAAAATACAGTTTTTGTTTCCTATCTATCAAAATCAATGACAACATTTTAGGAAACGCCTTACAGTCATAGGTAGGCGGGATACCGGTTTCGTCTGCCACGACTTGGACTCTGCAATACTGCCATTACTGCGATAAATGTTTTTGCATATCAAAAAAAATGTGCTTTACTGTGGTTGCGATAACACGCAGGTAGTGTGGCTACATGTACACCCTCTAATACCTTGCCTAACACCTAGTAGTTACATGCATCACTGCAAAGGACTGAATACAGGCAACCGTTTAATAGATAAAACTCTATTCCAACCAGTTAACAAAAAACAGTTAGCTGTAATAAATAGAACAAACCCTAATTAAATCATACAAGCATATATTTTGTAATTAAAAGCCTACATTTACCGCTTGGCCAGCGGTTTTGCATCTGGTTTCATGATAACAGTCCGTGAAATGGTGCAGAGCTGGACAGAGCAGTACAGCGGGCAACAAGGAGGAACTGAGAAGGAAGGTGGTTTGTACACCCTCTTTCTGGTGATTTCCCTCTCCATCTGTCGTAATGCTGGTGACGATGCAGTGAGGAGTGCATATACTCGATGTTGTGAAAGTACGAAGTACGTCTGCCAGGACTCGTGCAGGACTTCATGCAAAACTGACGAGTACATCCCTGCGCTTATTACAAGTAGCATTATGGATCAATTAAAACAATTCTTAAACTGTGGTACTGCAGTGGAACTGGACTCTCATGACTTATTGACGGACTCTAATATGTGGGAGAGGATGCATGCTGATTAGCACGAGGCCCTGACTTGATTACAGGTGTTGTGACCGACCAGAAAACAATCAGGCTAAATAAGGATGTGTTTACAGAAGACACCCTACTGGGGGTCCAAAGAGGGAAAAAAAACAGCCGCTGGCAACATTCAAAAATCACAGCAGCATCTCAATAATATGTTGCTACACACCATACTGCGAAAACCATACCACAAATGATTATCTTACCTTCTATGTCATGCACACATTAAAAATGCATAAATGAGTTAAACGTGAGGTAAATGCAGTGAGGCTAGAAGTGTATTTAGACAGTGGAGGTGGGGGGAGCACTGTAGCACACTGCAAGCACAGCTAGTACTGTCACCATAGTAACCCATCTCAGGCTAGTTCATCAGGACAAAAACAGAGCCCCCCCCCCCTCTCAACACACACACACACGCACTGAACACATTGCACACACAAGCATGAGTGCTCATAAAAGGACACACACAGACACGCACAGACGCAGTGCTGCAAACACAACATAATCAGAAAGGTCCATGTGACTGGGTGCTGTTGTTCACAATGTGCAGGTGTACACGTTAAGCATCACTTAGGCCCAACCGGGTGCAAGCAGGCCTAATAAGAGAGGAGAAAACAAAAAACAAAGAGGGGGAGAGAGAGAGGTGTCAAATGGATGGTGTTCACACCTTTAAGAGGTTTGAAAGAGGAGGCTTTCCCACCCCATACAGAGAAGGATTAGCAGGTGTGTGTGTGTGTGTGTGTGTGTGTGTGTGTGTGTGTGTGTGTGTGTGTGTAAGCGTAAGACAGGTCCGCAGGCTGTGCGCATCTGCAGTGTGAAAGAAAAACAAATCAGTGGATGAGAGTGAACCCTCTTACCCCTGAACGTAAAAGCAAACGAAGGGAGGGAGGGAGAATGAGAGATGGATACGGGAGAAGAGAGAGCCCCAGCATAAAGGCGTAGATAGACAGACAGACAGACACACACACACACACACACACACACACAGTGAAATGGCATGGACATGGGAGGGAAAGAGGGGGCAGAAGTGCAGAAGTTGTGGTGCAAACAACTACTGATTCAATTTGCATATTTCAATAATCACATTCTTCTGCATTTTTCTGCAGAAGGCACGAGAAACAGCTGTTTGGTGAGACATCACAGACAGTGGCGAAGGACCAATGGTTGAAAGTTTCGGATTATTCATGTCTACTGATCTAGTATTATGTATTTCAAGCTGGCTGGTTGAGGTGTGATTTGAAATAGTTTATACAGACACAGATATACAGATTACAACCCTGATTCCCTAAAAGTTGAGACACTGCGTAAATGTAATTTAAAAACAGAATCCAATCATTTGCAAGCCAACTGTGTTTACTGACAACAGTTGTACGAAGTGTTCCTGAGCCTGTGTACTGACATCCCTTATACAATCACAAAGTGGTGAACCCCACTCCATCCTTGCTTGTTAACGACAGAGCCTTTCCAGGATGCCACCTGTCACCAATGAACTTGTTTACCTGTGGAATGTTCAAAATGTGTTTCTGGGCCATTCCACAATTTTCTCAGACTTTCTTGTCCCAACTTGTTTGAAACATGTTGCTGGTATCAAATTCAGAATAAGCAGATATTTACAAAAATCAATGAAGCTAATGACGTAGAACATAAATATATTGTGTTTGTTCAAAATATCACATTCTGTTATATTTATGATTTACACAGTGCACCAAGATTTTTGGAAACAGGGTTGTAGTAAGTCTTAATTTTTCTAATTTGACCAGAAAAATGGACAAAATGAGACAACTGCAAGCAACAATAATGCAAGAACGCATGAATTGGCTGAATTTGTGTGATTGTGATCGCAAATGTCAACAGTTGCCCGGGTCTGTAAACCATGACGTGCAAATTAATTTGACATTTACTATCTGTTAATGTCCACGATTGATTTCAATGTCAAATTCATAACATGCTTTCATTTTATAGCTTGAATAGATCCGTCCGTGTGCATGTGCATGTGTGTGGTTGTAATTAACTGCTTAGAGACTCACTGGGCTGTGTGTCAAATAGCCACTTCTCAGTCATATGACAGTCCTCAAAATAAATTTAACCCATCAGGTTCAGTTACACAGCCACTCCAGCCCAACAAACTCAAACTCAACATGCACAATCATGCATCTCAGCAAATTTAGACACTCCCATACATGATAGAGGTACAAAGTGGGTGGCTTTTGCACAAAGCTGTGCACACAGTATACAGTGCTGTGCAAACCGTGCAAGCTTTTGCTGAATTGGTGAAGCAACAACTTCTTTTTTTTGTCTACGATGTAAACAGTATTCATCGTAAGGGGAAAAAGCTTGAACTTCGTGAAGTGTATAAAATTTAGTTACTTCAGTGTACAGAAACTATTGTACAGATCTCAAGCAAAAGTTGTAGCTCAACAGATTGTTTAAACCTAAAAGGGTGTCCAAAATTTAGCAAACAAACTGTACATGAAGACCCACAAAGATTCAAGATCCATCTACCACGCACACTGCATAGTTGTTCAACTTTCTATTGCAGCTTCTCCACAGCCCTGATAAACTGTAAACAAGTTGTTCCTTCACATTTCCTTGTAAGACACACACTAACATGCACGTACTGAGCTTTCGTCACTGAGGTCAGAGAGCAGGGGTAGCCAGAAAGTCGACCCCGACAGAGCTAGAAGAGTGTCCAGCAGAGATGGACGTGTTAACTGCTGACAGCGTGACCTTCAAATTGCAGGATGACTTTCTAAACTGTAACCACCAGAGCGCAGATACATTTTCCCATGTGACACAAACCATTCAGCCTTGCTCTCTCGCACTCATGTAGATTAATCTGGAAACACTGTTGAAAACGTTTTCTGTCTGCACAACTGCTTACATTAAATGTCTTCAGTCCAGTGAAATGCCAAAACAACAGGAAAACACTTATATCTTTTGTATTGGGCCACTTGAGCCAGAGGTTTTACGTCATTTCGACTAACGACATTTCTTCTGTTTCTGAACAGTTGTTTACTAAGCAGGGAGGTATTTTGGATGTACAGCTAAAGCCTGGATCACATGACCATATATGCTTAAGTATTTTCAAAAAGTTGAGATTTTTCTAATCACGATCAAATCAAAAACCTCCAACCTGCTGTGCCTAAAATGCCAAAATGAAGAGAAAAAGATGAATTTTACTCATATCAGGACATGGACATGGCCTCAGCCAGTGTCTGGTCCTGTCTGCAAAAGGCCCCTCAAAAGATCCCTTTGCTGATCCCCGCATTACAGAGCCAGCTCAACTCGGATTTTACTGCGTGAAGTCACCAACAGTTAAAATAGGGCAGATCCAAACAGCAACAAGGACTATCAAATCAGATTGTTGCAGCATGGCGTAACGGCGCTCTCTGTGTGTTTGTCTGCATGTGTGTGTGTGTGTGTGATCCCTGCACCCCATCCATCCCCTCCCAACTCGACCACATTTCTGTGCAGTGAGCAGAGGTTTACATAAACAGCCACGGTTCTCTATCTAGGAATGGGAGTCAGAGAGGAGGGCATCAGCTAAGCTCCATATTAAAAACGGCATCCCTGCTTATCAAATAAGTGTAAAGACTGCACATATTTCAGCCAGACATGATACTGAGTCGGATCGGAAAAACTCCTTTCAACAGTTTTCTCAACGAGGGGCATCTCACGGCTAATTGGCGATCTAGTGACAAGTCCGCTGGTTATAATTTTGTGTATTTCCTCTTTATCCTCAGGAATTTTCACAAGAAAACTAGAGCTCTGTTCAGATTGTTGTTCAATCACACAATGTCAACATCAGGGCATGCACCTGTTTGCAGCTTAGTTTCTCAGGCAAGAGCAGCAGCAACAACATTTAGCATGAAGGGCACTGAAAAGGCTGCTTTGTCACTTGTTGTAGTATAAGCAGATATTTTGCAAGATTGTTAAAACTAAAAACAATATTGTTAGGAGCGTATTAAAGTTTAGCTTGAATTGAGACAGCATCACTTCAGACCAAAATCTCAGGATAGTTCCTAGGCAGGCTGAGCTCTCCCAAAGCAATATTGCTGACTATTATCTCACAAGCACAATGAACATACCATTAAAGTATTCTTTTGAGATTGCAGAGTATCTATGACCTTATTTTCAGTGTTTAACTTCCAATATAATGGATGTCCTTACTTTGGTCTTAATCTGTAGTAGTAATGTGTGGGTAAGAACTGATTAAAAGTTATCAAAGGCAGACATAATTGTCCAACCTTCAGGTTGCCCACATATTATGCCTCACAGTTAGACTTCAGATCTTGGAGAGATTTTGAGTATGTGTTAGTAAGCATTAAATTGGATGTCCTTCAGAGGGAGCATGCTCTTGTACCTGGCTGGGTATATTTCTCTACTACTTGGCTATTCAAAGCTGGTTGAGAACACTATGATTAATTATTATTGTCTCTTCTTTCCAAGGCTGAATTGAAACTGAACTGAAACTAGTTCTGAAGTGTCTGTCGAGAGAAGACGAAACTCAACACACATGTAAACACTCTATAGGAATGTATTTGCTTGTCAAACGATAAAAACTGAGAACTGTGGGAGTCAAAACGTCAGGTTGTGTTTTTCATCCTCTGCGTGTATTCCTGTTGGAAAAAACTACCAGGAAAACACACACACAGGCATGCACACATGCGTACACAAGCGCAAACCAGATGAAAAAAAGGCTTTGGCAAGTCAGGAGAAGTTGAAAGGGATACTTGGAAAGATAAGTGCAGAGGAGGAAGCACTTAGGAAAGGCACCCCAACAGTTAATTTCCTTTAGCAGTGCATATTGCCTTCCTGGCCAACACTCGAAACGCAGCACACAGCTGGTGGAGCCTCAGTTCATGACCCCCATTGTCTACAGGATCTGCGAACATGGACTACCCAAACACACAACGGCAATCTGCAATCAGCGGTATGGTTGTACTGTGGAAGGCACGATTCTGCATGTAGCTCACTAAACATACAGTAAAGGCTGTTCTAAAAGCGCACCATGAGAACAACAAATAAAATAGCTATTATTGAAGGAAAAATCTAGCAGTCAATAACAATACTGCAATGGGAAATTACTTTGACCTCACTTTGTATGAACGAATGTTTGAAATTGTGAGCAAAAACAGTAAAATGTTCATCATATGATTCAGTACAGTATGTTTACACCGTTTCATCAGTGACAGGTGTATTAATATCTTGATTTTGCCAAAATCTACTACAATTTGTGCTACATAGTATTAAAATGTTGTATCAAACTCTAATCATAGTCCCAGTTAAAACAATGAACCACTGGTGATGATACAATTAGTTGATTAAAAATCTAAAATATGAGGATTTGCTTTTCTTTTTTTGTCTTACAGTATAGTAAACTGTATATCTTTGGGTTTTGGACAGTTGATGGGACAGAATAGCATACAATTTACTGGTCTCAAGGAAATTGTGACAGACATTTTTCATTGTTTTCTTAATTTTGAGCATCAAATGATTCATCAGTTAATTGAGGAAATAATTGGCACATAGGAGTACATAAATTCCAGCCATTTGTTAATTTACAAATATTTTTTCCATTAAATAGTTTGCACATATCTTGATCACAGTTGTTAAAAAAAACTATCATAACAGATACTTAACAAAAATATATGTTTTGTTATGTGTATATCTCAGATTAGGAATATCAGGCCATATATTGTGATCTAATTTGTCAAACTCTCAGATATCAAAATTGGCCTCAAAGCTCCAGTACGGGTTGGGCTATATAACATTACAACTAAGCTGGTGAGCTAAATTTACTGTGGGTTAAAGTGACCGCAAATACACCTTTAGAAAAATAAAAGATTACTCAAATACAGTCTGTTTTTTTCCTCTGTTCACTGACCATCACATAATCACAACAATGTGCCTCAGGGTGTCCTGAAATAAAGCAATGGATTGAGCAGAGGAGTGGTCATTCTGCTTTACATTGTGACACATTATTCATCTGAACTTCATTCATTATTGTTATGTATCGGACACCTTGTTGTACATTAACGTTTAAATGTGAATAGGATGTGTGGTGGATGACGGGGCCACTCAGGGCACAGGGGCTAGTGCTAATAGGCAGCCCACTCTTGAGCCTGCCGCTCTAGGACACACTGTTCTCATGCATGACCACCTCCTCCGGACACAAGCGCGTACTTACACACACACACACACACACACACACACACACACACACACACACACACACACACACACACACACACACACACAGAACACATACATTGCCCGGAAGTGGGCAGGTCAGGAGCTGAGAGATGAGATCCTGCAGACAGCACAGGGTGGCTGGGGTGCATAGTGATAAACGTGTACACGCAACACACACACACATAGACACATGCACAGGCACCTACATGGTGGGCCACTTCAAACACATTCCACAGCATGCACAGCATTGTTGGAAAATGCCACTGTGCGTTTCAGTGAAGAGTGGCTGAGTATCCAAATGGGCTGTAGACAAACTCACACAGAAATAGAGGGCATCTCTCTACTCGCCCTAATTTTACAATCAACATGCTATTATATCAGACAGGTTGGAAAAACAAATATGCAGCTGTTCAAAGGAAAATGCTTTGGACATTTAATTCAGACTGATAGAATCTTTCAGCTTTACAAACTGTGTCACACACTTGATTTGAGAAGCACAGAATGTGGAAAGCACACATAATAACACATGCATACACACATGCATACTACCCTTTTCCAACAGAGCTGTGCTTACAAGCCTGAGAGGAACACGAAGGGGGCAAGGCTCCCAATTGCACAACTTGTTTTTTGTGAGTTAGACTAGGAGACCGCTCAGCGGTTACTTCAGAAAACTGTTTGCTGATAACTATGACAAGCAGTCCCATCAAATTCAACGAACAACAGCCAGTAAAAACAGCCTTATCACATTCTCTAGAGTGCTGTCAGCAGATCACAGCCGCAACGTGGTTTATATATCAATACTGTTTCCTATTTCCCATAACTGAGGTGGAGATGTCAGGCAGCGTGTGGATTCAGAATGAAATATTCTAAGTATTTTGGTTGCTGCCCCCCCCCCTTAGGCGCAAACATCTCAAGAGTGCCAAATATGGTCACTTCCCAGAGAATTGAGTACATCAGGAACCAGAAACAGCCAATGACATGTACCCCACTCCCTGAGAGAGAGACAGAGAGAGAAGAAAGAGGAGGAAGGAGGGGTACCAGCAGCCCTGTCTCATAAGACCCCCTTTCTGGGGCCTCTGTTCTGTCTGCATACATGACCTGTGTAAAGTAGCCAGAACATTTCCTTTGAACCTGGCCACTGGGAGCCATTTTTAAGTAACACAACTGAAAGTTTGAGGATCCACAGCCTTACTAAACTAAAGACAGGGAGCTGTAAACACTATTTTAGTAATGGTTTCATTAAGGTGTCTTGTTTCTTAATTTTAAAGTAATGTAAAGGCTCACTTGTTCTATCCACATGCACGTGGTTTGCACACTGTAATACTTTGTGGACCTGTGCAACACATCATCTAAAATGCTGAACACAAATTTCAAAAGTATGACTGTCGGCCAAAGGTTAGACTACTGATGAACAAGTAACATCAGCATTAATTAATGTCAGTGCACTTGTATTGTAGCCTTTCTTTATGTGCAGTGAATGTTTTTCACTGAGACATTCATTCATTCAAACTGAGGTGACACACTCTGGTTATCACATGGTCAAATGTAATATCTACTTTAAGTAACAAGGTGTTTCTTCTCTCATTTGATTCCCTCCCATTGTCGACAATTATAAAGGGGAAGATTTAGCTCTATTTATTTATTTGAATGTGGATCAATCTGATGTTAAAGTTTAATATCAAGCGTAACCCCTGAAGACGTTTCAGACTAAGGCTGTGAATGAACTTTTCTGCCAATATAAAAATGTTTAAACTAATAACTGTTTTTTCCTCCACTATGTTTTCTGCTCAAGTGCAACAGCAGCCAACAACAATCGCACCCACTGAAAACTAAATTCCCTGCTGCAAATTATCCACCGATATCGTTTTTTAAGGCGAGGTCATTAGGCGGTTTACAGCAGGATCATTATCTGCAGCCCTCTCTGGCAAAGCATCACGGCACTGTTTAGATTACACGCTGTTTTATTATTATGACCAAAACTCGATCATTGATAAAAAAAACCACCGCCACTCCTCCGGTGAGGAAGACGCCCATGGTCCGATCAGGAGCTAAAGAGCAATGTAGGCTAATCCACCACCTATAAAGAGACTTCTTAGCGTCGGCGGCTAATTTGTTTACGTTCAGGCTGCAGCAGCGCCGCGTGTGCGCGTTGTTTTTGGTGTGTGTCTGTCGCCATGAGAGGCCTAGCTGCGCGCACAGGACCAATCCTGCTACTCCCAGTTTAGACCCGCTGCAGCAGACCACACTCGTCCAGTTACAGCGACTAATCTGGCCCTGGGGCTGGCGCATCCAACACAGGCCGCTAAAATATGTACCTTTAAGAGACAGCGCGAGGGGGCGGGGATATTAACCAATAACTTTACGAAGCAGGATCAATTATTAGCGCGCGGCCACGCATACGCAACAACTGAAATTACTGGCCCCTTAATTAGACACTGTATGAATCTCTACGCATGCGCCGGAAGCAAGGCGAGGGTCTCGTGACTAAAATTACAATTTAATTGATAAAATAAAAAGACAATAAAATAATAATTCTATTTTCTGAGCTCTATTACCTCCATGATAGTCCATAAAGTCAGAGGTGCGACAAATGTATCTTAATTTATCTTATTACATTTTAAGTATTTTACACAATAAAATTCCTGTTTTAACTAACAGTGTCTTTATGGTCCTGTTTGGTACGTTTAAGGTGTCTTTATCATTCTTTATGGGAGTTAATCCTCCTGTTACGATGCAATAATGCTTTACAAATTCACACCTGTAATAATTAATGTATTATGGTATTTATTCAACGTAAACAAAACACTCCAATTGCTCTTTCGTCTGCATGTGCCAACTACCAATTTGTTCGTATTAAATACACAGCGTGTTAGGTGGCGCTGTGTGCAGTTGGATAAACACACAGCAACACTGTTTGGAAAATTTAAAAAAAAGCAACACTTACTTTCTCCGTTTATTAGTCCACACTGGCATATAATGCAGGTGCCGATGATAAAAAACACGATTTGTGCTCGCAGCTTTATCGTCCACCGTCTCATTTTGACTTGAGGGTTAAGTTGTGCTCTCCTCTTGAAGCTTCTAAAAAAAAAAACTCCAATCTTGAGGGAGAAATGTTTATTTTTAAAAAAAGGCGTTGGAATATCAAAAGTATTAAACAAATTCTTAAAAATTAAGGTCCAATACAGCCGACTGATTCAAGGTTGCCCCCCGTAAGCCGGGGGGGTTGGGTAATAAATTTATGAGTATCTTCCCAGCCAAGTTTGTGATGTATGTGAGCCCTGGAAAAAATGCAGACCACTAAATAACGTGATCTTGGGTTCTGGCAACACATGTGCGAGTGAAGATCTTCATTTTCCATAAGTGGAGGCGACAGTCCGCGTTCATCTGTTTAATTTTGGTGCTCCACTGAATCGAGAGAGAAATAACAGTATTATTATTAATATCCCACACGCAGAGGGCTAGTTTGGAGGTCCCCGAAGGAGGTCCACTGGCCCCGGGCTCATTTCTCTGTAATGCACTGCTCCAATGAGAGAAAACCCACTTAAAAAAAATAGCTAAGAAGTATTTTCCCTATGCACAGCGTTAAAAAACAGCTTCCTCTTCTGTTCTTCCAGCAGACAAGGGCTCAAGTTATGGATATCGCCAAATACAGAGCCCAGAACGGGAGTTGGCAGGGTTTGCGCTCTCTCTTTTGAAGTCCACAGGTCTTTATATATTACCCCTGTTTACTGGTATCTTCCCAGAAGCTCATCCTTTTTAAGACAGACGGGAGCACATCCCAGGAAACTCCTCCGAGCAGCTATGTGCAGGAAAAACGTGCAGCTTTCCCCACTACGACCTTCCTCTGAACTCCTTCACCCCCGCTGACCACCACGCCGCAAACGAATGAATACCCATAAAACGACAAAACGGGAGAAAGAAAACAAAGAAGGAAAACTTGGGAGCTAAACGTTACTTCTTTCCCATCCGCTGCGAGGGAGAGAAAAACGACAAAAAAAGGAAAATAATAACGGCTCTGTTCGGCACACACGTTGCTTTGAAGTGAGAAAACTCTCCACCACGCCGCCCGTTTCTTTTTCTCAGATTAACGTTAGCTGATGGGGGGAAAACAGCTAACGTTAGCTAGCTAATCCAAAACAAACGAGGTTTCAGTGTCGGCGATAGAGTTAAAAATAAAATAAAAAACCCACACAGACACACACAAAGTCAGTATCCCGTCTCCGATAGTGAAAAAAAACGATGAGGTAAACAAACACAACAAGACTTAAAAAGACGGGTCAAGTGTAAAAACTTGGATTCCCGTTCCGTTTAGCGATTGCTCTCCCTCAGGTTCCCCCTCTTTCCGTCTCTCTTCTCTGTGAGTCGCTCCACCAGTAAACAAGTCCTGCCAGTCACCTCAGCTGGGCCGCACATGGTCGGCGGGAAAACCCGGAGCGGAGCACCGCGCTCAGCCGGCCGGCTCCGGATCCGGACTGTCTGAGGCAGGGCTGCCGTTGGTGTCGGAACACCGGTGCTCTTTGTCAAGGGGGGGCGAACACACATCAACACCTTAAAAAAATGGAATAGAGGGAAATAAGAAAGGTCTGACGTGTGAATAAGAATAAAAATGTGGAGAGGAAGATCCTCTTTCTGCTATCAGCAGCCTGCATGAAACGGTGTGTGTGTTCAAATGGAAAATCACCTGTCTAGTTGTCTAGTTAATATTCACCACAGAGGACTGTTTGGTAAAGGGAAGTTTCAACTGGAAATGTCCTTTTTTTCCTTTTGAGACATTGTGGACAAAATAACAGAAACAGCCCTTCTGTAACTAATGAACACTTGCATTATGATTAATCTGCTTTTTATTTTCTCAATCTTTTTGTCTATAAAATGTCAGAAAATAGGGAAAATGTTCATTCTGATTTTCCAACGGTCCAGACACATTAAGATTACTATCACATATGGCTAAAAAGAGCAGATAATCGTCACATGTGAGAAACAGAAATTTGAGATTGATTTTTGCTATTGCAGATTCTAAACTCTAACCGGCTGGGTGATTTTTTTAAGATTAGAGGCCATCAGCCAGTTTTTCCGTTTGGTACACGTGGTTTTACACTGTTATTTCTCAACCACATTCAAAGTCAGCTCATGTTTATTATCGTTCAAAGCCTAACCTTGATTTAAGTGGCTTCGCTTGCTGTATGCATCATCGAGCACTGTGTGTTTGCTTATACATGTGGATTCACTGACGCCTTTTGTGCCACATGCTTCATTCATATTCCCTCCCTTCTCTGCCTTGGCCTTTATGAGAGCAGATGAAACATGAAGGGTTTTTCTTCTAAAATGAGATCTGGGTGTGAAAAAGCTGCACGTATTAAAGCCGCAGGTGAGGTGAAGATGACACAATCCTTCGTTTCGCTAACGAGATCCCACCTTGTGTTCACGCTGAACCGAGCAGCACGCAAGAGCTGATCACCTGAGGTGGATTTTCTCTCTTACGTCGTCGCAGGTATGTGAGATTTGTGGGCAAAACACAGTTGCTCTGGGTCACAGAACAGTGTAAACATCACACACTGCCTTTGACCTGCAGACAGGAAGCACAATACCTGCTTGCAGTAAGGAAGGTAAACACAGTTCTCTCAGATTTGCATAGCAAATATCCTCAGAATAAGAACCTGTCATACTGATGGAACGCAACTGCACAAAATACCTGGAAGTCCTTCCTGCTCATGCTTACAGGACGTCTGCATCTTGCCACAGCTCTCACCTCAACACCAGACTTAGAATAGATTAGAATAGAATAGAACATTTGCTTCTTGTTTATCACACAGGGGTGCAGTTTGTGTGCCTGGATGGGTACACCCTGGTCTACTCTGCTAAGAGCTTGTGGAGCAGGCTTGTTGTTAATCTAAGGAATGTTGTTACCCAGTGAACAGAGTAAATGAGGTCTTAGTGAGATTAAATGTCACAGGTCTGAAGGACTAAGGGTTGTGGAATCTAGTCAAAACAGATCTCTTTGTGGCAGTCACGCTGTCTGACGCCAACTGCAGTCTCTCTTCTCTCGTTCTCTTCACACTCTTGTCCCACTTCCTCTCAGGTACTATACATAACACAAATTTCTTTCCTTTTTCAGTGGGAGTAGAGGAAGTCAAGTGAATGGCTTTTTATCCCACTAACCTACCTAGAGTGCTGTTATATGAGCCTACACATGCAGCACTTGTGCAGCACTACAGCCGAGCTCCAGCTCCATTGTACTACGACTTCATTTCAGTAGGTGGCACTAAAAATAACTACAGCCAATTCACTTACTCCAAATGTCAAACAGGGACAAAGGGATACAACGTTGTGAATAAATAGGATTAAATCTGACCGGAGAGGCGAGCACGGGGACACCGGGCTATGTCAAATAATCATAATGTGATTCTGTCCGCATGTACGCATTATTGTGTGCTGTAGGAGATCTTTGGCAATGGTTGCTTTAAATAATTGCCACAAATGAAGAATTTTCGATCAAATAGCAGGTTTTTTAACATCCCTAAACATCTTTTTCACCTCACAAAGGCAGATTTCTCCACTTGGAACACAGAAATGATAAAATATAATAAATGAGTGGAGAAACATGATGAAGATGCTTCCATAAAGGACGTACGGGATCACCCATTGATTTGATGATGGATCTGCCTTTTCTCTCCTGATGCTGGTTCCAATACTTCATCTGCTGGTACCACCAATCCGATACCACATTTCCCTGTTCACAAATTGCCCATTTCTTTCATGTAAAGTAACATGATGCCAGATATTGCTGTGGCACCTAAAACTGCGTCAGCGGTGACCTTAATGAATGTCACTGATAGGGCAAACACTGAATACCGGATCGATGCATCCCAAGGTTATGAATGATGTGAATCATATGGTGTGGCCTTTGAAATGACCAGATCGTAGCCCAGGTGAACACCTGTGGGAGATTGTGGAGTGAGGGAATATCTTTTGGAAGAAAGATGTTCATTCCTCCAGTCGAGTTTTCTATCCCGCAGCTTAAACTTCAGTCTTGTGCTAGTCACAAGGCCTCATTAGGTCCAAATAATATCTTGATTTAGCCTCAGCTTCATCAACCACGCAGGAGACTTTGAACAGCTCTTTGGAGAGAAGCAGCATTTGCTCATAAATGAATCACAAATGCATGTGTTTCCCCCTCCTGCCTCACAACATAAACTTCTGCAGCATTAACTCCTGCTACATATTATGTCTGTATGTCTCTCTCTCTCTCTCTCTCACACACACACACACAGATGCAGAAGGCAAAACAAACTCCCGCTCGTTCTCACTGCAGTCGCCTCTGCTGCAGCCTGTAAATGGAGGGATTAATATGTTTGAATGGAGAGAGTCTCTCTCCTTTGTTGGTGTGGAAGGCTCAGTAATTAGCTGCCTGGGGAGCCAGGAAGCAGGAACCTCCGTTCAGCCTGTGTGTGTGTGTCGGTATGTGTGAGGGCGTATCTGTGTGTGTGTGTGTGTGTGTGTGTGTGTGTGTGTGTGTGTGTGTGTGTTTGTGTGTGAGATGTCCACCAAGGAGAGGGTCATGATCTTAAACAGACAAAGCATCCCTGGATTATCCTTCTCAAACGGCTCCCTGTGTTAGTGATTTACACTTTTAGCTCTCGCTGTTCCTGCACTTTAGGCCCCGTCGCCTGCAGCTGCGACAACAACTGCCTCTCTCTCTCACCGTCTGATTCGCTTCTTCTCTCTCAATCACACAGTCACAACACGGTCACATGCCGGGTCACTCGAGCAAGGGGGTCCACACCTACTCCCCTCATGTGGAGGAAGCTGCACGTCGCTCTGTCTTATATGATAAAGCTGCCGCCACACGTGTGACATAGGAAAAGGGAGTTTACCAAAATATGCACAACAGGATACACGGGTGATACGGTGCAGTCACATTATCTGCGGCAAAAGGAAGTTATGTATTTTGGTACATGTGCAGAAAAATATCTGCAGAGAATCAATTGATTTCCTCAGCGTCTCTCATAAGTTAATGAGGTTCAGATATGTCCTACATGCAACACAGTGTACTGTCATTACTGTCTGCAATGTGGAGCACGATCAGCTCCTCTTCCTGCACAGGTGCAGAGGGTGTGGGGGCGTGTGACACTGGCACCCGTATTCAGTGGCTCTTTCTCAAAACCTGTTTAGACTTCATCATCATCATGCTGGAAATAAAAGCTATTAGATATGAAATGCTGTTAAGGCTGCTATCTGCAGAAACAAGACACTATTCATTCCCCTTAACCGCAGTTTTTTTGTGTCATATTCTATCACAACTTTCTTGTCTCCTCGCTTTATTTGTGACTTTGTTGCAGTAGATATACAAACAATATTCTAGTTTGTGTAGTGTAAATGGCAGCCTGTTGGTTGATTTTTGGGGTTTTTAGTGAAATCCCTCAACTCTTGGACTAGTGAACTATTGGATGGATTGCCATTAAATCTGGTCCAGAACATCATGTCCCCCACAGGACGAACAGCAGGAACATTAGTAATCCACTGCCTTTTCATCTCATGCCACCATCAGGTCAGAGTTTGAATTTCTCCAATACTCACGACCAATTATCAACAACATAACTGACAATTATGAATTGTTATTACTAGTATGTGGTCTAACATAATTCTAACATATTTAATTTTTAGAAATGTGGTTATATAACATCCTTCATTTCTGTTAGTAGACCATTTATACTGGTCTGGTCTAATAATAACACAATTCAATTGAATTATGTTATTAGATCACATTCATACTTAGCAACTTTTATTGGCCATGCTAGCAGCTAATATCTTTTCCATTCCCACTGTACCTGCTAAACGTCACCATGACAGCATTGTCATTGTGCACATTAGCCTTCTGCCCATTTAGTCCAGCCTCACAGAGTCACTCGCATTTTGTCTTATATAACGTACACATAGTATATTTATGGTGTGTATATATGTGATTTACTATGTCTGTTTAACATCTAGGCAACAAACTGTCCTTCAGGCTGAATTAAGATCCCTCCTGTGTTCAGTTTGTGAATGGGATGAGGTGAAGCAGACTTCATTGTTCCCTGGTGACCCAGGTGAAGTGGAGGACCAGACCCTCTGACGGTGTGTGAAAACGCTTGTCTGAAACAGGAACGTGAAGAAGACGAGGAAAGCTGCAGACTGTAACCGCAGATATCAGACTAAGCCACAGATGAGAAAGACTAAAGCTTTTGGAAAGAACACCGCGGCCGGCTCAGCGGCGTGATTATGTGCCCAGTGATGCGTTCAGTGATCCGATAAATCTCACACACAGACCACACAACTCATGCTGATAATCCACGTTGATAACAGCTGCCTGTCAGGTCGTCAGATTGATCCACGGAGCTTCAGTTTGTCTGCACTCTCTGTCTCCGTCAGTCTGTCTCTGTCTGATCAATCACCTCTGCCACTAATGAAATTGTAACCAAGGGCGCGCTGTGCCATCTATGAAGGCTTGATATGCATTAGCTGGGATTTATGAATCACAGAGTACATGTTGTATACGTCAATCAGCCTCTCAGGCTGCTCCCCGGGTCTCTCACGTCGCATTCGTACACAAGTCATGCATGCACATATTTAAAGCACACTCTGCTTTTCTCATCGTCCTTCCACATTCATTCTCCTCATGGCTCAAGATTCAGCGATTTATGACCATGCTAGGAGGAGCTGACGAAATTGCAAAAATGCAGAATAAAAACTATTAATTTAATCCTGGAGTCACACATACATGGATAGCACAATATCAATCAAAATCTCTTAAATTATGCTGTTTAGCTCGTGCTGCAAGAGGGTTACTTTCTCTGAAAACATCTTTCAGAAGTCCTCAATGGCTGGGCCAGAGGATCCACCACCATGAGCTGCACCACCAGCTCCGGAGAAACCACCAGCCACACACCCTCTTTCCGTGTACAACTCTCATCACCATCTGAATCCACCATCTTCATTTTTTCTTCTTTTTCTCCTTTTCTGTCTTTTTCCTGAACCCAGCACCCCTCCGCCACCTCCTAATTTTCTCTCCTTCCTCCTCCTCCATATTTTTTCCTCCCCTCCCCTCCATTTGTTCTTTTTCTCACACTGATGGGCGGTTCAGGGGGCCACGGGGCCATGTGCAGGACTAAAGGATTAGCCCTATCGCTGATAAGGAGCCGGGGAGGAGCGTTGCATGGGGAGCTTGAACCTGAACACCCCTCCTGAGAGGATGTGTCAGTGACAGCTTTATCCACAAACTGTCTGATTGACAGCGAGAGCAGCACATCCAGAGACAGCGGTGCAGTAAATACATCGGACAGTCAAGGTCAGGTCAATGTCACGGCCCCCCCGAGCAGCGAGGGCTCGGGGGAAGAGCTGTGTTGGCTTCAGGAAGATAGTGTACGCAGCACAACATCAAAGTATGACTCTCACACTTCCCCTCACACTGGGAATATGGGGACACTGTTGTTTTGTTGCTTCCTTTCACACGTAAAGGCGTACACGTGCAGGCACACATGCGGGGACAGCGAGCATGCAAACAGCTCAGTTCTTAGAAACATTTCCGCTGGAGAAAGTGGAGACAGAGAGGTGGCTGAACTCTGTTAAAATAACAAAGGTCTTAATCTCTTATAGCGGCTTCTGTTGGTGCAGATTTGTCTTAGACTATGGAAAATATCCCCCCCAACACGACATTCATGAAACTGTCCAGCACCAGGAGGACTGGTTACTTAATTTTCTGTTCAAAATTAGTGTTTAGGACTTATAATAAGAATTAAGACCAAACTTCCAGACTTTAAAATCTTCATCAGTGCAAAATAAAAATAGGAAGGCTGAAAGATTTTAAATGAAATACTTGAATTGGACCTCCATGTGCAGAGACTTTTTTTTTTTTTACTTCTGTCATGTCAGTGCTGTGTGGCGAGTGTGGCAATGATCTAAAATAGATAACAAAATAAATTAAAACAAGCAAGAACAAGCACTTGTGCAATTTCTCTGCATCTTCCCTTGTTTTAGAGCTTTTCTAGAAATGAGTGAAAGGTGACAGAATAAGGCAGGTGACCACATGTGCATCACGTGATTCAACAAAGCTGATTTTATGCAATGGTTTTACCCTGTTGTCTTTTTCTCATTGGTTATAATAAAATATAATTGAATCATTTGTTCGATGAAGAGTTTTTTGCAGTGTGCTGGGGGCCACTTTTCTTTCCTCGTCCTTTGCCGGAGACGCAGTCTTGTCATGCTGGAAAACGTGTCGTTGGTAGTCTTTCTTCCGCCAAACGTGAAATCGCCCAGACTGTGACGACTTGTGAGCGCAGATCAGAGCGCGGATAAGAATTCCCAGGATTCCAGTGACACGAGGACCTGACAATGACCCTCTGTGTCCTTCCTGAATGCATATCTCCAACACTCTGAGGATTTAAATATCTATTAAAGCACCGTTTGCAAATGATTTAATGAATGAAAAGAAAAGACTATCTGTTCTTTATACAAAAATATATCTGCCATGAACTTCGTGTGCCAAGATTTCATTAGATTAGATTAGAATAGATTAGAAATGAATGGCGGTTCAAAGAAGGCAAATTTCCCAAGACAGAGCTGATGTTGGTGGGTGTAGGTATGTGGGTGGATGTTGAATGCACATTGTTGGATGCACAAATGAAATTTCTATTTCCCACTCCTGCTCTGGATTATTTTTTATTATCGACTATTTCAGATTTCATAGTGCACAATTTCTGCCCGTTTGTCATGTACCAACCTGAGTGATCCAAAGTGGCAGCAGGCTACAAGCGCCCTGACGTTGCTGTAAACATTTACTGGACACATATAGCACATTAACAACACAATTTAATAACTACTTGTGCTTTCCTGACCTCTGACCCAGACAGGAAATTGTTTGCAAATCTGCACATTGAACCTTGTGTTTCATAAAATTACACACATGCTGAAACGTATTTGCTCTCGAGTAAATAAGAAAGATGCTTTCCTTTAAATTGTCTTCACAAAAATAAACCTGAGAGGCTTACGCAGGTCAGAGGGCAGCACGTATTTTCTCTCCGGCACACAGATCGACCAAATAAGAGAAAGGGGAAACACTTAATTACTTCCTGAGAATGAGGCACGGTTGTGGGATAAATGCAGTAGCATTGTACTAGTGTTTACAGAGGAAACAGACCCAGCCGCACACCACCCATCCTGGACGGTGCAAACACCACATCCAAGGTGAGAACTACATCTTCTCAGAGGATCAAAGACAGAGCGCTGCGTTCATGACACCGTCAGTTACAGGGGAACAAGAGTCTAACTGCTGCTCTTGATAGTAACCTGGCCCAACGTCTGCAGAGCTAGTTCCCGCCTGCCAACCGTCTCTTCCCCAAACTAAATCACTAGCAACACGCTTGCCAAACAAACTGCCAAAATCCTTGATTAGTTTCCTCTTCCGTCTGCCTTTTACTATTGTTATTGACCCTGTGGGATGAAGCACTGGCCCTGGGCCCTTGTCAGTTGTTTGACAGAGAGGTTTGGGTGTGTGTGTGTGTGTGTGTGGCCCATTCTTTTCCATCCCGGAGGAGCAGAGGTGGGGACGCCAGACATCAAGGCTTTAACTATTCGCTCTTCCCAAGTCCTATTTCCAGCCACAGCCCTGAGGCATGCAACTTTAACATCCTGTGACTCAGGCCTGAGTGACCACAGCGCTGCTCCGTGACCCGGGGGGGCCAGCGCTCTGCGAGCTGAGGATGGGAGGAACCAGGGGGCCGTGTTGGGTCTTGAAACTTCCCACAATAATAAAAACAGTGTTTGTTTATGTTCTCACAAGGAGAGGGATGGGGAAGCCGGGGATCGGGGGAAGCAGGATGAGTGTAAAAGTTCAGCGAGGGGTCTGGGAGTCAACAAACAAACTGGTTTTAGACTTACGCAACCTGGAATTATTGCAATGTAATGTCATTTACTTGACAGAGTGCAAGTGTGTGTGCGTGTGTGTGATGATTGCATGCCTGAACGACGCTGCCTGTGTGAGAGTACAGTGTGTCTAGTCACTATAAATAACCCCAGTTTGAAAACATGAGAGAAAAATAGCCCAAATTAGGACATAAATATTCAAGAATGTGTGCAGAAATAACCAATCCCATCAAGCTAAGATTAGACAGGTGATGGTTAGGAACATGCTGTAACTGTATCAGCAGCACATGTCCCTGCATTTAGTTAATGTTGATGTGTGTACTTGCTTACATTTTTTTTGCAGGGGTTGGTCAAAGGTTTACACACACTTGTCAGGGGCACTTCATTAGACTGAGCCTCAAAACTCGCAATGAAAGTCCGAACAGCTCATTGCAGATGTGTGAAAGTGCACAATAGATTAACAAGTTGGGAAAGTCACTTGGGGTAACTTCAGTTTCAAAGATTAACAATGCAGTGTTGTAAAATGCACTGATCAGATGTAATGCAAGACCCACCGAAACACACTGCCATGATGTAGAAGCTGCTGGAAAACAGTCCTCAGTGAGCCCTGTATCAGCGTGGCTGAGAGGCCATTATGCAAGAAAGAAGATAACCACCAGCCGAGGCTGATGGGAATTACATTAGTTTTATTTACAAATACAAGGTTCACCAAATGACAGCGATAGAAGAAAGGTCACCAAAGTTATTAGAATTCGTTCTGTGGGTGACAGAAAGGAACATCTTTACAAGCTGTCATGGTGAGCCATCCAGTAGTTAGATATTTCACTAAAAACCACGAAAGTCAAACTCATCATGGAGCAAGAGGGAAGGTCATGGGATCATCAGGAGGTATGTTTGGAGGAGAAAATGTGAGCCGTTCAAGAACATGCTTCCTACTGTCAGGCACAGTGGTGGTGGTATCAGGCTGTGGTGCTGTTTTTCTGCTGGTGGGGCTGGTGCATTGCAGAAAGTGGACAGCAGCACAGTTAGCATTTATCTCCCAAATGATCCCACCGACTCATGGATATTGTTTAACATTACGACTGCAGGTTGAGGCTTCTCACCTTCTCTCCGGGCCTTGTGATGTTTTATTCAGTGCTAACATTTCTCTGCTTGTTGTGCTGCAGTGTGAGATGGATTGGGGAAGGGGGCGGAACAGGGGAGCGCGATGGGGCATAGGGAGAGGTGAAGAGGTAAAACTGGGGTAGAAGACGGACGATGCAGGTAAAGAACAGAAAGGTTGAGGAGACGTGGTTGGAAAGATGAGAGAGAATACAGCATCAGCAGCTGTTACTGCAGCAGCTGATGCCACAGCAGAGAAAGAGGCCATCCATTCACTCATTCATTCATGAATGGCTTTGTATTGCACGAAAGCACAGGATTGAGCCTGTTACACAAAAAACATCCAGCCTATATTACCTCTCATCGAGCGCTGCGCTGCTGATCTCCAGCAGCCCACGAGCTCTTTCACGAGGAGAAGAGCTTTTCTATCACTGAAGACGCTCGCTATTGTAAGCATCGTCTTCCTCGTCTCCCCCTCCGAGACATCCAGTCATCGAACGAGGCAGAAGAAACAGAGGAAGAATCAATAGCAGAGCACAAAGACTTGGAGTCAGCCTGACAACCAAACAAGGAGCATCACTATTGATATGATGGATCGGAGAGGATAACAAGGTGTACGCCACAGGATTAGAGAACACACAAACCTGAGAAACTAGCATGTTGCTGAGAACCTTGGAGAAGAATTCAGCCAAAATCTTGCATGTTTGTGTTTGCATTTAATGGCGGACCATCTGGTGGACCTTGACATACCAACTCAGCGGACAAAACACGTGATAAATGACGCTGAAACTACCCTTGAAAGAAACCTTGGTCTCAGGCATCCTCACAAATAACAGCTCAGCCAAGGCTTCATCCCTTCTATCAACACCACGCGACATGAATCTTCATATCGCACTCAAAAGCAGTTTCACTTGTTTGGGGGATATTTTGAAACTAGAGAGAAACCTGGTAGCAAAAACAGAAAGATATTTTACACACACACACACACACACACACACTCTTGCAACACCCACATGCATACACGTCCCTAATCTGCTTCCCAGAGGAGCCTCCCTTGTTCCAGGAGGGGCCCTGCACCTGCTGTGGTGGCTCGGGGCCTCCTGTGTAGAATGTTGAGGGGGCCCAGGAGAGGCGCGCCTGGTTCCCACATATCAGTCCCATGAACCACCCTCACCCCCCCCCAGTCTTGGCTCCAGCCCGAAGTCTCGGCTGCAGGGCCCCGCCCCTGCTCCGAACTGACTACAGCACCTTCTCAAGGCCCCCCCCCCCGAGCAGCGATTCCCAGCCAAAGGTTCAGTCTGCTCAGAGAAAACTGCTGCATCCGAACCACCTGCGCTGTCTCACCTCCATCCTAATTCTGGTTTTAAACATGGCTTAAAGGACTGGAGATCAGTTTTCTCCCAGACAGTTAGATGAGAGGATCAATACCACTGTTGATTCAATATGAAGCTACAGCCAGTAGCCTTAGCTTAGCATAAAGACTGGAAGCAGGGGGAAAAGGCTAGCCTGGCTCCCAAAGAAAGGTTGCATCTAATGATAAGTTTAATCATTGATTCATATTATTATTTTTTGATTAATTAAGTGTTTAGCCTATGATTGGTGAGAAAAAAATGAAAAATGTCACCCACAAATTCCCAGAGACCAAGATGATGCCTTCAAATGACTTGTTTTGTCTGACCAGCTGATCAAAACCCCAAAATATTTCATGTTTGTATAATGTCAAGCAGAGAAATCCTGATTCGTGAGAACCAGAGAATGTTGCTTGATCTGTCTGTTTCCCCCTGTTTCCTGCCTTTATGCTAAGCTAAGCTAACGGGCTCCAGCCACATATTCACCCCACAGACATGAGCGTGCTATCAGTCTTCTCATTAAACTCTGCATGAAAGCAAATAGGCACATTTCCCAAAACGTCCAACTATTCCTTTAAGTCTGCTGCTCCTCTGGCCAAACAAGAGGCAGATAGGCTCGTCTTCCCCGCATCAGGCCACAAAGCCTCCTGTAGCACCGGCAGCAGCCGCGGCCTTCAGTCCTGCCCACTGGGAGATCCTGAATCACTGAAAGGTGAGGGGGCAAAGAACCAAGAAATTAAGCCTCTCAGCAGCAGCACTACCTGGGCTCTATACATCAAAGGCTGAGCAGAAACCAGCAGGGAGGTTTCTTCCACTGGGGACCCTTTCAGCGCAGAGCAGACTGACAAATAGGCTGGAAGGTTCAGTGCATTAACCCACATGTTGACACTAGGCTGCGAATACAGAGTGATAGAGGGGCAATAGGGGGCTGCAGGGAATGACATACGGCTCAGGTCTTCGGGGTGCAATAAACACACAGTACATGCGCAGGCGAAAACACACACCGGCATGTGCAGGCACAGCAAACACACAGCTGTGGAAGTACTATTATGGCTGGTTGCTTTATCTGTTTTTACTTCTTGGAGGATAATTCTCTGAAATCGCCCTGGATCCTCAGCTGTCACACATGCTGGAAGAGAGGTGAAAGTGGTCCTTCTAGATGCTTCAGCTACTTCAACCCTGCAGTCAGAGTGCTGCCACAACACAGCTGTACGTGTGTGTGTGTGAGAAAGAGAGCTTTGAGAGGAGCCCTCATTAGACTGTTCAGACTGAGGAAGAGCCACAGACACAACATAACCACACAGACAGACAGAGATACAGACACACTGTCACACACACACAGGAGGCGGCTCCTGTCGAGGGAAACAGTAACGGCAAAGTGAAAACAGCGAAACTTCCACAGCACCTGTGTCGACGAGAGAGAATTAGAGATTGAGATCAGCAGTGGTGCAGCTCAGATCCGCAGCTACAAGCTATAAAAACCGGTCTGTGAGTAAAGGTTAACTGCACCAAAGTTAATTTGGCTTATTGATAAATGTCTAACATGGTAATAACATGCGATACATGTGGTTTTATGGGGGACAGAGTAATAAACAGCAGTTATGTCCTTTGTGTTTTAACTGTCCACCAACATCTACTTAGATCTGTGTGTGATCAAAGAAAACTGGGAAATTAACCCATAAAGCCAGTCAATAAAAAGATCAATGAGTTTGAGTTTATTGGCTCATGGAGATTTAAGTGTAAAATGTGTAAATTCAGATGCATTGCAAACCATGCCTCAGCGACGGAGAGCAAAGACAGAAGCACATCAGTTCTGTTTTCCATGAATGGGAGTATGTGTGTGTGAGGGTTAGTACAGTGACAGCCTTTTACGCTCCCATTAGGTCATTAACATTACAGCACCTTCAAAACTTTGGCAGGAAGAACAAAAAAAAGAGGAAAGAAAAGCCCTCTTTACCCTTTTGCTCCCTCAAGGAAGTACATGGAAAAAAAGAAAAAAGAAAATGAAAGAAAAATCTCCTTCATCTCTGTAGGCAACCCAAATCCTCCTGTAGCTGCAGCCAAAAACTAAATTAAAAGAGTGGAGTGTTGTGGTGTTTAACAGGCGCAGCGCAGAGCTGAGAGGGGATGGAAGTTCTCTCATGCTTAACAATTTGTTCCTCTGCTCTCTGCTGTTTGGAAGGATCAAACCAATTAAAAGTGCTACCACACACACATTCTGATTCTTTGATTCATTTACCGTTGTCAAAGCAAAGAGAGCGTCCTGCAGGTCTGGCAGCAGCAAAAAGCTGCTTGTTATTCTCTAGAAGAACCCGCATACATGTATCTCAAAGAATCAAAAATGATGCAACACCCACTCCAAAAAAGTTGGGACGCTGTGTAAAACATGAATAAAACAGAATGTGATCACTTGCTAATCTTTTTTTGACATATATTCAACTAAAAAAGGTGAAAAGACAATATATTTAATGTTTTACTCCATCAGCTTCATTGATTTCTGTAAATATTTGCTCATTCTGAATTTGATGCCAGTAACATGTTTCAAACAAGTTGGGACAGGAGCAACAAAGGAAAACACCTGTTTGGATCATTCCACAGGTAAGCAGGTTGATTGGTAACAGGTGATAGCATCATGATTGGGTATGAAAGGAGAATCCTGGAAAGACTCAGTCATTCACAAGCAGGGATGCAGTGAGGTTCACCACTCTGTGAACACATGATTGTATAAAGGATGTTACTACATGGACTCAGGAAGACTTTGTGAAACAGTCGGTAAACACAGTTTGTTTGCAGATGATTGCATCCTGTTTTATGTCACAGCTTATTTTGGAATCTGGGTTGTACACGTGTAGATGCACGTATATGGATATGTGCACTATTTGCCTTTATGTAAGATCTATAAAGCAGTGGGAAATTATTTAATATCAATTAATAATAAGTGCTGGACAAAATATTGAGATCAGTTACTTAAGTAAACACTGAAATCCCACACTATAACCCTGCATTCATAATTTTATGTAAGTACCAGGAGAAAAAAAATACTTAAAGTATCATCAACATTTGAAAAGTAATGTAGTATTATATAGTTATCTTCTATGCTGTATTAGATTATGATATATGATATGCATAACTGTATAGCTAGTTTTAACTATGTTTGGTAGTTTGGATACTTCAGTCTACAACAATGCATCAAATTTTACAAGCTGATCATATCTCTATGTGAAAATCTTCACCATCAGAGTAACTATACGTGTTAAACAAATGTAGTGTGTTTTATTACACAACGATATGAGATCAGCCTAATTTATAACCCCAACTTTTTCTTTTTCAGTGCAGAGCGTCAAACTCTATTTTCAGAGCGTCCCTGTGGGAAACAAGTGCAGAAAGGAGTTCATTCAGGTTTCCAGGGTCAGAGGTTAAAAGTGCCGTTAATGAGCCCCACACATCTTGAGGCATTTGCCGAATATGGGAACTTAACACATGCCAGGCTCTGGAGTCTGTGTAGGAAACTAAAAGGAAACGGTCTCTTTCAGCTGATGGGATAATACAACCATAATGAACACGAGAAACCACACCGGCAATGAAGTCATGTACTGTAGCTTCAGTTCAAAAGCAGAGCTGCAGCCTCGGAGAGCTTTACCGAGGGCCTGAGAATGGAGGCGCAAACAGCTGTGATTAAACTGAGGGATGACGATCCTCCGCAGTGACACAACCTCTTTTGGTCTCCTGGTGGCCTGCATACCTCGGCTTCCAGCAGGCAAAATACCCCCCAGGGATCCCAAAATACACGGTAGGCCAGGTCTCGGCCCAGCCAGCAAGCCAGCCAGGCAGCCGTGAGGTGGGGCAGCAGCCAGGGAGAGGGGGAGCGAGGAAGGGCCAGGGGGCAGAGCTGCAAGCCTGGACAAGCCAGCCAGCTCCACGGGCCTCAGATGACAGTCAGACCGACAACGCAGCAGGAATGTTAACCTGTTAGAAGCCTTTCTCAGTGTGTCCGCCCGCATGAAAAGTACAGTTTTGGAGCAGCGATTGCCAAAAGTCATCGAGCTAAATTAAGTTGGAACAAAAGCTGACGGACGCACAGACCACCCAGAGTCACATATGGTCGCTGTGTGCTTTTTCTGTGGCCAACTGCCTTTATTTAGCCATACTTCAATCCTCAGATCACTTCCAAATGAGTAGCGGGGTTAATTTGGGATTCACGGCTTGATCAGGCCATCGGGGTCATGGAGGTCATTGGATGTTCATATTCAAAGGATATGACTGCCACCCACTGGCCATGTGAAGTCACTGCAGCCGTCGTTCTAAAACCAACAGAGGGCGCTGTCGGGCATTTTAGTGAATGAGGAAAAGGTCATACACAGCTCCCACAACACACAAACAATTAAGGGAGATGGTTTTGATTTATCTCCGTCATACTTTTTGGAATTAATTGCTTGCGATCCTAAACACACACAGCTGCTGCTTTAAATGATACAAATGTTTCTGTGGGGTTACAGTCATTAAACAACAAACTCTTACTTCACCAGCAGCCTCATCACCAACATGACAAATATCATCCACTGAATCATTCACCAAAACATGCAGACTCATAAACAATAAACAGAACTGAGGACACTGGACATATAAGGAGTAAATATAAGGGGAAAAAAACCCACATCTAACTGCATGAAGCTGGACACGTCTGCAGAGTGAATAATCACAAAACTCCAACACTGATGTTTGAAATCTGGTTTGTAATTTGTAATAATGTTTAATTCTAGTGAGAGAATTGGTCGCACTTTAACCCCTTTAGCTAGCATTTATGAGCCCTATATAAACATTCAATAAATAATAATAAACTCTGAAGTAGTCATAAACAGATTCAAGTGTTTATTCATGTATTTTTGAACTGTGGGCAATCATAAGTGGATTATAAGGATTGTGTATAAACAGTCTTAATTTATGGATAATGGATATCCGGGCCCAGACTTCCTCTGATGCCACCGTTTGGAGTCCGATAAGAAACACGCAAAGACAACGTCTGAGGTCATCTGTACAAACAGATAACTGCATATGAATGCTGATATACATAAAGCTAAACTGTCATCAGACGATAGCCAACAGGCTCTGAGATTGCATTTCGGTGTATGTGTTCCGCCTCTTTTGCTCTCTACATGGACTGTTTACCTGCAGACAACTAACAGCTGCTCAGTTGTGATCGGTCAAAGCTTCTCGGACTACAAATGGCATCCAGAGCGTTCTGATATCAAAATGTTCCTTCCCTAGTTTCTAGATTCATATGCAGGCATGTCTTCATGGGAGCAGTTATAGACACTTAATCATGTCATTATAGTGTGTTATAAACCATCTAATAAACATGTATGTAGTGCTTATAAATGCTAAAAAGGGGGCAATTAGAATAAAGGTTTAAGTTTTAGCAGATCCACAATTAATAGCAAGTCAGAATTCTTATATCCAGTGTTCAATTAATTCAATATATTGTTGAAACTGTGGTTGATATAGAATATAGTAGACGGCGGACGGTTCATGAACTTAAGAAAAAAAAATTTTGATTTTGACTTCAGTCACACTAAGCACACACATGTAGTGAATGGCTACTCGCCTACCTGATGAGGGATTAAAATAATTAAGGCTCAGTCCCTGCTGTCTGGGCATTAAGACAAGAAGCTCTTTGTCTCCTTCCATGTTCTGTTCTGTTTAAAAAAAGGAATACTGATGCTTCAAACCACATTTTAAACGGTCAGCTTTTAAAAGTGCAAGTGTTTCGGTCCATCAAGCTGAGTTGCTCTGCTCCTGACCACTACTGATCTGTGTCACACGTACAGACATGCTGTATAGATCTATGAGGCCCATGTAGCTGATGCTCTGTAAACACGGGAGGATGGAGGACTAAGAGTTCAGGATGGTGGGCGCTCATCATCGGAGTCTGGGGAAGATTCTGATGAAGAGGATCATGCTGATAAAGGTGAAGGAGACCAGGATGAGCATCAGCCACAGGAGCCAGTTGACGGACTTCTTGGTGTGCTGCTCCAGTCGCTCCGACTCCGTCTTCAGCTTCTCGAAGTTCAGGTCTGCCTGACGCATCGACTGGCTCAGAGTCTGGGAGGGACGGGAACACACAGCTGATGATGTCCACATCGACAGAAACAGACTACACTCCATGCAGAGGGTTTACAGGTTGGTTGTGAATGTTATTTGGCTTATGCTGCCCACTTGTGGACAGAATTAGCTCAGACATGTGGCATCAGGAGGAGGAAAATGTTTAAAATAACAGAAACATGAAATAAATATCTGAAATATAAACACCTATTTACACAAATCCAGCAGTGTGTGGGCTGATAATGGCAAAGTCTGACATGCAGGTTAGGAATGAAAAAACAAGAAAGAGTCCTCAACAGAGCCTCTCTTTAAAAAACAAACAACAACACCCGTCCACCATCCAATCACATGCCAGTGGGCACAAGGCCACATCTGGCCTTAATCATTAACAGTCACCTGCAGCTTTTTAACACAATATCCTCTTTGACATAATAATATAATAACACTGGCTCATCACACAGCAGAAGATTGTAAACGTCTGTTCCTCTGCTGCTTGGACGATGGATTAGCTGTTAACCATTGGTTCCCATAAACAAGTTTATTTGCTGTTTCACCTTATCTATTCGTGTTGAAATTGAGGTCTATAACTGAAACAGTGCTCAAAACAGACAGGGTGTCCTTATTTTGACTGGTGACATTTATTCTTTGCAGGTAAACGTTTTGAATTTCATTGACCCTGACGCTGTAAAGACTGTGAATCCTCTGGTGCTTGTAAAGTGTGCATCCAGCTACCTGGTTGTCCTGTTTGATGATGTTCTGTGCTGCCAGGGTGTTGTTCTTCAAATTTCGGGCCAGGTTGAGCATGTCCTCAGCAAGCTTCTCCTGCAGGTTGTGGTGGTGCTGCAGGACGGCCTCCAGCTCTGCAGCGGATTGACGCTCATCAAGGGGAAGACCTCTGCACAGGGCGGGAAAGTCTGATTAACATTATTATTTTACTGCAGACACGGAGCTGAGGCTGTTGCCCACTGCCATGAAAAAAGTGATAAATGTTGCCGGGGTAGCCCTGTTTTTAAGCCATTTAGCAGTGATCATAATAACAATGACACACAGATGCAGATGAAGAAGGTGAAGCCTGATGTTTTCAGAAGCCATCACTGGTTGTTACAGTTCTGTATCTAAATAAAAACAATGTCATGGACAGTAGTTCAGATAAGAGACAGCTTTACCTTCTGTTCCGCAATTCTGATTCCGACGTGCCTGTAGAGAGGAAAGGAGAACAAAATGTAAAATGTCACTCTCAATCAGCACAATATGTAACATAGTGTTAAAACTGTCAGCTGCATTTTAGCATATTCAGCAGTTCTTAGTATATTTTAATTTTCTTAGTTTATTTTTTATTGCTTTTATGCATATTTTTACTACATGCTAGTTTATTTTTTTCTATTATCTTTATTTTATTTTATCATCTGTCTTATCTCTCTTTCTAACACGGGGGTTGCATTGCAAATTTTGTTGGCATGTCCATGCTCAATGACAAGAAAGGCAATCTTGAATCTTAAAATGTCTAAAAAAAAAAAAAAACTAGATCTATGTTGTATATCTTGTTGGGTTGTGTACTTGCATTATCCCAAGTGTTTCCAACAATGTTCAAACCCAGAGAAATCCCTAATTTTTTTCAAGGTGACAGTGTGTTTCATTTGGTCACCACAGGAAACATCAGATTCAGAAAGGCGGATGTGACTAAACATAACGTGAATAAAACTTTGATACATGAACTCATCTGTGTCTGAGTCGCGACAGAGAGATTTCACTGGCAAAATAAAGACAACTACTCCCATTATTCCACGCCATTTCAAACTACCTCTTTTGTTTTCATCGTGTTGACTGAGAGCCCTCTAGTGGCAAAAATAACATACTGTGCATTAAAATGTTAAACAGCATTTTTCAGTCCAGATAATGAATTCAAGATGACTTTGGATTCCAAATATATCGCTTACCTTTGCCAGACAACCCCTGCAAAGACACAAAAAAGAAAATGTATTTATTAGCTTGGGCTAAAAGGTTCAACTTTTAACTATTATCCGGAGGTGGACCCAGCAGTGCAACAGCTGCGAGCAAAACACTGCAGGTGTCCTCCCTCAGTTTCTGTTCTACAGTGTGGTAAAGCTCACGAGTGAACTGTCATGCTTTCATCTCGACTAGTCTGCATTTGAACTCAACAGTGGTCATCTCATCCTACCGTGCCGAGCAGCTCGTCCCGCATCTCTCCTGTGCACCGGGCCTTCGTCTGCATGTGGACAGTTTTAGTGGCAGCCATCCTCTCATTGGCTATTGTGGGTGTTCGCCCGGGGGCAAGGAACTGATTGGCTAAAGCTTTTTCTGTTGGTGAGGACTGTGAACGAGAACGAGGGAGACACAAGACCAGAAAACTGAACATGAGAAACACTCAAGAGACCAATCAAAGAAAGTCTGGTTGTTTCATGTTTTTAGGGTATTTAGGATGTACAGTTCAGTTACTAACAAATAAGAAATACAGAGTGCATGATATGGAAAATGATGTTGAAAGTGATAATTTTGTAAATTACTGCAATTTACCAGTTTCTCTGCCTCTAGAAGTCCTTTCAGAAAATCTACTTTTCTAGTGTATTCAGTCAATACTTCTGGTGTGGGTTTGCTGAAAAAGACACAAGTTGTTATTGAAGAGTGGAATTAAAACTATCTGTAAATCAATTACACGGCCAAGCACGAGGACACAGACACTATGTTAAAAAACATTACAAAAATGCGTCAAACAGGGTGTTTGTGAGATCTACTTGCATCAGATTGAGTGGTGTGCAAGTGTATGTGAAAGTATTTCTCTGTAAGTGTAAATATTTTCCTCTGTTACAAATAATAAAAATCAAAACGTGAAAATGCATTGGAGTTGAGAGCGATGTTACCTCTGGCTTTTCCTCAGAGCCACCAACATCTCCTCCAGGGCACCAACATACTAAAACACAAACAGTGATTACGTGTTAGCTGACATTTTTTGGATGATTTTATGGTTTGCGCACATTCTGCTATGCTTTGCTTGACAGACAGACAGACAGATAGATAGATAGACAGATAGATAGACAGGTAGTTCAATCTCATTATCCCTGATTCAGTAAAAACCTTCAGGACAATATATTAATAATGGACAGACTATGCTGTGAAACACACTAATGAAAGCCAAGGCTATTGCTGTTTTAAAGAAGGCAATAAATCCAACCTTCATGAAGGCTATAACGTTCGGCTTTAGTTGAAACTGGAAACTGAGGTTATAGGAAAATGTAGCTGTGGTCTGGACGCTGACGATTTATCTTCGAAGTCTACTTTATTCCTTAATAAATGATCTAATGCGATTATAAATATTTATTCATGTAAACTGTATGATTTCTGGGTGATTTGAATGTGGTTCGCAATTAATAACGGTTGCTGAGGAGTAATGTCAACGGTAATTTATGTCTGCCATTCGTACAGTAGGATAACTTAGCAAGTCTTATAATCTTCAAGTCAACTGCCCAGTAGATAAATGTTTTAATGTGTCGCAGAGGAAAATATCACTGGACGGTACTAGCTGAGAAAATCCAATCACTGGTTTCAGTGACGACGTGGCTAACAGGCTGAGCTGCAGCTAACAACAACAACAGTCATGCTAACTGGAGCTCATGAAGGTCAGAGAAAACCGGTGCTGAGCGTTAGAATTACACCATAATTGTATAGTCTTACCTTTTCTAATCTCCATTCAGTTTCTCCTCGTTTCTCCGACGCTATAGATTCACAGCGAGACAATAATCTGATAAAATTGATTTCTAATCTGGAAGCCATGTTTGAAGTCTGACACGCCGTCGTAGAATAATGACGTCACTAAATTATCATCTTGCTCAACGCGGAAATGGGCGGAGCTTCACGGTAGGCTGGTTAACTAACATTATCCTAAATCTTCTTTGAATTCATATTTATTCCAGCGGTTTTAGCCTATATTTTAACCTTTGATGGGATTTATAGCGTAGTTGTATGCATGTTAAGGAAAGTTACCCCAACAACATTTAATTTAGTCTCTGTTTTATTTAAAAAGGCCGCCAAACTTTTTAAAGTTTATGTAAAAAAAATAAAGATGTCATGGGTTTATAGGCCTCTTAAAATGACGAATACATTTTATTTTTTGCTCATGTGTCCTGTACCATTAGTTTGGTTGAGAAATGTCCTAAATAATACCAGTTTAACTAATAAGAAAGAGACCTGACAGAGAACATTTAGTAAGACTGACACTGAGGAACAATATTAAAAACAAATTGACTGTAATGCTTAATGACTGACCTGAGGTCAAATCTTTCTGTATTATTCTGCTTTTATTCAAGTTGTATTTTTTCAATGATATGGGTCTGTGACAGTTATATATTGTGTATACTTCTTTATTATCTATTTTGTATGTGTAACATTAGGTAGGTAAAGTATATCTTTTATTTCCTTTGGAGGTATTACTGTTCTAATAACTATATTCCCTGCACACCTGTTGAACACCCACACAGGTAATTTCAATCATTTTTCCATATAAGGCCTCTAACCTGGATTTGTTTTGATTGACAGTTCTTTCACTCTTATTCAAGCTTTGTTACACCTGTTTGAGACAAATTACACCTTTATTGTTGTTTTCAGCGCTCGCCGTCCATTGAGTCTGAGTTGAGGTTTAATCAGCCTGAGTGATTTAAAACGCCTGAGTACAAGGCCTTTAAATGAAGAGTATTACAGATATCTGGGTGTGACACAACTGAAACAAAGAACATGCATACCAGGCCTGATATTTTGTTAAGCCATTTCCTGCTGGGTATGACCTCATTTCATTATCTCAATTACAAAATGTTTAGTTTGGATGGAGAGAAAAAAAAACTCTGTGGTTTATCAGTATGGCAAAATGTATACTGATGGCTTGCTAGGAAAGCAGGAATTAAATATACTTTAACTTGACTAACTTCCATGAGACCAAAGACTTAAAGCAGCACTCAACTGATTTTACATATCAGTGTCCATGTACTGGTCATGGGGAACACAGCACAGCGTGTCAACAGTTGTGTATCTCATGGGGCTCTGGAGGAGCTTTATTACTTGAATCAGAGCATAAAACAACACATTTTTATATAAGAGCATACCTGTTGATCCTGAAGAGGCTTGATTTTGTGAAAGCTGAGCATCACTTAGAACAACAGACAGGCTTGACAGTTCAAATTCCATGTAGAAAGTAAGATTATTCTTTCTCTCTACTTACCTTTAAGACAGCCTCAGGTTCATCAAGTCATTGCTGCAGCTTCACTGGGACAGTGAAAGTTTTTCAACAACCAAAACTTAAGTTTAGGCCAGATTTAATACAACAATATCCCTGTTTTTAAAGAAAATATTCTGATGTTAACTGTGAGGATCTTTTACATGGGGAAACTTCTGACCGCAGACTGAATGTCAAAGAGGGAAGACTTTCATCCTGCGGTTATTTTTTTTGATTTAACGCAACTGTTTAACTTACCAAAGCTTTCAGTAACACCATTTGTGCGACTATTAAGGATTTCCTGTGTGACAGAGCAACTTCCCCCGCATGAGACAGGGATGCAGCTGTTTGAAGTTTTGAAGTTTAAGACATTCAGGTGTTGCTCTTCTGCCCAAATATAGAAATTATAGCACGACTTCATTTTTAATTCATTTGTGAAAGGGTTATTGACTAAATTTGTATTTCTTGCCAAAATGTGCGCCTATTAAGCATTTTTGGAAAAGACTAATTTATAGAGAATTTATAATGAACTCTCATAGTTTACATGAAAACAGTACATAATCTTCATGTTCCTCACTTAACTTAAAAAAATCACCTTTTCTTCATCATCTGCTTTTATAGTTTTGTTATATAACATTGAGAAACCTTTTGACTCCACCTGATGAAAACACGCAGACGTTACAAGCATCACGTTCTGTATTGTCATGTTAATACTAATAACCATTACAGTTCACGTCATTCAGTCCCAACCATACACTCTCTGTTACACATTACACAACAGAACATCGTCCTCATAATACAGACAAACTAACAGACATCATTCAACAGCAGTCAGAAAGGAACATTAGTATTACATTTCATACCAAGTTGGCCAAATCTGTGCGTCAGCAGAACCTGCTCATTTTGTTTACTTTGAATGGAAGGTACGGTACAGCTGAGTGAAGCCAGGTTCAGAAAAGGGTAAGGTGAGTTCAAGGACTTATGGGCTTTAAAGACATTGTGGCACGGCTGTTGCATCAAGGCTGGGTTTGTGTTTTTGTTGTTTCAAAGGAAAAAAGTGGCGTGTGCTGCTCCCATTTCCTTTTACTATGTGAGGAAATGACTTCCTATCTGGGGTTTGTTGTGCAGTAGATAGAGGGTAAAGGGTTAAAGACAGTGTTGTCCATTGCTGCTGTTGTGACGAGGCACCTATACAACGGTCAAAATGTGCATGCTTCCTGTAGGTCCTTGTTTCAAACATGTCTTGTGTCGGTTCAGTACAATTAACACAAAAATCTAGGACAAAGGTACCCTCTCTTTATCCCAAATAACCATCCGTCCCTCCCTCCTCAACACTGTCCATAACATAACATGAGAAATAAATGAAATGAATTTGTCAACTTACTGTACATTATCAAGGCACTAGCTAACATTTCCACGAGCATGTTTTGCTCATTAGGTGAACTAAGACATGAAAAGTGCGGCTGGAACCTGCATTATTTCCTTGAATTAGCACAAATGTTTAAAAAAAAAAAAACAGGAGAAAGAAAACAAAATTGCTGGTCCATCATTACGAGGCTACAGACGAACACGCCTCTGTCCCAGCTGAAATCATCAACAGTCACCACAATATATATATTAAAATGGTAGAAAAGGTGCTTGGCAACATCATGTCTGGTTATTTTGACTGTCAGAGGACAACAAGACTTTAGACACATTTGCAGTTCCTTGATTGGTTCTCACTGATGACAGCAACTCAAACAGCCTCCATTTTGTGTCACTCCTTTGTAGATCCACTGTTTTCATTCACATGTACAGGTCATATTCCTCTACTGTGATTCTTTATTCTTGTCCTCTCCTGGTTTTCAGCAATTCATCATTGTCATCTGTGGCAACATGTCATTCATTTCTTTTCGTCTACTCGGAGGTTGTTGTCCATAATCCTCTTCACTATCTGTTCTGTCCTGGTCAGACGTCATCATCCATATAAGGTATGTCTGGGTCAGAAAAACGTCTCTGGCCCGTCGAGGCTTGTGTATCGTGGTGCTGGTGCTGGGGTGAGGGTGTTACCATAGAGATGGAGGTGGAGGAGGAAGAAGTGGAGGGAGGGCAGGAAGAGAAATGCAGCAACAGGTCACACTCTGGGCTGTCGATGTAGAGGGACTGGGTGCTGTCTTTACGGCGGCCGGGCTGCTCTCTTCTCCTGACGTAGTTCATCGCTCGATTTCCAGTAGGGGTGTGAGTCTCGGCTGAGCTGGGGGCTTCAGACTGGGACAAGACGCCTTGGGGGAGTTTAACTGTGTGTGGGATGACGGGATTGCGGCGTTGCAGTGGATGCCTGAAGGTGGTGTTGGAAGAGTCAGAGGTTGGGGTGGCGCAGCTAAACACAGAGGAGGTCGAGCTAGCAGGGGTGAGGTTGGGCAGCGAGACGCGTCCACCAGGGACCATTCGCTGGGCCAGGTCTGGTGGTTTGGGTGGACAAACTGGCCTGCATCTCCTCAGCTGGGCGCCACCTCGTCCTGGAAGAGATGAAGGTAACAGGCGTTGAGAAAGTAGAAGATACACGTTTTGCTCAAAGCTACTTAAATTCACACGACAATCTTGAGAGGGTGTAGACCAATGGAAGATCATGCAACCATGTTATCTACCAAAATGTATGGTCAGTGAAGCACAATTAGGCAAGCATTTGATAGGACCTGTGCCAAATGTTCAATTAATTAATTTAGATAAGGTCTGAGCATGCTTCTGTGCCACACATGCATTTACATGCATACATGGGTGTGCAGACGTATGCACACAAACACACACACACAAAAACACACAAACACGGTTGCTGTTCCTCCAACCTGCTTTGTTACAGAGCAGACATCACCGCCCATCACCATCACTGGTCCAGACCTGCGCCACAAAAGACAGGAAGGGCCCACCCCAGCGGCCCCGTGGTCTGGTCAGAAACCCACAGGTGAGTGAGAGAAACAGGCAGAAGGAAGGAAAGACCAGAATGAAACTCAATACTGACCTTCAGGCTCTGAGCCGTGAACAGAGGAGCGCTGCTGCTCGTCCAAAAGACTCTCTGAGCTCAGCGAGGCTTCGGAGTCCAAGTTCTCCTGGTCTGAACCAGGCTGCTCCATCTCTGGGAGTCGGCAGGCCAGATCCTCTCTACGGAGAAACACCAGAGAAATGAGCGTCTGGAGAAGGATGCAACTCTAAGGTGAACAGAGAGGTAATACAAGAAGCATCCTTACTTCTCCTGTTTGATGGACTTGATGCGCTCCACCAAGTTCTTCTCAGCCTCAGTGTCTGAGTCCAGAGGCTCGTTCTCAGGGACCACACTGAGATCAGAACTGACCTTCTCATGCACCTGCAGAAGACACAACATCACACACTGATACCTCAAACAGCTCACATTAAAAATGTCCATTATGTAATTACTATAGCCGTTTAATCACGTTCATATAATAATTACACAACAAACATAAATGGCCACATAATACACACTGCACACCCAAAACTGAAACCAGATCTTGTTAGTGAGGAAAAGACAAGAGGCCAGATGGTTCATGCATCCGCATATCATCTGTGAAACAGAATAACTTACAGGTAGAGAAAAACTAAATGCTGTGATACAAAAGAAGCAAGTAAACATATTAACAACCACCCTTTCAAAACAGAACTGGTTAAAAGGGTTTCCATACATGAACAGCCAGGACACCACAATCCAGAAACATCCATCAGCTCAACCACAAATATAAGAAGACTTTCACAGTCTTCCAAAAATGGAATAACATTGGAAGACACTGGAATAGCACAAAAAATGCATGATAAACATTAAACTTTGCATGTCACACTATTCAATGTCTTCTAAGAAGACAACAGCAACACCATCCCAGTACCATCTTGTCCTCTCATAAATAAAAAATAATAAAAATAGAGAACAAGAATAATGGTAAACAGCAACATGCAAACTACTACCAGTTAGTAAGGAAGAGTAAAACAGAAAAAGGATTAAAAGAGCATCACCCACATCTAACATGCCATGCACAGGCGCTTCTACATGGCAGTACTACACACTACAACTGCTAGATCTACTGTACCAGGAGAACTCAGTGATACATACCACCACTCCTTTGTAAGGAGCTGAGAACCTGAGAGGTAAATGCCAGTAGTGCTAAAGAGAGACAAGGAACATCGGCCATGTTACCCATGTAACCTAAGAACAACAGTATCTGACACTGGGGTACAATGTTGTAAATGGTGCTAACTTGTAAAGCTTTGTGTATGATACAATGAGACATTACTGACAAGTGACCTTTTAAATAATCAATTTCTTTCCTTTACGTCCAATCATGAGGCTGAGCAGCAATCTAAAACTTGATGTTGTTGCTATGCTAACAAGACCACACAAAATGGAACAAAGGTGATCCAGTGTTCTCACCGTGTTCTGTCTCTTGAGTTTGAGCTGGTTGACAGCCAGCTCCTCGGCGTACTCCAGCTGCTCGATCTCCTCCATCTTCTCATTGTAGCGTCTGATCTGCTCGTTGATGAGCATCTCCACACAGCTACAGGGGGAGGAGGGAACGACAAACAGCATGTGTGCATATTTATAGCTTACTCACAAGTTATGTATGTGATATTAACAATGAACTACAGAATGAAGGATTCATTTATATCATGGAAAAGTAAAAAACAGTTGTTGTGTTTGCTTTAATGACAGCCTTACGTGGTCGTCTTGGCAACGTCCTTCATGCTGAGCAGTGGATCAGCGCTGTCTGGGCAGCGCAGGACACACGGGGCAAAAACTATGGCCAATGAGTTGGGAGACATACGGTTGTGAGCCTCCACTTTGCACACTCTGAAAGAGAATTCATTGGGTATTAGTATGTAGTCTGCAACTCTGATTCGAAAAAAGCTGGGTCGCTCTTGCAAGCCAACTGTATTTACTGACAGCAATTGTACAAAGTGTTCCTGCGCCCATGTAGTAACATCCTTTATACAATCATGTGTTCACAAAGTGAACCTCACTCCATCCTTTCATGATACTATCACCTGTTACCAATCAACCTGTTTACCTGTGGAATGCTCCAAAAAGGTGTTTTTGGAGCATTCCACAACTTTCCAGGTCTTTTGTTGCTTGTGTCCCAACTTGTTTGGAACGTGTTGCTGCATCAAATTCAGAATGAGCAAATATTTACAAAATCAATGGAACTGATGAGGTCAAACATTAAATATATTGTCTTTGTACTGTTTTCAATTAACCGGTAAGGTAAACGGAATATTTATTCATATGTTTGTAACAAGTCAAGTGACATAGCAGCCATTGAAGAAGGCCACAATGTGGGAATCTCTACCTGACAAGGTGGAAGATGAGTCTCTCCAATGTGTTGAAGTTTGCTGTAGGAAGCTCTTCCAGCACTTTGTATATAGCATGAAGCTGCTCCTGCTTCTCTGGCAGTTCTACCGAGAGAAGAAAACATAATTAATGAAAACCCCATAACTGACCATGAACGCAAATAGTCCAGTATATTTTTGAAAATACACTGATAAATGTTTTGTTTATATTTTAAATGCACTTACTCATTTTTAAAAAAAAACACTGTCATAAAAAACGTAAACAGTCCACAACAGCAGTAGCAGATAAGGAAAACAAAGGAAGGAGCTGCACAGACTGTCTACTGTAAAATGCTGCCCCCTGGTGGCGAATGTCCTCCTCACCTACTGCATGCAGGAAGTCATTGTAATGTGTGAAGGTCATGACTGGATCTGGGAGCTCCCTCAACCACTGTTTCACCAGGCCCGTCACTGCGTGGATGGGATAGTCTTCAAGGCAGACCAGGTGGGGGTCTAAATACATGAATAAAAAAAAAACTCAATGAAGGAGCCATGACAGGTTTTATGTATGTTTAACTGCCCCGCTCCCCTCCTCCTCATAAATGTCCAACAGAAGATGTCTAACCGGTTTCTAGTCGCTGGTGCAGCTCTTTCATGCGGTTGGCTGAGCCAGACTTGCGGTAGATGCCCTCGGTGTAGAGGCCGTGCATCTCCACATGCTCCAGCATCATCTCCAGCACCATGGGTACTGGGTGCTTATCACTGACCAGGTGACACACTCGCACCCCGAAGTGCTGACCACCAGACTCCTCGTCGCTCTGTGGATTCAGATAGACAGCAGCGGTCAGTAAGTAGGTCTACTTATCCAGTCCACTCACCACAACTGATCAACAAGATACGTGGAAATCACACAGTCTTTATTACAATAAAATTCACCGTCTGATTTGTAATATAGCTCCTTATAACTAAGATGAGGGAAGCGTTTACTTAAGTATTAATAGGTGAGACCCTGTTCTTTGTTAGAATTTATATGATGTTGAGACTTTCATGGCAGAACTCCTTAGAGCTTTATACTAAATTAAACATAATACTTCAAAATATAAATGCAATGTAATAAAGTGAGCCAAGGTCCTGCTCAACTTCTCCCTTCACTACTGTTCCACTAGCTTTCTTTACTCAGCATTATTCTAACAGAGGGTAATTTATATCAGTCTTTTTGAAAATCGGGAACATGATCGTTAATACATTTGTACATACTCTAAGATATAGGTGTCATCTTTTTTAGTGGCTAGTAAAATGTAAACCACCTTATGATTTTTAACAAAGACATAAAAACTGATTTTGTAATTATCATCCAACAGCTACAGCTCCCATTAGGTTTTGGCACTGCTTCTCTTGCTACTTAAAATGAGGTGCTTAAATTTTACGAGCCACTACCATAATGGTCATTTATCTTAGAATACAGGCAGAAAACACACACAGACTGCCAGGTTTCAAACCTAATGAGAAAATATGGTTGAGCAGAGGCTAAACTAAACTGCGTAAGGCCTAGCCTCACTCCAAACCCTCATATGAAAAGCACGCCATTAATCCAGGCCTGTGATTTGTGTGATGTGAAAAACATACCTTTTTGGCACAGAAGGTGTTGCAGTCAGTGACTATTTTGCAGAGGCACTTCTTGTGGCACACCATTTTGCAATCTGTACGACAATATAAAAGATAAAACTGAATGAGTGCTGGAACTAATTTCTTAATGTTATGCTGTAAGATTTATCTTTAATAAGCGACCACAAATACAATCAAAGTTGGGGTGTTAACTCACAGCTGCACATATAGGCCTTCTCCATGCCCCAGATGTAAGACGTACACTGGTCACATGACTGCATAATGTTGACTTGATAGTTGCTGAAACTATGATCCAGGGGGCTCTCCATCTAACGAGACAGTCAGTCACTTAATTAGAAATCATAATCTCTATAAATTACAAATAATTATTGAAATACAATGACCACAGATTCATAGAAATTAGGGGAATATAATTTGTAGATTCCAACTTTGCGTACTTACACTTTTATCTTTTTTCCTCCTCTTCTTCCTAGCTTTTGCAGGCTGAAAAACACACAGAGAGTATAAGCATCATATTCTTTCACACCTGGACTAATTAGGCTGAATGATAAGGAATCTCAGTGTTTCACCTTTGCAGGCTCAGCCTCCTCCTTCTTCATCTCTCCTCTGATGAAGCCGTCCAGCACTGACTGGAAGAGGTTGACCACAAGCTGGACTTCTCCTTTCTGCCTGTCGCCCGCCAGGTGGATCACTTTGTTCTGGTAGCCTGTCATCAGGCCTTTGTAGCCAATGGTGGGTTTCTGGTAAAGTTCAGAGGAGAGGAGAGAAAATGAGGAGGAGAGGGTGGTGAGGAAGACCTTTGATCAGTGTACATTATGTGTGTACTATGTGCCTGCAGACAGACTCACTGGGAGAGAATACATGGCTTTGATAGTCTCTCTGAACTGCATTGTGGCTGTAACAAAGATGGCCTCTGTGGCGGACAGTGACTTCCCCCTGGAGCGGAAATCATTGACCTGTATGACAACACAAACAAAAAATGTTTTAGTGGGTCAATAAGAGAATAAGGCCTTAGAATTATTTCCTACATCTAACATCCGGTTGTCTTTCACTCACCTGGTTGCCCAGAAACTCATCAAGGTGTCGAAGCTCATTGGCATTGGTGATTTCCCGATCCAGTGAGGCGTTCCACTGCTCAGATACCCGTGTGGCACGGCTGATCTTGATGGTGGGGTTGCGGCCTAAACCTTTACTAGCACGGTCCCCGTGAGGCTGGGAAAGTGCCCGAGACGGCTGCCCAGACGCTGGGGCTGAAGGGAGGGAGAATGTTTTCATTCTTATAATCAGACAATAATCTTTATTGTGGGAGGAAAGATGAGCGAATGATATGCAGATCACTTCTCTGCCTCGTCTCTTAACCCAAACCTCGAAGGCAGAATGTACAGTAGGCTTAAGTACCACAGAGAAAAACGTACTGAGCACGATCCAGCACGGGTCACTATTTTCTCAGAAAGCAAACAGCAGGATTGGTTCAGGCCTGAGAATAATAGTGATAACACACCTGTGTTTTCTTTGCATTTCTCATTTCATGAGGTGTGATGAAAGTGGACTGCAGCAGTCTAGCTGCTATAGGGCTGTTTGTGTTTTGTGATAAAAAAAAAAAGACATTGCTCTCAATATCTGCTCTCAAATAACAACAAAATCATTTATCATCATTTATTGGTATTGAAATATAATTAGTTTAGTCCTTTTTTTGGTTAACTATACAGCATTTACACCACCTATGGGCAAGTGACTTCGAAAAAAAACATCAAATCAAAGGAATAAAGTTAATCTCTCTGCTCCAATAAGTCCTATCATTCTTCTGAAGCTTGACAAGGACACAATGAATGGTACCATACTCGTATAATTTACCTTCCCCTCCTGTTGGCCTGTCATTGAGAAACTGAGCGAGTGGCAGCTCTCCGTTGTCTGGAGTCTGGGCCTCTTTGTGCGGTCGTTTTTTCAAAATCTTGCTGAAGAAACCACCTGGCCTGCAGGGCACAGGAACACACGAAGAATAGCCAGAAACCTTATTAAGCAAAATTGTCGTGTAACTCTAAAATAACTCATAGTGGTGGCCTGATGGGAGGAAAGTTTTCAGTGTGGCTTCACAATGTCATATCTCACAGCTCATTCATTCATTTCTAACAGCAAAGTGAAGGTTGTCTTGTGTTCTTAATTACATGCCTGTTTGTGACTCCCTCTTTGTTTCTTGGCAACAGATAATTTAAGTAAATAACTAACATGTCCAATTTTTAAAAATACCATCAAAACTGATTTACCCAGAAAGAGTCTATTTTAAAAGGACCACATACTTAAGTTCTGCTCCAGCAATGTCACCATAGCAACAATACAAATTAAAAATAAAGCAGCCCACCCGATGCCTCAGTCTGATAAACTGCGGGCCCAGTGACTGAGCCTTAAGCGTACACTTTTGGCATATAAATCCATTCAGGGGAAATTCAGTTATCAGGAATTTCCGGCAGAGAAAGTGCAACACCACACAAGGAGCTGAGGATAGTTTGATTATACAAGGCAAAGAGTTTTCCCATGAACAGTCTGACTCGAGCAGATGTAGAATGAAACTGTGGATGGTTTACTGTGAAGGATGTGAATGTATGTTTTGGCCCACTGGTCAAAATGTCCTGCGCTTCACACATCTCAATCACCTCCTTTTCAAACAAATGCATGGGCTTGAATGTTTTTTTTCCTGCATCCCATCACCAGTCCACTCATCTACAGGCTAGCGCAGTGCTGTGCAGTACCTGTCTGGTGTGGACGGGATGGAGTGCGCCGAGTCTTGGTGAGCAGAACCATCTTGGTGTTTCCTTCTGAAGGAGCTTCCCTTTGAGCTGTCACCATGGCTTTCTGAGGGGGAAATCACCTGCAGAACAGAATCAGAAGTGATGATGTATGTGCAGAATAACTGGACTGTAACCTGTTTGCCAGTCAGGGTGGATTTTTACAACGTAAAATGTAAAAAAGTTAATATTTGAACATCTAAAACAAGGAATTTTTCATTACTGCAGATGGAATTTTAAAATACCTCTCTGGCAGAAATAGCACCAGCCCCTTCAGAACCTGGAGACAAACTGTCAATTGATGAGGAGGCTGTTTCACTCCTGCAGATCAACAGATGAAAAAAATATAAACGATACAAATCAATTCGTGAAATGATACTTGTGTTTTATTACCTACAACTGAGGGAGTTTCCAAACCACCTAAACATTACGGTGGATCTTCTGTCATTTCTCACGTTAAAAAGAATGACGTCAATCAGAACAAACAATGTTTAAGGAAAGCTGCCATCTGTTAGAGACAAAACATGACCTGATCTGAGAATATGACCAGAAAAGAAGACGTACAGTGGTTTTCTTTTTCTCCATTTCTCCGTGTTGTTCGGTGAAGGAGGGCTGGTGCCCTCAGAGGGTTCTCCATCACTCCTCCTCCCCCTCCACTTCTCTGGCTTCTCCTTAATCGCCCCAGGACGGCGATGCAGGTGTACTGCCCCGGCACCCTCACCTAGACCGTTTCTCTCAGACACAGGGTCAGCGAGCTGCAGGGATAATGTAGATGGACGAACAGGAGTGGCGGAAGGCGGAGACGTTTTTGCCTCCTTCTTTCCTCCTTTGTCTTCCTTCATTTTCCAGGCTACAAAGGTGTACTGGTCCAGCTCCTTGCTGTCCGCCCGCTCTTTCAGCTTAGGGGTCTCCTGGCTTTTGCTCTTCGGCGGGGACGTTTCATCCTTGGTAATGGCTGAGGAGGAGGCCCGTTCTGTCTCTCTCTGGTTGTGCTCCAGTCCTCTTCGTCTCCTCTGCTCTCTCTTCTCCTGGCTCCTGGATGGGCCCCTGTTCGTAGCTGGAGCTCGTGCTCTCTTCAGTTCAGCGCCGGAAGGAGTGGAGGTATCGCTGGGAGCTTGTTTACCCAACTCTTCACCTGGAGATGTGGGTGTAAGTGCATTGGAGGTGACCCCATCAGAGGGAAGAGTAGGTTGTGAAGTTGACTCTTCTAGTGTTTGGTTCTCCAAGTCCTCATCCTCTTCTTTCTCATCCAGCTGGGGTCCAGCCTCAGCCTGGGTACCGTTTGTCTTCAATTCTCCATCCTCCAGCTCTTCGTCCTTGGCCTGTTCCTCCTCTGTATGTGAGCTTGTATTAACCTTGTCATCCTCCTCTCCTCTCTCTTCCTCTGTCTCCTGGACAGGAAGGTTGTCATCCAGCATCTCCTCTGTGACCAGCTCTATATCTGGATCCTCTCTTGTTTGAGGCTCACTAGCCACTCTTGTCTCAGCTTCCAGCTTCTTCCTGGCTTCTTCCTCTTCCTCTGCTCTCCTTTTTGCCTCCTCCTCTTCTGCTTTTCTCCTTGCTTCTTCTTCCATCCTCCTCCTCCTTTCTTCCTCCTCCTCTGCTCTTCTCCTGGCCTCCTCCTCTTCTTCCCTCCTCCTCCTTTCCTCTTCTTCTGCCCTTTTCCGAGCTTCTTTTTCCTCCTCCTCCTTTCGCCGTTTCTCCTCACGCATGGAATGGCACCTGTAATACACAAAACGTAAATATGGCAGCCCACATACATTCTTGTTGCAAACAGTACTTTTTAGTGTCTACATGTTGTTACCTTTTGCGTGCTGAGTGTCCTCTGACCAGGGCTTGTATCTTGGTGGCGCCCTGTCTTTGGCGGTGGTTCTCTGATCTCTGTCTGTACCCTCTCCACAGAGCCTGGATCAGAATGGCTGCTCGTTGCCTTTGCTCCTCTCTGCAGTACCTGCGCCATGAATGCTAAGCAGGCAGACAGGGAAGAGGACAGGACACGTCAGTATTATACTTTAATTCCTGCCTAAATATTAAAATGGCAACATAACAAACAAAATTAATATACTGACATGACAGCCTCAAAGATAAGTGTTGCGTTAGTGTTTACCTGGATCAAGATGGCTGCCCGCCTCATGTCCAGAAACTCTTTCCTCTGCAGGCGTGCTCTGAACCAGCGCTGAAGGAAGATGATCTTGCGCATTACATCCTTGTGCAGCGTGTCCTGCAGCTTCTGACGCTCCAGCTCTTTCAAGAACACCTGAACAGGGAGAACACACCAGAATGTACATGCACAGAAGGGAAACAGGAGCAAATGAATGCATGGAATGAAAGAATAAAGCTCAGGAGCAATGACAAAAGTTAAGTGGTGTACCTTAGTTTTGCCTATCTGGTAAGTGGTGGGGTCCAGGTCCATCTTCTTCTCAAGGAGCGCTGAGATGTCCTCTTTTAAGGCGGAGGTGTTCTTTGGCAGCAAAACCCTGAACTGCTCCAAGAACTCCTGCAGGCACAAGACAATAAGGATAATAAAAACTAGAAATGAACGGACTGTTCGAGAGGACTTATGTGGTAGACATGAATGGTCAAAACATAATGTCTAATATTTAACAGTAGGATTAAGTGAAGCAACTTTATACTACCTGGAATGTGTACTTGGCACCGTAGCCTGACCTCCGGATGCGAACAGTTTCCAGCATTCCTGTGTATCGCAGCTGCTGAACCACCAAGGCCTCATCCAGATACATCTCCTTCTGCTCATATATAAGCACACAAGAAGAAAATTGAGGTATACTCTCACCATTTATACTCCTATTAGCCAATTAAACAATGGTCATAATCGGCATTGACGAAGGATTTGAACAGAAGATATTAACAAATGACAGTCTTACCTTCTCAGCATTGGAGCGGATACAGCGAATGAAGAAGGGCTCTGCTCTGTTCAGAGTCTCCAAGAGTTTGGTCAGAGAGGTCTGCAGAAAATGAGGAAAGGGGTTTGCTGAGTGGGACTGCTGGAGAAGAACCCTGCTGGAGGGTGTGTGAGGCTTGCTTGTGTGTGTGTGTGTGTGAGACGAGCAAACTGTTGTGGGAGATGTTACCTGGAACTGGGCACTGATGCTGGGAGGCTTCTTCTTCTTGTGTAGGTGGAGCAGAGACTTGGTAGTGCGATCATGCAGCGTCAGGCCCACTATAAACTTCAGAGACCGAGAATCCAGCAAACTCTGCACAGCAGTAATACAGTTAATTAATTTCCTACTTGCACTCAATCATTATGTTAATGATATTCTCTTTAGCTGCCCCTAAACTCGGGGTTGTTTGTCAGGTTTACCTTGGGGATGACCTGCCTCTGTTTGGTGCTCTTCTGTTTCCTGTGGGAGAAAGAATATGCAGGGTGAGTTAGGACTGAAGCGTTAAAAGACTGTGGCACGAGGATGGAAGAAGTTGTGGATGGAGTGTGTGAAGCCGGTTAGTACGGACGGGTGACTTCTTCATGCGCTGTCAGTCAGTGATGAAATCAAGCGTTGCACCTGGAAGATGGGATGAATAACGGGCAGAGACAAGGCATGAAGGGGTAAGGATGACAGAGAGGAGGAGGAGGAAGTTTGCTGCAGATGATGTGATGTTACTCTAAACAATTGGCCCAGTGGAGACTCACCATACACAGACAGACATGCTCTCTTGCGGCCCACACTACATAAAAAGGCTCTAAATGTATGTTCAGGCTCTCTCTGACTGCAGAACCTGCTGTTAATTCCAACATGCTGCGAGGCCGCTGCGACATATTTTCACAAGATGCTCCCAAAAACCCCTCACATGCCAGCACAGACTACTGATGATTTTCATGCGGCAGTTTACGTAGGTATTCAAGGAATTTCAGTTTTAGCCTTCAACAGATAGTATTTATTAACTGGGCTAATAATATAATGTCTTCTATGACGCAGGAGTGTGTTTGATGTTTTTATTAGATTAGATCACGAGATGCTAATGATGCATTGAGAAAAGTGGCAATAAATGTGACAGCTACTATAACTACCTATGGCTGAACACAGGGGGTCAAAATGCGTTAAGGATCACTGATGTTATTCTTGGAAAAGAAAAAGGTTTTAATAAGAGCGTGTTCTGCCTTAGCCAACAAGACTGGACTAATCTGGAGAAGAGCTGGTGCCAGGTCTGTCTGCAGACTCACTGGAGGACGTGTCGAGGGAAGCGGAGGCGACCCCAGGACTGCAGCAGCTTGCGAGGGTCCTCACCATCCAACTGCAAGTTCTTAATGGAACTGATGATCTCTGCATGCATGTCTCTAATCAAACCGAACACACACCCAGTGTGGAAAGGGAAGGAGAGGGGGGAGTACGGGGAGCAGGAGGGAGGGGAAAAAAACGACAAAAGGAGGAAGGAAAGGAAAAAAAACGTAAAGTGGGGCGTGATAAAACGCCACTGCTATGCCACCTTAGAAGAAAACACACCGCCGTGGTTACCCAAGACAAGAACACACACAGCAAGATGGCTGGGGGTCTGATATCAAGAGGAACTTCATGCTCTGCTCATCCATGAAGAACAGGCCACAAAATGTTTTCTTCCACTGATGAGTTCATATGAAAACCACAAGACACACTAGACCACCCAACCATGCTGCCATATCCCTTTTATGGACAGAAAGAAATGCACACGCACAGAAACACACAGAAACACACACACACACACACACACACACACACACACACACACATAACACAAAAGAGAGACTGGGGCACATAGGGGGGTTGTATTCACACCCATGTCCCTGCCACTGTGGTAGTTAACATGCAGAGCTGAGCTGAGCTTCAGCGTGGTTGGTCGTCTGTTTCCATGCTGCGATTGTTACGGGCTGTGTGGCTGTAAGTTGTTACTGCTGAGGCTGTTGGATTCATGGTCCTCTCATTGGGACTGGTGTTACAGCGGACACTGGGTTTGGTGAGGTTAATATGGGAACTTTTCCTTGTCCCAGAGCTAGTCCATGCAGTACTGTTCTATACTTACCATGACTGATCATGAAAACAGAGGTCAGGCAGTGAAGGAAAGGGTAACATATAGAGTGAAATGAGTCACAGTGAATCTGACCTCTACTCTTAAGTGCTTGCAGATCTGCGGAGCTGGATGATTTAATAATGGTAACAAAGTGCTCTGGGGTTTAACTTAGGTCTTATGTCTGTAAAAAAATGACCCACTAATTTTAGATCTGAAAGCAGGACGAATGAGGTCAAAATTCAATGGACCAACAATGCAAAGCTTTTCTTCATGGTCTGGTTTCATTCTGAGAAAGCTCTCCCAAATTTTTTTTCATCTATCTGACTTGAGCCCTCTGTTCGCATTTGAATACATGTGTGCTTCCAACAGCTCCTCGGTTGATGTAAGTAACCCGGCCGACTAATCAGAGTAGGCCAGTACAAACAGCTTCCTGCGCTCTATAGCAAAAACAATAAATGTGAGGAAGGAGAGAGATTATCGCAGCTACAGATAACGATGGGGATTACAGTGAGGGAAGAGAGGCAATGCAAGGTAAAGGGCACCTTGTACTGTCGGTGTTCTGTACTTCATCTGCTACATTCATATTTAAAGAATACATATATAAATATATATGCATACAATATTCTATTTATTAAATGGGGGCAGACTCAGAAAGTGAAACAAACCAGTATCCATTACCCAAAACAAAACACAATTCCTTCCTGCTTGGCCTCATGTCTTCATTCCTTTCTCCTGCCCACCAAATTCACTTACTTCTTAGTCTCATAGCTAGCAAAGATGTCTTCAAAGGCCTCTAGAGGGCGCTCCTCTGAGTGATCAAAGTAGAAATCGAGCATAGATGCTCGTCTGTGGAGGGGAGAGGAGAGAACCGCACATACTGAGGTCACCAAAAGGTGGAGAGGATATGGCCGACTGAGATGAGTTGAAGTAGGATTCATCTGTCTGGGTGACGATTAAAGCTGTGGTTTTGTCAGTGTTTATGGTTTCAGTTCAGATACGTTGGAGTAGCTCAGCTGAACAGAGTTTGGGTGTCTGACATTGTCCTTCCTCATCTCATCCAGGATTAATGTGGAGGTCCACAGTTCACCAACCATTTTAAAATATTTCCTTCACGTTCAACAAGGAGCTTCAGGAAGGAAATATGTCGCTCTGTAGTTGTTAAGTGGAGCAAAGGTTGCAGCTTCGTGAGGGCTGTGTATTATAGAGAGCCTATTCAAAATAATCATTCGGTTTCATGAAAGGAAAGTTATTGACCTTAAAGTAAACAGGGTCGACAGTCTGCCTGCACATCCACAGGTGCTGTGGCAGACAGATTCCACAAGAAGAAATACACCAAAAGCTAGAAAATCAGTCCAAACATAACAAAGACCAAATGAGACGTCTTACATAGTTTCATATACAATTATGTAAATCACTTACTTGTACATTCTGTCTATTGGGGCATTGGATCGTTTTAGTTCTCCTAAAGGAGTTCTGGAGATTGGACGGACAACACCTAAAACAGAAGAAACATGAACACACAATTAATAGGCATTCCTGACAAGTAAAATCATGTATTTGTCATAAATAGGCTTTGACGTAGAATAAAGGGTGATCAAAGTCACATGACTTCAGCAGTTTTTGTTGTTTTGGTTTTTGTCTTAACTTTATTTAATCTTTATAATCCACATAAAAAGGCTCTTACGTCAATGGGCTACGTCTGAGAGCACAAAAATAGTCTACAGGATTGAGAATTGCACAGAAAATGGCAAAATCTCCTAAAGCCTCACGTTTCTCCATATTCCTCTAAGTGCTGACCTGAAGGGCTAATTACAGAGTAGAGAAACAGCAGTACTCTGAAGTTGTGGTATAAGCTGCACAAGTGGAGGCAGATAGTATATGAGTACTTTTGTGCTCCATCAGTACTACCCTTCACAATAGTTCTGACTGATACAGACTAGAAACAAGTATATCCGTCTTTGTTTAGCATTAGCACAATTCAGACAGTGTCAGTAAGCTATAAACTACAGAAATGTACACTAAGACGTTCTCTGAGCTTTCAGTCTTTAAAGATTATTTCACCCGGGACGGTCTAATACACTGATAATGTACCTGAAGTTTTGGTGGCCCAGGAGCGGCCAGCTTCGTTAAAAGCAGCAATGCCTCTGATGGTGGCGCGCAGGATGCCCCATCGGAACATGGCCACCGGGTCCATGCCGATGAGCTGTCGAACATATGCACGGTCGCTACTCCGCAACAACGCTACGATGTCTGGACGCATGTGGTCTGTGTTCTTCTCCCTGAAATCCTAGTGATGTCGAACATACCAAGAACATTATAAACAGCAGAGTCAGGTCATATTCAAGTGTAACACAGTATAATTTAAAATCTTCTGATCTCATTTAATGTGTGTCCTTACCTTGATTTGATATTTGACTTTCCCAGCAAAGTGTCGAATGACAAAGGCAGGCTCCATGACTGCTGTGGGGACAAAGTATTTGTTCCCCAGGTGCTGCTGCTTGAATTTGGCTAATAATGTCTCATCGGTGGCGTGGGGGAAGCTAATGCACAATCACAGAGGGAACGAATGGGGAAAGAAGGATGAATAGAAAGAGGAGAGACGATTAATGAGAAGCTTCAATAGAATCAAAACAAGCTTAATTCCCACCTGCAGCTGTAAGACATGAATATACTGTGTGAATCGTCTGTAGCTTTTCTTACTTGCTCTCCTCATCCAGCAGGTAGAGTAGGCCAGTGGGTTTCTTGCTGATGAGGTGGATACAGCCCACATTGTCTGTGTAGTCGATGTTGTGCCAGGTGATTCCCTCTGCTTGGTACTCCTCCTGAATGAGGCAAGACAGAACATTTTGGTTGAATAAGCTTATTGGTGAGCTCAAATCATGCAATTTTACTGTTAATCTTTTTAATTTTCAAATGCTAAAAAATATGAAGAACAGATGTATTTTCGTAATTATTTTTATTTGGAATGCTAAAAAACACCTAAATATTCTAAGAATAAATCTAACTTTGATTAGTCACCCAGAACTCTAAGATAAACTGGCATAAACTGGAATGCAACTTGTTCTCCCTTTAGAGATGAGGAAATACTTCGATGAGTCACCATTTAAGCAGTCATTATTATAAACACAGAGCAGAGAAGAGAGTCGTAAGTCTGAATCACTGGGGAGCAAATCTTTTGATGGTGTGTTATATAGTGTGTCATGTAAATACATTTGGGGCGTTGGGGGACGAACGAAGACCACTCACCTGCTCCAGATTGAAGATGTGGTGGTTGAAATAATACTGCAGCTGCTCGTTTGCATAGTTGATGCAGAACTGCTCGAAGCTGTTGGTCTCAAAGTCCTCAAAGCCAAAAATGTCCAGGACACCAATGGACAAGCACTGGAAAAATAAGAGCACGGACACCAACCGAACACTAATGAGGAGCAGGAGGGGGAATGTATAACACTCATCATCCCAAAAATAAAAATAAGTTGATAGCATTTAATGATGTAGAGTGTTCTTCTTTTTCACTGTTTTTGTGCTGTTGTGTGTGTATGTGTATTTGTGTCTCACTGGGATAGATTCCTCCATATCTTTCTTGTTTAGCAGTGCATGATTGATGCGTAGGACAATCCAGTCAAACAAGGCGCTGTACAGAGATTTGGCCATGGAGTCTCTGGCTGTGATAGCCTGATGGGAGAAAGAGGGGGTGATGCATGTAGGAAGAATTCACTAAATGTAACAGGAGAAGAAAAGTTGCCATTTTATTGTGTGTTTTGGAACCAGAATACATTACAACCAATGTCTGACGGAAGCAAAAGTTAATGAGGATTTAACAGGTAAAAAGACAGGAAAGAAAAAAGAAACAGAAGAAGGGTGTGGAGCATAAAACAGGGGGACTGACAGGAAGAAGAGATCTACTGTAGGTGTGGTATCAATAAAGAAGCAGAAAGGCACAATGAAGACGCAGACACACAAAGCCACCAATTAGTGTGCAGTTGGACACTATTACAGTAATGACAGGTTACAGAGATGTCTTCATGGCTGTGCCTACCTCAGAGTGGCTGTAGGGGAGGATCAGCTTGTCGTTGACTGTCACTGTTTTCCTCTTCGTCAGCGCCTCAACCAGCAGCTCCTCTTTGACCTGAGAGGGGGTCCACACAGGTTAATGGCAGTCACAACAGCATTGCCAACAGTCCCAGACACAGTGAGGTATGGAGCCACACAGAAGCAAAGAGACGCTACCTTTAGCAGGTCAGAGAGCTTGGCCAGGACCTCTGGTGGCCCCACATCCAAGCCCTCATCTCGGCCTGTCGACTTCCTCCTGTAGGTCACGTTGCCCAGATACAAGATAGCCGAAAGCACAGAAAAGATCCTGCAGTACAGTTATAGAAAACGTGTAAACTGGAAGCAACAGCAACGACACAATCTTCTGACAAATGCAGGAACAATGCTACAAATACCGTTAAATCATATGTTTATGCGAATAACTAGTAAACCGAATATCAGCATTGTATGGAGCAGGATCTGCACACTGTATCTACTACACTGTCCCATTAGGTGTGGCTATTATTGTGCTGTTGGTGTCAAAAGTCTCTTTGTTGTAATTTATATTTTTGGTAAAGTGACTCAGTGCTCAGACCAAAACAACATTTCCAGGACCGAGTGGAAAAACGTTTCAGGATCTGATTTTCAACAGTCCCTTCAACATGTCTGGAAGCACATTATTAAATTACGTTACACACACTACACCGAACACTAATTCACTTACTGTTTCTTGGTAGCAGGGAGGAAGCCAACCATCTCCATTGCCTGCTGCAGCCTTTCAAAGTCATGACGCAGGTCTTCCTCATCTTCTATCTTAAAGTTTTGCTACAAGGAAAGACAGACAGTTAGCATGGATGTATAAAGATGAGAAAAGAGCAAAAGCACAAAATGGACACACAAACAGGTGACAAACGGTGGTGAATGAGAAGGAGGGTGAGAAAAGAAAGTGAGTGAGAGAACAAAGGCTGCCCCATTAACATGCAGGACACATATGCGCAGTAAGCTGGGAGTGTATACAGCAGCTTATTCAGAGGCTTGACAGTCTTCATGAATGCAGGGTCCACTCACAATGAGTTACAGAGTTACCTTAAAGGTCAAATCACACACAACGGGCTGTTTATATTAAATGGATAGGCTGAAAACTGCCGGATGTGCAGTGCCATACCTGCTTGAGGTAGAAGTATTCTTCAGGTGGCAGCAACTTGAACTCTTTTCTCTCCTCCTCTGAAGCTCCCAACAACAGGTAGTAAAACACGTGATAGTTCCTGTAAAAAGCAACACACCTCATTCTTCAAGACTGTACTACACACCAAGTTATTATTGCAACAATACTTTCTTTAAACTGCTCTTCAAAAAGGATGAATCAGGCATCCATGATTTGTTTGCTTCATTACCTGGTGAGCAGTTATCAGTGAACATGAGCTTCGTGTTTATGGTAACAAATAAGATTTTTGGTGATCAAAAGTCAACACATTATAAAAAGCAAATAGAAAGAAGACAATGTCTGGAGTTTTCCACTCGTGCTATCAGTGGCCAGGTAGGTAGGCAGCAGAGCTTTGTTGTTTCCACACGATCACTAACAAACAATGACATAATTCGGTAGTCACTCTCTGATTAAACAGGCAAGATGCACTGTCAACAGCAACTGTTGGCTGGGTGATTAACAGTACACTGTGCAGGCTGCAAACAGCTTGAAAGCGGGCTTTACAATGGAGGGTGACTACATTTTCCAAAACTAGTTGGTAAAATGTGGAGAGGAAATGTGAAAGAGTAATCCTCTTCCCACTCAGAACAGCAAGAGTATGTTTATATACAAGCATCAACTGTTTCAGCTGCGCTGCTCAGTGGCAGATTGTGGTTTTACAGAGAAACCCCCACCAGTACTAGCGAGTATCTTTATCTACACAAATCTAAAAATGGAAAGAACAAAACATGACTTCTGTAGGTAGAAAAAGTCATATGACAGTTAAATCTTTACCAATTAATGGCTAGTTTCACACAGGCAGACCTATCTGCACACTGCTATGCCAGCATTGGAGAAATGTCAGACCGCACGCACCCCTTCTTATTCTGGTGTAGGGGTACAACAGGCTCTGGCTTGTTTGTGATTCTTTAAACCAATCACAAACGTCTTGGGCAGTGCAAAGCCCAGGATGTAGCGAAGATGCCTTTGCAAAATAGTACTGGGGGAACTTGTTTCAGTGGAACACATGCATGTGGGGAGGTGAGCCCTGGTATTACAATGGCTAACTTACTGCAAATCAGATAACAGTGGAGGATTTGCTCACTCCCCACTCCGACTGGGTTTTTCAATTACCAAATATTTGCTGCCATATTAGTCACACAAGTAGCAACAGACCAGCAGTCTAGCCGGCAGTGAATGTCACAGTGAGTAACCCGGGCTTGCATAATGTGAATGAAGAGTGAGTGGCGGCATGGTAACTGACGATGTCTCTCTCAGGAAAGTCTCTTTCTCATGTGTTTGTATAGCAACAGCAAATTCTTAGCTCACACAAACAGAAGTCACTGGAGCTCTCATGGAAATTTGGCAAAACCAAACTATATTAAAATGAGCTGCTACATTCAAAGTGGAGGTCATACCTTGTGTCCACACTGTACAGTATTGGCCACTTTGATGTCAGTGAGTAACACTGTTCAGTCCACTATGGACATACAGTTAATGCTAGTGCGAAATGTATACAAAATCAAGCATTTGGGTGGCAAATATCTGAATCTATAGTACATGTTTGTGGATGTGTAAGTGCTTAGGCAGACAGACATGTAAAGTCAAAAGCCAAAGACTAAAGCCTTCAGCTGAACTTCACATCCAAACATCAGAGGCTCCCCATGTTTGTACAGAGGGCCCCATGAAGGTCAGTGGGGGTGACGGGTCAAGACCCCTCCTGTTTCTCCTCACCTCTCGTTCTTCTCTCTGGAGACCAAACGAGACTTCTCCAGGAGATACTTCTCCACCACAGCTCTAGAAGACAGAAAGAGAGGCAGGAGGAGTAGAAGAAGAGAAGGAAAAAGGGAAGACGAAAAAACAATGAGTATGAATCACTAAACTAAAGGTCACTGTCTGTGTGTGAGTGTGTGAGTGTGTGTGTGTTTTCAGGTCAAATGTGAAAGTGGGCTGGTAATAAAAAGCGAGGGGAGGAGCAGGAGGGGAAGTGAGGGCAGATGGCTGGAACAATCAGTGAACAAAGCTTTAAGAAACAGTCTGATGGATTGTAGCACATCACAAACACCACATAGCAGCACGCACACACGACTACCAGACAACTTTGGCATTAATACATTTTATTGTACTGTATGGTATAGCCAAACAGAGGAGACTCGAAGGCTACTGCAGGGGTAGTGGTATGCTTTTCAGACCGCTGCAGTCATGAGATATGCAATTGTAAAAGCATTGCTATTTACACACTACACCAGGCCAAGGCCATAAAGTTGTCTAAATCAGATTTTATAAGTCAGAGTTGTTTTTTCTATAGCCAGGGAAAAACAACACTGACGCCAGTCCTCATGGCACACTAAGAATAGCTGTGCTGTGAGAAACATAGTTGTGTCAATCTGATGAAACTGCAGCTGCAACTATATACAGATTAACTGAGGCGAAGTTGATACATCTACTGTATAGATATGCTCGTTTGAGGTCCCTTTTCCCTTTCTATTTCTCTCAGAGTACTCTGCATCGCAACCTTGTGCACCGCACAAAATTCACTTTCATTAACATTGTAAAACATGTTTGGGTGTGATATGTTGCACATGCCACACCGATACACCTACAGATACTTTTTAACCTTAATTTACAACGGGCAAAGGTTAATTTTTATGAAGTGATATACACATAATTAGTTGTATGAGATGTTCTTGACAGGACAGGGCCTTGTGGTGTGGCCTGATTAACTGACAGAAAAGAAAAAAATGTCCTTTGAACCAGTACCAACCAGTTACCAGTACTTTTGAAGCATCTATGAATATATACAGACATACAGAGGCTGTGTGCTTTAGTGATTCTTGAAAAATTGGCATCTGAACTTGTAAAAGTGTCCAGTACCTCAAAAGTCTTTCTTACAAGTGGAGGCAAGTGAACCTGTTTCATATGTGAACCCATTCCAGAATCAGTTCCAGGAAAGGGTGCAGCTGTACATGGGCTGTCACATTTACGTCATGATATACATGTTATGTTTGTAAATGTATTTTCATACATTCTGAGCCAACACTGGAGACAATATTTGTATGTGACAGCTCCCTAAAAGTTAGAATGAGTTATTGTCTGTTAATATAAGACGACCAAATAGAGATCAGTACACATCTGCAGGAATGTTGACAGGAGCTTCTTTTCAGAATAATACAGAGGAGCCAACTCACAGTATACAGTATACAGTATACCTGTCAGCACATGCCAGTGGGATAAGAGAAGTCTCACAACACATACATACAGAAAGATACATCCAGAACATGTTCGTGCTCATTCATTTTCACTCATACACCACCTCCTTTTTACACCTCCTCTAAAGTATGTGTTCCTTTTCATTGTTCTGCACCAACCATCTCAGAGTCCAGTGAGGGAGATTAGCCAGACAGAGACCCATACAGAGAGAGAGAGCGTAAAAATATCTCGTCTGTCACTTAGTCTGTCTGCTCAGAAAGCAGAGCAGAGCGGAACAGCAGCCATCCCTTTGTTAATCTCCTCTATTGAGAGTCTGAATGGCTGCCACTGGAGATGGAGAGATAGACAGGCAGCCTTTGTTAGGTCTACAGAGCAGAGCTCTGAGTGTAACACTTTACTGATGTGAGGCTACACTAGCACATAAACTACGCAACATGTGTCCATTTTGTGCTTATGCAACATGTTTCATTTTGTGGCACAAAGCATAAGACAGCTAAATAAACTCAATCAACTCAATAGAGCATGATGAGACCTGATACCATTAGGGGATAATCAGGTTGGAGATGCCCATTTACTGTGGAGCTGAGCAGCTGTCGCCACAGGCATTTACATGTTTCAAATCAAATTTTGTTTCTACAGCAAAACCTTTGCATATGCACCAGTGTTAGAAATCTCATCGTGTTAGTCTTTAGTCTGAACATTGTACTGAATATTCTTTGCAGCCCTTCAGGTTTGGGTTTTGACTCCTGCACCATTATAGCAAACATGTTTTTTTTTTGTTGTTTTTTTTTAGACACTGTACTGAGCAGCTGTTCCTCTCTCCTGATGAGGAAATGAGGAAGTGACACGACTGACCAGACTTTGATGCAGCTCCTAGCCAGAATCTGACTGCTGAGAAAAAGGAAGGACATGCTAGTGGTTGAAAGTTTCAGTCTATGCACATGCGGCACAGAGGAGGATCCACATGACCTGTCATAAAAAGAGCAAAGAGGAAGATCTCAGGCCATAGCAGGGGTCCTCAACCATATTTGTCTAAGGGCCAGAATTTTTATAAGTAGACACCTTGGGGGTCGGGCATTCAGATAAAAAAATAAACCCATCTATTTAATTAGGCATATTTAGACTTAATATTTTCACTTTCTTACAAAATTGCTATTTTTATTAGCCTATATCAGTGTGAACAGACTTAGAAAACCCATAGCAATAACTATATTTGCTCTCAGACCTCTAACAAGGAGGCAGTCCACTGAGGATTTAATTAAACAAATAGGAAGACGAACTTAATAATAACCTATTATTGGGAACTGCAAGAATTTCAGTGCAACAGGGAGCGTCCCCATAACCATAGTAAGTAACTCTCACTCCAGTCTGACTGCATGGTGCAGAGGGAGAGAACTTGCTGCCAGGAGAGCAACTGACTCCTGTCTGTCTGTGTGCTGTCAGTATCCTCTTTTTGTGCCTTTATAAATTGGTTTTTCACTGCATGAGAAGCATGTGAAAAGTGCTATTATCATGTGAGTCTCATGTTCAATGCGTGAGAGTTGGCAGCCCTCCTTTTTTTTGCTCCTTATATTTTCTGAAGTTATTAAGCTTTAGCGGGCCAGATGTGGCCATAGAGAGGTAGAGGACCCTGATGATGAACTAGAGGAAGAGGATACAGAACACAAAATCATTCAATTTGACAGTGATTGGTGGCACACACACACACACACACACACACACACACACACACACACACACACACACACACACACACACACACACACACACACACACACACACACACACACACACACACACACACACACACACACACACACACCTGCTGTTAATTACTCACCCTCTGACCACTCCGCTCTCCAGGTAATTAACCTGGATGAATTTACCAAAGCGGCTGGAGTTGTTGTTGTGGGCTGTCTTGGCGTTCCCAAAGGCCTGACAAAGACAACAGGAGAGGATAGAAACACAGGCTAAGTTCAAGGGTACGTACAGTGAATTACCAAAGCAACCAACAGCTTCCCAAGATTAATGCATATCACTTTGGGCATGTGCATGAATCTTTTCATCAAATAAATCAATGAGGTAACTGCTTTACATGTGAAAGACAACAACATTTCAAACACTGAGAGCATGAATGGAGGGGATGAAAGCTTGACTGTTTCCAATTTTGGATCAGAGACTTTAAGATTTTGTCGTAGCACCCATTTGTTCTCCCTAAATTTTAAAATCTCTTCCTGCTCATTGTTGATGTTTTGAAACTCAACTGGGACCTCTGCTGAGATTCAAACCTTATATGGAGGTGCTATTGGGTGCAACACAATCTGGGAGTGCACCTTCAAGCCAGCTCATCTATCAGCACCCTCACTATAGTCAACAACAACAACAAATCACCATGACAACAAAGAAACTAGATAGTGAAGGGGTTAAATCTGTTTTTTGAACAGCAGCTGAGACCGCAGAAGGGGGTGGGACTGTCTGTGTGTGTGTGTGTTTGTGTGTTGGAGGTCTTAAGAGTGGGCGAGCATCTGCAGCTCATTGTCCTCTCTTGCCCTCCTCTCACTCTGTCCCCATCCATCTCTTTCTTTTCCTTCCTCTCTTTAAGACTCTTCACTTCATTTGCTTGCAAGAGAGAAAGAGTGAGAGCGAGAGAGCGAGCGAGTGAGCATAGGTCAGTGATGATAAATGAGGTTGGGACAGCCGGTCTGTATAGCAGCGTCAAACCAGAAACAGAGACAGAGAGGACCAGGGTTTTTCTCTTCTCTCCAGGCCTCTGGCTGATGCTAACACCAGCAGGGGCACACAGAGCCCAGCCACCGCTTGCTAAGGGGCCCACTGTTTATTGCATTTATATGGTAACAGAATAGCACTCTTTTCTTCTTCCTGATGCACATGCTCACATGGTTACAGATCACTCAAAAAAAGGCCACCACAAGGGAAGTTGATTCAGTGCAAGTTAAATAGGAGCCACATTGTATCCTTCAAAGCAGTTGCAGGGTGAATTTGATACAGTGGTCTTGGGGCTGATCAGAGTTCGGGGGAGAGATTCCTTTGGACGATCCGTTGACTTATTTTCATTTCTGCCGCTCAAGAAGAACTGCCAGTCTTGCATTGGCTCATCATTTGTCTATGTAAAGCTTTTCTTCTTTTGCAACAACATAGTGTTTGCGTCAACCTTTGCATCAGTTTTTCTGTGCACTAAAACCATCAAACCAAAATGTGACTCTAAAACATTTTTGAGACCTGAGGGAAGTATGAGGCAAGAGCTGTTGCTTGTTGATGGATGACGAAAGAGATGCAGTTGTCAGTTGTCTCTTATCCGTGACCAGAATTATCTTCAGTCTAACCTGGACTTGCTCAGACAGGGCTCCTACTCACCCACTCACAGGGCCTTCTCTCTCTCTCTCTGTTTTTATGCATGTGTGTGTACGACACACAAACTCTGCCACAATGGTATCAATCTGTGCATGTCTGCAATATTTTATTTTAATTTTAATATTATTCTTTGTATGTTAAGTATGCCCATATATAATGTGTAAAATTATACATTTATTCATTCTGGTGTTGCCTATGTACAATGCTATCATTTCTGTTCCAGGATTGAGGGTCAATAAGTGTGTTTTGGCGCTGACACTCCAAAGTGTCTCACTGCTCAATGCTGCCCACTGTGCCTGTTCTGATCACCCCCACTCCACAAACCCTGCAGCCAAGAGTACAAAACCCTGGGAAATCTCTGCAAAGCGCAGGCCGCTGCACCATGGAGAGAATGCTAAACATGTCACAGCATCTTTCGTATTCGACCTTGCCCATGAGCAGACGATCTGATTGGCTGGAAGGCTCAGTCGGTATGGGGAAGCACATCGACAGCTTGTCAAAGTGTGTACATGGAAAGATGTGGTCTTATCTGCATTCTTACGAAACAGGGGTTGCACTCAATGAGTTTATGGAAAGAAAACAAAAAAAGGAGAGTGAGAAATAAAGGAAGAAAGAGAGAGACACACACAGAGAAAGCAGGGACATCTGCAGTGTGTACATCTGCATGCTGCAGGTATGCCTATCCAGTGATCTTTTCATGATGTATAATGCTGTCTTAACCAATTCCTCTCTGTGGTGAGCAGGCTTGCTCCTCTGTACATTTCCACTTCAACAGGGCCAGACCTACGCGGATGAAGTCTCACATCCCCATTCAGCCCCCCTCTCACACTCTCATATACACACACAGACACACACTTCTCCTTAAAAATGAAATAAAGGGAGTGTCTGTAAAATAGTGCAGTTTATGAGTTGTTTGTCTCAACAAGTGGGGCAGAAATGAGAAAGTATAAATTATATACTTTAAAAAGGCATTAAATGTTAGGACGAGTATAAACTTGCACAAACATGCACAATCTGTATAAGGCCATGGTCTGATGTTGTGTACAAGATTACATCACAGAAACAACAAATTTAAATTTGCTGTTGACTCACTTTCTTTGCACTTTCGCCACGCTTTGCGTAGTAGCTCCTATAAAGTCACTTCTGTGATGATCTGAGAGCATTACAGGTTGTAGTATTTTTAGCAACATGCCAACTGATAGCAAAACTGAAAGAAAAGAGAGGCACTCTTTTGTAATCAGTAAAAACCTAGAGCTGGTGCTTTGGTTATAGGCCTTATTGCTATGTCACTGAGGCATGCTGCATGCTTCAAAGTCTAGCTGTTCAAAAGAGCTTCAGTTAAATGTTTCCACAGGCGCTGCCAAGGCCCTGACACTGACACCTCACTACAGCATGGATACACTCACAAAAGGACACTAAATAGTCCAACCGCCACAAAGACAGTTCCCACATCCCACAGGCGCTCATGCAAAAATCAGCAATCAGCCCAAATCAAGTTTATACTCCTCAATTACAGGTTGAACTGGAGACCCAAGCAGCAGGTTAATCAACTATATAATCACTGGTTGGTGCAATGTTAAGGCAAAACACCATTGGCACTTAGTGAGAAAATAAATCACTGTTTGTTGTTGTGAATGAATGTGAAAAATGCTTTGGTGAGATCGCATGATGTTGGCAGTGACTGAATGCAACCACGTCTCTACACAGTTCCTCCTCTATGCTTGGCCTTGCTTCAAGCCGCCACTATATCCCTCCAACTACACTTAAACCCCTCAAGCTTAACTCAACTGAATTGTTAACAAAGAATTGATTCTTTAAGGTACGATAATGGCGTCAATAGCACCCAGAGGGGCTGCTGCTTCGATTCAACAACGGGGAATGTTGCAATGAATGCGGTTATACTGAACCACTTCATGAGGGTCACAAACAAGTAATATTTCTAAACATTTCTTCTCTTGAACAGAATGACATCGCAGTACCCTCTGTTATAAGGAAAATGATTTGCAGTTCACTAACATAGTTCAGATGCTAGATGACACTTTCAAACTTCAGATTTTTTACATACAGGGATTTTAGTGCTTAAAGGAAGTTAACCAGTTAGTCCACTGATAGAAAATCAAATGATAATTGAAAAGAGCTACCTCTTAACTGTATTCATGTTATCACAATTACAAAAGCAAAATGAGACAAAGCTCAACAGACGGAAATCATCTGATCCCAAATTTCAGTTAAATCTGCATAAAAATCTACATTCAGTTCCCAATGGCGACATAAACTGTACACCAATATATCCGGTCAAATTCTAACTTTTCTGCAGCATTAAACTTTTCGACAAAATTCATCATTTCCCTAGAGAAGGTGGAGCTGCTAACAAAGTCTTACAGAGTCCTACTGGATCCATACCCTAAAATCTGTTAATCAGTCCGGACTAATTGAGAAACTAAACCTGCAATTTCCTGTATCACATACTATTCACCCAACTGTCTTTCTTGTAAAATGATAGCTATTTGTATAGTGTATATGGATTTTGATGGTTATCTCTGCAGGAACAAGTTGGTCCATATTTGTATTTGACATACTGTTTGTCATTACACAAATTTACAGTATAATTATCCCCATTTGCGACCTCGGCACTCCAAATGGTACTCTGTGACTCAGTTACAAAGGCTTCTCAGTGCAAACCTTGGGGAGGGAAATAAAAACATTTTTTGGGGCAGTCCGGCAGCGGTTTGCATTTTCAAAGGTATTTTCCTGATCTCACAGGGGTTTGCTGTCTGCCTGGCGCGAGAACATCCTTGCTCGGGTGAAAAAACATGCAAATCTGGTATTTCTACAAACTAAATATATAATACATATAAATATATATTTCACCCCATTGTAATTCACCCCAAAGTTGAGTGCTGAGAAGTGTATGTGGCACAGTAACACACGGACCTCCAAGGTCACAACTGGGGCTACAGTGCAAAGTGTACAAAGCAATTCTGTCAAAACACACATTTAAAATGTTACCTCTCACCATTTACAGCCCAGTTTAGCTGCCCCCTGATTTAGACATTTCAGTGTTTTCAAGAAATCTTTGAAAGTTTTGATCTACTGCCTGCATGCGTACATAACAGAGGGTCAAGTAATGAAGATGTAAGAGGTAGGAGGTTGGAATCGTTAGAATAAAGTTTTCAAGCACCAGTTTGTGGCCTGGTGTTTTACCAGATTGGAGCCATTTCAAGCAGCTCCACCCATGTCTAGATGGGTACCACATCAAACCTTAGCTTGTGGTGTGGTCAGAGTGCCATGAATAGACCCTCAAGTGGCCTGCAGCATGCTGCTACATGTAAGCTGTATTTGGCCTGTGAGGAACAGCATGTTCTAGTCTTCAATATGATTCTGGATGGTATGATTACAGTAAGGTCTTTGTATACTGTATATGATTGTGTGTGTCTGTGAAATGAATGACAACGTGTGCATGACGCAGTGACTTAAACTCAGTAATGCCAGCTTTTCCCAGACTCATACACAGTGCCACCCAGCTTGACCAAATATAGCTGAGGAATAAAGAGGTGCAACCCATAACTAAGAGATAAACAATGGATCAGCAGACAGAATGGCCAGCTACTCCTCTGCACTTCCTGAACAACAATACAATACTTTGGTATATCCCCACCCCACAAGGCCCTGAGCTAACGGCAGAGAGAACTACTGCCGTCACTTCCCGTGTCGTAGCTGCTTCCTGTTAAAAAGGGTTCCGGATGATAGGAACTTCCTGTCTGAGTGGTGAGACAAAGTGGCATGGAGGAGGCTGGGGACATGGAAGGGACTTATTTAAAGACTAGACTGGTTAGGTTTTAAAAGGCTATATATTATCGAAGTGATTGGTCTGGAGATCATTTTCTCTTCACCAACTAAATCAATAACATCTCGGACTGGATGGGAGAGTAAAAAAGTCACGACGTACATCATACTTTCTACCAAAAGCTTTTTGCAATTACGCATCAGCCAGAAGCCCTGGTCTTGTCAGAAAACTTCTTCCCATGTTAGAAATTGGTGTTATTACAAATCCATTTTATCTTTGGAGAACACTCAAAGTTTGTATTAAGCTTTTATCCCAAACAAACTATTTGACTGATAACACACTGCTATCTGATGAGGAAATTAATACTATCCAGAATGCTGCAAAGATTAGAGTGGTACTGTTCAACCTATTCAGGCTTGTAACCCCTTCATTACGCCATAAGATTTCTTAACCTCACTAATTACAGAGTTGTAAATTTGCCAAATTCTATTTGCAAGAGCATGAATGAAGCTCCATGTGGATTTTTAAATCCGGTATGCTTCAAACCTATTTTAAGGGAAGGAAATATTAGTTTAACAGTCTTATGATAAATACATTGCAACAAGAAAAACTTGATCTGTACTTCCCTAGGATTAAAACATAACTCCAATATATTGCAGGCCTTGTGTCAGCCAACTGTCTGCAAAAGAGGAGGGCTCTGTCATCATGAAGAATAAACAGGATTCAAAGCCTTGCAAAAGAAAACAGAGACACCAAAAGAACCACGTAACAGAGGATCAACCAGTTGGACCAGTTTACCAGTGGAATACTCATTGAGAGCTGGTGAGCTGTTCTATGAGTAGAAGCTTAAATATCCAAACTGCACAAAGTTGTGAGGACAATCTCTCCTTTATCTGCATTATTGTCAAGACAAAAGAAGAAAATGTAAAGAATATAATATAGAATAGAAAGAAGTGATACAATGAATTAAAGTAGGACAGTGGCTTTTCCCCACATTGTTTCAGGTTGGGGCCATTCAATCTGCCAACAACACAGCATAGTCCAGCACCACAAACAGTGATCTCATCTCCTCAAAATGTGTGATTCGGGCCTGGAGACCTCCCCTATAGCTTGAGGATACACACACACAGATGCGCACAGAATGCACATGCACACATTTTCCGCCATTGTAACCTGATTCCAGGAGAAATAAATAAATAAAATCCTTTTGTCAAAGTCAAAATTCTTCCCTTTTTGTTCACATATCTAAAAATAGCTATCTACACTCCATATATGCCCTGAGTGAAACTTGACAGGAAAGAACCACAAGAGGTAGACTGAAGAGAAACTGCAGGGAACATAATTTCAGAGGAGTTATTGCTTCCTCTGTAAAGTGACTTTTGTTTCATGTCAGCCATCTTATGAGTGTGCTGCAAAAGCTGGGGAGTGTTGTCAAAACAGAATCGTTTCACATAAACTGACTTGGGAGGTTCTCTTAGCTCATAATATTGTGGAAAATGTTAAAAGCAACTGCCTCTGCTTATGCTTTAATGTTTCTGGGTATTACGCTGCCAGGGGGGTATGTATAGCTGTTCAATAGCCAGGATGATTGACTGCCTGGTCATAGATGGAATCCAACTTCCACTTCCTCCTCAGAGCAGGCCAACAAAGACTGCACCCGTCTCCCTGTCTGCCCCTGCAACCACAGCTCTAGACTGGGCTGACATGCATGCAAGCACACACACACACGCACGGCATTCTGGGAGTGAACGGCAGAGTGGCAGTGTGTCTGCCAAAGGGACCAGAACTCTGCTGATGGAGGGGAAAATCTCTCCATCCCCCCAGCCTCCCCCTTGCCTCAATCAGCCGCCTGGAACCAAAGACTTTGACAGACTGACACACATCAAGGGACCAATGCTGCACTTATTCAAATGCATCTGAAAGCAGCAGCAGTTCTGTGAGTGAAGGCTCCAGTACTGAGTCAGAGAGTCTGACAGAGACATGACAGATGATGGATGAGTACACTGTGGCTGCAAATTGTCGTGGCAGCTCACCCGGTATTCTTGCCATTAACGGTCCAGCAAATAGCTCTGTTAAATTTTGTTCTATTCCATAGTATGAATGTACTTTCACCGATCAGAGGGTTTTCATTTTTCAGAACCGCTTTGTACTTCGAATAAACCACATTCCACGTACAGCTTTTCTGACTAGGTCTATTTTTAGCCACACTACTAGGAAAACAAATGTAGAGGAGGTTTACTTCCAGATCAGGACTGAGAGTAATTACAAGTTACCAACACCAAGGAGGGCTATTAAACTGAAGCACTGGGATTTCTGCTTTTTGTCTACATGGTATTCAGGTGATTGTGCAGAGATAGGGCGCTTCTCAGTCTGATATTATCGTTTTTCATCTCTAGTCCTGCCATATAACAGAAATCACTAACATACATCCAGATTACATCGCTGACAGGAAGCACTCTCAAATTTAATATAAGCTGAGGTTTACACACTTTCATGTCACCGACAACACACACACCAACACACATACAATTCAGCCGAGCCAGAGCTGCAGGGTAGTCTAATAGTCCAGCGTTTACAATATATAAAAGAAGATAAACGTCTAGCGATGGAGGCCTACACTGCAGAATACAATGTCAGACAGCACTCACAATGAACCATTGCTTATAACAGAGCATTAGAGTGGGAGTTATGTGAATGCTGAAAATGACTTCACAATAATAACCTTGCTTGAGGTCTGACCAGAGGTAAATTCTTCCATATGTGAAAGTGGAGGAGACCCCGGTTCTCATTACAGGGATGAAAAATAAACAAAATCAAGTCAACTCTGTTCTTTGCCACGTAGCTCAGAGATTAAAGTCAAGCAAACACAATGCTGTGTGATAACTTACCTTTCATGATGCAACCAATTTTTTTGTTAAACAAAGTAAAAGCTAACAGATGTCTACTTGTCTGCACGTATTTGTATGTGCCTTTTTTGTCACCAAACACAGAGATCTGTAGTTTAGAATGAGTTCTGGCTATTTAGCTGTCTGCAGCATAAAGTTAGCCTGAGCTGCCTCACAGACAGAAGCCTTCACTCACTGGTGACACCCCATACTGTGTTGTGTTGTGTTGTGTTGGTCAGTCTGTCTGTCCAGAGTCAGGCCTGAACACTGTGCAACATTATTATCAGCAAGCTAGTTTTTTTTCATGATTTACTGATAGATATTCTCCAACTAGCTATCAAAATCAGTAACTTACATAAAGCTGTCTGTATCATTTTGGCTGCAGTTTCGATACATTCTGCGCTATCAGCGGTTGCACAGAGCAAGTCAGTACAGGCATCTAATGTCTCAGAGAGCAGAAAGCAGGAAGAGAAGCAGAGTCACCTGACTGAAACGGCAACAAAGAAATACTAGCTTCTGCTCAACAACAGCTCCAAATGAAATTCACGTTGTTCATATTCTTATGGGTCAAAAACAGAACCCATGATTTTACATAATCAGAGACTAACAGTAGCACTTGCGTTTCAAACATAATCAGAAACATCACTGTTTGCTTAAAATTCATAAAAATAGAAAATCAACAAACAGCACTATCTTGTCTAGATTCCCACACCACTTTCATAGGCAAGGGGCCTCATGAAGGGTTAACAAAGCAACTTCCCATCCTCTTTTTCATTTCTTCTTTCTGGGTAGGCCATAGGCTTCATGTTTAAGTCCTTTATACTGCACACACACACACACGCACACGCACATGCACACGCACACACACAGGCACACACACACACACTAATATATGCCCCCATTGGTTCGGCCCACGCATGAAAGTCCAATGGATTCACAGCCTGAAAATACATTTGCTCACTGCTGCGTGGGATCTGATGCAATGTTTTATCATTCACAACCACTGAACTAGAAATAATAATCTTAAAATATTTTGACAAAGCACTGTCATTGTTGGATATAGTTTTATCAAAAGAGCAATGCATTTCACACCTAACTGAAGCCAGTGCAAAAAAAGGGGTGAGCTGCTATAAAGGATTGTTTGTAATATGAAATCATTTCCATGTGACTGATGAGACAGACAAATGAGAACAGACTCACTTGTTTTACTAACAAGATGTAAAGCATATTTCACTCCTTCTTTTGTTTTGCTCTTATATATAACAGAGACTGGCTTTTAAATCACATACTTTATCCCATCCCATCTCCTCACAAGCATCAACTTGCTGCTGCAACCACAGGTCACTAAGCTTTGTCTAGGAGCGACAGTGGGTTACACTAGTTTATCAGTACCTACATCTCAGCTGATTGTCAGCCAAAGTGACAGGGTACACAAAGACAAAAGCACTGTCCAGTACTGCTGTCATACATGTCAATATCTTACCTCCAGGACCGGTCCAGCTCCTAGTATAGTCCTCTCCACGCCACTTGCATAGCCCTTCTGGCTGAGCGCAGTCAGACAGTGGATCAGGAAGTTGGTACTCTGGGTCTTGCCTGAGCCACTTTCCCCAGAGATGACGATGCACTGGTTGACCCTCTTCCTGAGCATAGCATAGTAGGCCACATCTGCGATTGCAAAGATATGAGGCTCCAGTTTCCCCAGCTGGTGGTTCTCGTACATCTTCACGTACTTAGGGTTGTAGATGGGCAGAAATTTGAAGGGGTTGATGGCGATGAGGATGCTGCCTGCATAGGTGTAGATCTTTTTCTTGTAAAAGCGTGTGCGCAGGTTGTTTAATATGCTGTCCTCATTGAGGACGGGGAGGTTGCAGAGGTCTGCAAAGTCGTCCTGTGGAGGGGGAAGGAAGCCCCTGGCGGCTAGCCGCTGTGCCTCCTGCTCTTTAGTCACAGGCGGGAGGTGAACATAATGGATAGTGCCGTCATGGTTCCTCTCCTGGATTAGGGAAAGAAACAGAAAAAATATGAAATTAGTAATTTCAGTAGTAGTAATTAGTAAATTAACTTTTTACTGCTGAAACTGACACACCATCTTTCTGAGACAGTTAAAGATATTCTGGGTTGTTTAAATTTTTGAAAAAGAAATTAAATGATATCGGGAAACATTTTGCATGTGGCTTGACGTTCCTTTTTTGTTATTGTTATTGTTAGGCACAATACAATAGTCAGACATTTACATTTACTGAGTCTGACTGCAAAAGTGGACTGTGTACTGCCAACTCTACCTGTAGCAAGAAGTAAAAGCCGAGGCTCTGAGGGTGCTGCTCCTGCGCTTTCCGAGGCCACAGCAGAAACCTTTGTGCTGGCAGGTCTCCGGCCTCTAGCACCCACTCTTCCCCGCCACATTCCTTCACCTCTGCCAGCACATACATGCGGCTAGGGTCCAGCCCCAGTGCAGTGGCAGCATCCGATATCACTGAGGCTGCTGTTGCATCCTTCTGCACTCTGATGAGTAGATTAGGAGTAGGAATTACTACATTTGCAATGCTAACGCATTGCAATGCAATTACAATAGGACTTCAACAACATCATAGTTGTTGCTACTTGTCTAGCTGTGCTACCGTAACACACTCACCTGAGGTTGCAGCAGGTGGTGGATTGGGCAGCCAATCGTGGGTAGATCTGGAGCAGGTATGAGCGGCCATCGTGATCGTTAGGGCTAGCTGGCCCACCTCCCCCTCCTCCTCCACCTGCATTCGTTGCCGTGGTGGCAGCGCCATCTCTGACACTCATCCTGAGCCAGGGGGAGTGGCCTCAGCATGCCGCATCCACTGCTTCCCTCTCACCACGAAGCACCTGAAAATAAATTGTTCAGTGACAATTATTTTTCCTTTTATACATCCACACTGACAATGGTGTCTGATTAGTTTCCATATTGACTCTGGACCACGAGCTAGGGGGCTTTCCAAGGTCATAGCAGAGACCTGTGCAGTTGAAGCATTTGAGATCAAAGAGAGAGGACTGACTCTCACATCAACAATTAGCTCTCCTATTCCAATATACACTCAGCACTAACGTAATGCCAGTAGAAACAGAGTAAGATAGCTCAGATTATGAACGATTTCCAATATAAACCACTGCAGCGTTCTAAAAGCCTAAATAACTTGTCATTGCAGCTATGAGTAAGCATTTTAAAATGCAAACAAAATAGCTGATTTTCAAGCAAAGTCTCAAACCACATGGGAGGCTCATTCTTGATATTTGACCATCACAGTTTTACATTCTGGACAACGTAGCTCTGCTGCGGCTGTGTGTCTTAGATTAATCTAGAAAAGGAGCTCATACAAGTAAATGTAACAGATTAATAGGAAACAGGCCTTATAAATGAACAACAGATCATTTGTGATTCCTGTGTTGTATCAAGTTAATTACATGGCCAGCCCTCTTTCTTTGTAATCAGTGGTTTATCATAAAAAGATGTTAAACCTGTGGACTACAGTGAGCAAAGTAACCCAGGAAAAATACTATTACCTTATACCAATAACCACTGAAATTTGAGAAGGGAAATCACGTGAGAAATGACACACTGTAAGGTAATAAACAACAAACTTCAAGATATTTTCACTCCACAACATTTGACTAAGAGAAAGTCAATGGGAAAATGTCGAGAATGTAACTAGTTTGTGTTTTTTCTTGCATCTTAAAATACACATGAGTCATCAGCATAGGTCAAACAAACATAAACTGTACTTCCATTCCAACATAATAAAGAGATGAATATTCCCATTGCTCTAAAGAGCACATGAGCCTGAGGATAGGGCTCAGACACGTGCATCAATGGTGGAGATGACTTAAATTTAATAACACTGCAGTGCATTGTTTTCACATCACATGTAAATAGCTTTGCCACTGAAACTGAACCGTACGCTGCAGCTGCAGATGCTGCACAGAAATTGAACCCTTCCGCTCAATGATAGCAACCAAGAAACAAGTACAGAGAACACTTAGGGTAAACCACAAATGGTGTAATGACGACACATTATACACCCTCACAGACAAGACACCTACGGTGATGTATGACGTAGAACTTGGTGGCAGGATACAGTCTTTAGCAACTTTTTACCACAATCTCTTTATCCACAGATAACTCAATTTTCTCTGCCTGGCAAGGTCCCAACACCAAAAGTCTTACACCATCACTGAGCTCTGAGCAGACGATTAACTGAGAACAAAGTAGAGGTTTGTTCAGGCCTTACCACGGATATTACTGATTTCCTGACTGGGGTGAAGCTGCCTTGAAGATGTATAACCCCGATCCAAAAGCTGCGTAAAACATTAAAAGACAGAATGCGATAACTGTCTAATCCTTTTTGACTCATACTCAACTGAAAACAATACAAAGACAACATATTTAATGTTTTACCGTATCAGCTTTGTTGATTTTTGTAAATATATGCTTATTACCAACAAACAGGTTCATTGGTAACAGGTGATAGTATCATGATTGGATATAAAAGGGACATTCTTGAAAAGCTCAGTCATTCACAAGCAAGAATGGGGCGAGGCTCACCCTATTGTGAAACATATGATTGTATAAATTATATTACTAAATGGGTTCAAGAACACTTTGTAAATCTGTTGTTCGTAAACACTGTTCGCTTGCAAATGATTGTATTCTGTTTTTATTGATGTTTTGCACAGTGTCCCAATGTTTTTTGGAATCAGGGTTGTATGAAGGTCTTTTATGAATTTCTTACTCATGTAACACATGACTGGCATCCATGCCACAAAACTCACTGGAGACAAAGAGCACCAATTCTTTGAGAACCCTTTCATGTAAGTGCAACACTGTTTTAAGTGGCTGTAAAGAGACTGGCCATGAATGGCCAATTGTTTTCAAGTTTTTATTCAAACTAATGATTATACCTAATTTCTGGTTGATAGTGTATTTATCAGTACAATCAGCTGATATGGTTTTTAAATGTAATGATACATGCATACAGACATACATCCCTCCATAGCATGTGACTAGTTCTACTGTAAATTATAAATATTCATTACCCCCATTAAAAAGGTTTTACTGCTCACAAAAGAATAGATTCAACCACAATGTTTACATATTGTTAGAAGTTGCTGTAAACGTTGAGCAATATTTAACATCATTCTGAACTTCAATTGATCACAGATTTATGCTAAATGGTCTCATGTTCTTGTTTCAAAGAAATTACTTATCTATAACTTCCATGAACACATGGCATTCTGCAACTTGCACATAGAAGAAAGAGAACAGCTGAGCTAATCCATGTACGAGGGGCAGTTTTCCACACCACAAGCTACTGTACATTAGTTTGCGTCAGTAGAAAATCATGTAGGGCTAACACTACTGTGTAATTAGCACTCAAATCATTGTGCAGTCATACTTGGTTGTACGATTGCAAGTTCACTTCACTCTCCATCCAAATTACTGACAGTTGCTGTGCTTACCAGACTGACATTAGGACAGCTTTACATCATCAGTTTTGAACATAAAACATGGTCAACATTACTGATTCATTTAAAAGACCAGTCTGTAGGATTGACTGGTATCTAGGGGTGAGATTTCTGATTGCAACCAACTGAACGCCCCTCAACTCACCCTCCTCTACGGAAGCCACTCCAAACACAAAAAAATGTTTTGTCCATTCTGGGCTACTGTTGAAACATGGCCTTCTGTAGATATAAAACTTACTCTAAGGCAAGAAAACACGCTTCTTATTATCAGTTGATTCAACAAACATGAAAACATAACTATGGTATAACTATTTTATTCCATTCCTGCTAATAGATTTCCCTAAATCCTACACACTGGACCTTCAAAGACAACTTTTGAAGTAGTCTTGATGTATTTCAGGGCTGATTCAGTGCAACATCCAGCTGGATCCCAGTCAAAGAAATATGATCCAGGTTAAGACTGTCTGTAACAAAAAATAATGTAGTTGACAGTGATCTATAGTTGAGTGTGAATCACACAGACAGCAGCTGGGTAAAGTTTGGTCTAATGATAGATCATGTAGCGTGGCTTTGAATCAGTAATGCATGCTGTGTAAACTATAAAGTCTCCTTTGGAGAAACAGGAACCTGGTTTAAATCACTGTATGGCAGGCAGACTGCACTGCTTTGGTAACCTGATCTTGGGTCGAGATCTGTAACCACTGAGTCCTACAGTTTATCACTTTTATCATTCAAGCAGAGACAGTTTATTTTCTCAACCTGAAAAATAAGAAATGTTATAGCCTGAAATACACTCAAAAAGGCAGGCTGGGGGAAAAATGGTTCTCACAGACAGCAGCAGCATGTATTTTGAAATCCAACAACCTCACCCAACAAATACCAAATCATGGTGCTAGTAACTGGTTGTTTTCTTTTCTGCCTCTATGATGCATGAATTTCTGTTCATACATATTCATAAGAAGGAATAATAGGAATCTGTTTTTTAACACATGCAAAAAAGGACAACTGCAGCGACAGACATTTCAATAGAGCCAACTCTGGAATCATTTAGGTCACAGCAGAGAATTAGAGGAAAAAAAGAGCAACTTGAGACTCATGAGCTTGTGCATTTGCCAGGCTAGCTGACCACAGTCCCAAAAACATGCAAGCCTGTAAAATGCCAAGGCATGCAAAACTGCAGAGACCACAAAGGACAGCATCATCATTATCCTCCATCATGGGTCCTGTCTGGTTTAAATCTGTCACTTTAACTCCTGAGCTGTTCTCAACCAGTTTCAAAGGAGAAAACATAAAGCTGCAGTATTTGTGTGTAAAACGGAAGTAATTTCATCTCAGTGTATCTGGAGAGAAGAAAGGTAGTGACAGAGAAAAAACTGAACAAAGAAAAAGAGAGGAAGGCAGAAGGAGATGGAGACATAAAAAGGTAAACATCTAAAAGTGAGACAGAAAAGAGAGAAGTCCCAGGGGACAATCAAAGGAGACGAAGGCTTTGAGATAATGCAGCTTCCTCCCTGCGGAGGAGATCCTCTGCAAGGATGCCCAGCATTCCACAGATAAGACCCGGGGTTGTCTGCTTTGCGTAGGCTTAGCCTGGCACTTTAGCTGCTTACTACGGGTTGATGGGAAGACACTTAGAGCACAGCACTACAGCTGAGGGTTGAGAGGGGCTCATTAGCTGCTTACTGTGGGCAGGAGGAGGCATTAACAACTAACGAGCTCCTTAAACCAGACATTTTCGTTAAGGCGGTACCTCTCATCCCCACTGGACCCTCTAAACTCATTCCACATAACCCCTCACCATCCAGTCAAGGAGAATAGGCTTGCTGTAAATTCCACTGTTTATTCATCAGTAAGATGAATAAAGATCGACCTACACACAGAAACGTTACTTAGGTGATTTATTTTCTGATTGAGCTCCTCTTTGATTCACTTTCCTTAGACCACACATGTTCATGTCTGGACAGCTGCACTGATTTTCAATCCTCTGTCACACAGGAACTATTTGAGACGGTCGTCTGGGGTTCAGTATTTCACTGAGCTGTGCTGTTAACACTGAAAGTTATGGCCCATTTACATGCTATAATTCTGACAAGAAAAAAAAGCAACAGTGTACACAATCACTGACTACAAGTGTGTTGCATACATGCCTGCAGGAAGAATAAAGAACAGAGCCCCTCGGCCAAGATGGAAAGAGAGAAAAAAAATTGCATAAAACAAGCGCTCTTCTAACTTCATTATAACTAAAGATGGAGTTGGCAGTAAGAATGGGAGTTGTTTGACAGTCACTGGCAGAAGTGAAATCAGCCTACCAGGACTTACTCAGTGTCTCAACTCCTACTCAGTCCTCTTCACCCACCTTCAAAGAACGGCTCCACCCAGAGAGGAAGAAGGAAGAGGAGGAGCAGTAGTAAGTCTGAGTGCCAATTAGTAGGGAGAGAAAAGACATATTTTGCCTTTATATGGCCAGTTGTTGTAGTGTTTAAGATCTCACTTAGAGTCTTGAGTGTTATGCTCTTAGTCTGTACTACAAACAGTAAATTTTCTTACTAATGGACCTCCCAAAGCTGACACACACACTCACACTCATATACGAATACACAGACTGTATAAATAGAGCGGCCAGTCAGTGCTGAGACACCACCAGCTGACTCTATGATCTGGCAGGAAGTGAGTGACCCAGTGACACATAGAAGGTCAATGAACTTCAGCTGGAATACTCTGTATTTCCCCTGTGTAAACTCTCTTTCTCACACCTCCTGTCTGTCCCTCGCTGTACACCTCATACTCAAATACACACATGTATACAAAGAGGTGAACCAAAAGGAAGCAAGTTATGAAGTCATCAGAATGTGAGGACCAAAGATATGGTGACAGCCAGCATTCCTTTTCAGCGTCACTGGAGGACGCCTAATAAATCTCATGACTCAGGGCTACAAGGAGCTCCTATCATGGACATAACTAGTCAGGACATGACAATGACAGCAGTTAGAGGACCCAGAAGTCTGTTATTGAACTTAGGAAGTCAGTCACTGTAAAGCTAACCAGAACTTAGAATGTTTCCTGTTTGCCTAAATTTCAACATTGATGTACCCCATCTTTAGATCTAATTCTGTTTGAATTATTATTATTCTAACTTTACAAATAACCCAGAATGATTCGACGACGATGATGATGAAAACACTAGAATATTTACCGAACTGTAAAATCATTTGGTAGATATTGGACAGGTAATAGAGGTCTTGTGATAAATAACAGTATATACAACTAGTGCCGAAAAAATTAATCAATGAGTCGATCAGCAGAAAATTTATCTGTAGCTATTCTGATAATCAAGTAGACATTCCTTTTTTCAACCAAGAAATACATTTCAAAATTTTCTAATCTCAAATGTAAGGATTTGCTGCATTTGTCTGTTTTATGTAATTGTGAACTGTATATCTTTGGGTTTTGAGATGTTGGTTGGATTTACGCATTCATGTTGGATTTAGAAAATTGCAGCGGGCACTTTTCACTTTCTTCTGACATTGTATAGACATGCGATGAATTGATTATTTGACTATATAATCATTAGATTTAACCCTTATGTGCTACTAGTATGTATCCTACATACTTATGTGGAAATTGGAAAATGCATTTTCTTTCTAATTCTATAGTAATTTTCTTACAGAAGTGGGGGTTCAGCATCTTGTCTGAGGACAAGGAGTCAGGGGGCTCCCTGTATTCTAATAATGATGCCTTAATATGTGCGTTACCAAGTCATAGTTAGATACAAACAACATATTGAGAAAAATGGGGGAAAAAAGGTAAAGGGATAAAGAGCGGTCATTTAGGCATCAGGAACCAAACAACACTAACACCAACAGATGGTTTGCAGAGGCATATAGAGTCTTTGTAAGAGCTATTTTAACAGCAGCAGCTCTTTCAACTTATTTGAAAATATTACCATGACATGGAAAAAAAAAGAAGCGACAGGAATCCCAGCCCTGTACTGACAAGACTGATGAGTAACTGCAAAGCTACACTCCCCACCATGAGTGTTGTGAAAAAGACATTTCTGGATCTGACTCACGAAGGATGAGCAAAGTTAGGTGTAATTGTAGAGACGTTTGATTGTAACTATGCTGTAACAAGGGATGCTTGAGGGAAAATCACACTTATGCACAAAAAACTTCATGCCTGACTGCCATGTGAGGGAACCAAGATGCTGGATGGGCAGTAAAGACACTAACCACCACAATTCTATGCTGTTAGCAAAATCCCTTCCGTTCAAGTAGTTTCAATGTAAGACACATTTTTCCACACTTTTGGACAATATCATAATGATACTATGTCCCACATAGCTTGACACAAGGCTTTGTTGAAGCTGCTTCTGATATCTTTGGAAATCTTGAGATCTTGACTAGAATTTAAATAAAGCTCTGTGGATTTAAACAGTGCTTGTTCCAACAACATGTGCTTCCAATGATGAACCCGGCAAAGGCTTTGTGGAGTTGAGGACTTTAACCATTTAAATATCTGTGCTGAAGTTAAATGTAATCGTTTTGTTTTACACTGAATTTTCAAACATTTCAAAATTGCCTGAGGTCCTCCTAGACCCCTTCAATGATGCATCTGTGAGCCTGGTTGCAAGCTGTAGCCCAAGCTCCTTCCCTCTCCCCGGGGAAAGCGGAGCTGGAGTCACTTAAGTATCCATCACCACTACAACTCTCTCTGCATGAGCTAATGGAGATGAGAGGGGCTGGCTCTTCGCCAGGGCAGGCTGCATTGTCCTCCAAGCACAATGAGAGACAGAAGCAAGAGAAGTACAGACTCACTCTGTGTGTGTGTGTGTCTGTCTGTTTGTGTGTGTGTGCTCACTGTGGCTTTCAGCCCGTGTGTGTATGCGTGTGTGTGCGCGCGCGCGTGCGTTCTCTTAGGGATTCATAAATTCACTCAGGACTTGTGCGATAAAGATTTGCTCCTGTTGCTACTGAGTGGTGGTAAATCAGCCTCACAGTTGAGGCTCTATAGGAAGTGCAGATGCACCCAAAATGGCTGTGAATGGATCAGAGCCCTCCCCCTTGAGCCATGTGGTCTATTCAAAGATACAGCCTTTTGTTTAAAAGGGACCAAAACCTCAATCAGGGAATTAACTCATCCAGCAGACACCAACTGGGCTTAATAAGACAAACAGAGATAGAGAGAGAGCTATGAAGAGAGAGTGAAGGAAAAGGGAGAAAGAGGGCACTAAAAGCTCATCCTCCCCCCTGTATTTAAGTCAGCTCCCAGGCTGGCCAGCAATGAACAATAAAACCAGAGCTGAGGAGCATCTGCTGCCTCCGTCTACAGAAGAGGATAAAGGAGAGAAAAGCCACAGGGATCCAGTCTTTGACTTGTTGATATTACCCTATTCATTCGCTATGGATCCCAAGCTCATGGTCAAAATCCTCTTCTCTGTCACAAGTAAGCTGTGAGCACGGAGCACAGAGAAAGATATCTCAGATAATACATTCAAGACAAACTCTCAAAAGTCGTAAAGAATAATGAGAATGACCGCCTGGTTTTCAAAAACCATAACGTAACTCGAACTAGCCAGCTGTCTGTCAAAACAAATTAGCTTAACTGTGATGGACAATACTAATCAATTATAACACGGTCGTCTGAGTGCACTCCATTGATCTGCCACTCCCAATATCATGTGTTTGAGTCATGTATTGACGGACTGAAACGGGCTGCTGTTCATTTGACATCCCTCGGAGGTAGGTATGACCCTGTTAGCACACACAGATCCTACCAAGTCAAGCGGGAGGGGTAAACATCAACAGCTGGGACTGGCTGCAAACACACTGGACAACCTACTTTAAAAACAACCTGAAACCATGGCTTCCTACTCCTCCGAGGCCTCCACATGTCAACTTGTTCCGCTGTTGCTTGAGGCGATCCAACATTAGTTTAAGCCACAGCTTTATGAACTCCTGCTTTATGTACATTTCACAGCAGGTCAGTAATTCAAAAGGCCCAGGTACAGCCTTACACTACTCCCCCGTGTATCGCCACCCGTCTGCCTCAGCTCTACCGCTGTTTTCAACTGCTTCCTTAACTGTGCCTCTTTCCCTCTATCTCTCCTGCCATACCATCGTCTTTCACTAAATTTCCCCCCTAATGCCTCCCCTTCAACCCCCTGCTGATCACCCCCTTCTGCTCCCCACCGCCTAACATTTGGCACCATTGCTTTAACTCAGTCCAGATGCCAAGCCACACAGAGTAGAGGACAGCAGAGAAGCTCTTGGGAACTCTCCTTATTATAAAACCTCATTCGTCCTGGTGTTTTTGATTTTACATAATGCTCCTTTACTGCTCTGTCATCCAGTCAACCACACCTGATGGCAAGCCCCAGTGAGCAGAGTAGAAAGGCCAGCAAAACAGATTTTGAAATACAAAATAAGTGCGTTGTATTTCATTAAATCACTCAAAATGTGTTGCAGAGTGCTGCGACAGAGCAGTGGAGTTCTATATACATGTAAATTCTAAAAAACTAAAAAACCCAAGGTTCTTTCATCCTTGAGGTTAATACTGGGGTGAGACAATGTATAGCAACCAAGATGGTGGAGAGACATTTATGTTTTCAATCAGTCTGATGAACTGAAACTCTAGATCCAAAGCAGCAGCGTCCACATGAAATACACCAGACGAGTGAGGCGTAGCATGTCTGGCTTAATGCAACCCAGAAGGCTCTGCTAAGTCTGATTGGCTGTTTTGGGATTCCACGCTGGTTGGTGGTGACAGGGGATTCCAGAGAGTTTTCCGGTCGAGTCATCTCAGCCATGTTAGACTAAAGCAAAGTTTGGACCAGCAGTGGGCAAACTACAGCACAATGACAGCATGTAGGATACCGGTTCTTCCTTAGTATTATAGACATTCACAGGGTGGGTATAATAATATAAATACAATTACAATGTAATGTAATCCTCCAAAAAATTCTGTTTGTAAACCTCTTTAATGTTTGCCCAGACTGTGTCAGAAGGCTGTTGGTTTCACCCCAGTGTTAATATTCTGGGCAAACCTAATCTTCAGCAATTTCTGTAATAGCAGGAAGTAGTCTCTGCAGATAGTCAGGAACCTGAATGATATTAAGGAACTTTGTTACTCTAAATACAGAGCTGAAACTATTTGTCAATTAATCGATTAGTTGATGATTATGATTATGTGAATAGTTTCAATAATTTTTTTTTTCTGGTATCCTTAGTTTTCTGCGATAGTAAAACTAAATATCTTTGATTGCTCGACCCCCCGAAAAAAAAAAAGAAAAAAAAAAATCAACAGATTAATTCTCAGCACAAAGCATCATTATTTGCTATCCTACTTGGATTACGCCTGCTGTCAGGTTAAAGTCTTCCAACATGAAAATGTGGGTTTAGTCCCTAGAGTTGAGATTGACTGGTTTTTACAGTTGGAAAAGATTTGGTGAGATTTAATAGAGGGAAGCCGGAAGGATTTTTGGTTTTGTTTTTTTAACCTGTGCTCATAATAATGATACAGCCAGTTGACCAATCTAAATAATCGAAAAATATGTGCACAACAATGTGTTTTTTTTTTCCATCAATCTAATTTAGGTGCATTTGATATTAGGGAAACAGCGGCTGCTCCAATTACGGAAACGCTTCCTTCCCATTCAGCACGATAAACTACATGCACAAACACAAACAAACATACAGTATGTCATCTGGAGATGTGGGGCAGCTGCAGGCAGAAATCAGGAAGAGGAGAAAAGGAAGCAAAGGGAAGGAGGCAGACAGAGGGGATTATTGTACACGCTCACTCATGTGGGCTACCCTGCTCTAAAAACACTTCCCAAACACATGACTCCATTGTAGCACCAGAATAGTCACTGCACTGCACCAAGTTCATACTTATTTAAAATCCCTTATCCTGGCTGCCAGTTACACATGCGTACACGCACACACACACAGAGACCTTTCTTTATTTCTTAGGGAAATAAAATGTTCAGGGAGCAGGGTAAAATACCAAAATGTTGATCTCAGAATTGTTTCTGTTTGTACGCGCACAGCACAGGTCGCAGGAAGAAACTTTAAACCTAGCTAACACAAACAAAAGCCTCTGAGCTCTCTACTATGGCACCATGATTAAGGGTGAGTGGCTGAACGCAGTGTCAAAATCATGTTCTACCAACTGGAAACACCTCAGTGTTAGTAATATTACTCATTCTACATTTTATACGTGCCTTGACCTCAGTTTGACCACCTGAATGCTGGGACAAAAAAGAAAGGGAGGGGGTAAAAAGGGATAAAAAGAAAAGAGCTTGTAATGAAGGGGACAAACAATGGGGAAAAAACAGATTCTCAATATTCTTACATACAATAGATTATATGCAGTGCAGCTTGGGTAATCTATTGAAAACATCTTCCCTGTGGTGTGTCCTGATGATGTTTGGGTGGGCTGGCAGATTCACACACCAACTTGTGGATGATAAGCATCTTAGCAAGGATAATGTCGTTCTAACATCTAGGCCTAGGGTGATTTTGTTCTAAATCTACCCATCATTTGTTTTAGAAGAAGTGGACTGGACAGAAACAGACAAAATGATGCTGTGTGATGTCATGCCAGTAGAAACACACGACTAAAGCTATTTTCCAAAAGGCCCAACATTTTCTTCTACTGTCCCTTTCTTTTCTTCTGTAGGGATCACATCATGTCTCTAAACACTCGCCCTCTCCCACCTGGGCCAGACATGCTCAATGATTTCTGTCAGATGAAATGTAACTTACATATGGAGCCATTCATCACTGACCAGAGTCAGACTGCAGAGTAAAAATAGAGCAAAAATAAACAGAACAGAGCAGAGCCCAGCCAATAAAGAGCACTAAGCCAAGGTCTACTGTTCCTGCTCCATCTCACTCTCCTTTTACCCTCAGCTTGTCTCTTTATTTCCATCTCTTTCCCCCATCTGTGCCTCCCTTGTCTGTACTCTTCCATGCTTTGCTTTTTCTCTCTCACTTCTCTTGTCACTCTCCACAGCCCTCAAGGCATTCAGTGGTAAGACTTAGCTGCAGTTAGCAGACTGGGACAGAGTTCAACCCGTATCCGGAACACAAAGTGTTATACAGTACATGCAAAAAACACATGGCTTGTAGTAATATATTTGGGCTCAAAATGTACATCAAAGGCTAACATACATGACAATAACAGCATAGAAAAAAAATGGAGCTCACATCCAGTTTTGTTTTCTGTTTTGTCTGGTTATTTTAATGGCTATGCTTACATGAACACAACCATTATGATTAAATCATAATCAAAGCAATATGCAAGTTAAGTGAATTAAACACATAGTGCACACAATAACTTTATGTGACGCACTTCAACTTTACTCTCTAGTTTGAAACTTAAACCGATTTCGAGACGTTCCTAGAGCTAATCACAACGACAAACTCCATGTGCTTCAAGTGGTGCTACGTATGTGGACCTTGTATGCTAAGTCCAACGCCGTGCCACCCCACCATTGTTCTCTGTAATGCACTGGCTTGCTTCTGCCCTGGCACATATAATGGGAATGGTTTGTCACCTCTACCGCCTTGCCTGGCTGTGTTTATTCATTTTTTCCTCAATTCATTTCAAAAGGCATGAGTAAGGAATGACGTTGGATTCTATTTCCTTAGACCAGTCCATAACTCTTAAACTAAATGTACAGGCCAACCCAATTCGTGCCACTATACTTACCTTTAAAAGAGGATTTTGGACTAAGTATTAGATTAAGCACTATTTCATTCCATTTATAGGGTCTTAGGACTTCAGGGTTATTCTTAAAGCACTCTCCTCCTCTGTGTTTGCATCTCCACAATATGTGTGGAAGATGTAAACGCATGGCATTTTAAAAAATAAAGATAAATAATAAATTTTCAATTTCCTTGGTCATTACAGAGGCATCATGCAGTGGATATATTTATCTGCATCATACAGGCAGGATTTCATGTTTTTCAGAGTGTACATAATTGATAAATGAAATGAAATGTTTTATGTGCACCAAAACACCCAAAATTACTAATATGAATTCAGGATTTCACAGTCAGTTACATATGGCAGTTGGTCTGAAAGGTATAGTAGGTGAGATGAGGTAGATGATGGTTGTTACGAATGTGCTTGCTGGAAGCAGCGATACAGATAACAAAATCTGAAAATAAATTAGCCTAAAGAAACGGACTGCATAACACTCTTGTGGCTAGTTTCTGCCTGTTTCCCACAACCATAGGAAGACGTGACCACGATGACATTATGATAGACATTTAGGTAAATAATAATGATATATACACTCAAGACAGTATATCTGTCAGGCCCTCGTTAGCTATGCCTAATGATCCTATTTTGACCCTCTGAACTATGGTGTACAGTAACAGCAAACAGAGCCTCAGGGTGTGCCCTCTCTCTGCCCATAATCCAGAGCCAAGGGACAGGATCAGTAACCACAGAGAGGATGGAGGGGGAGGCTATAGCACTCACCACAGTTATAAAGTAGTTAGTCAATCTGCAAACACACACACACACACACACACACACACACACACACACACACACACACACACACACACACACACACACACACACACACACACAGTCTCCTTCCTGAGGGTGACCGCAGCAGCTGAGGCGCAGGGGGCTAGTGACAGAAAGGCTTCAACTCAATACGTCAGACTTGCTCATATTGGATTTTAAATATTTTTTGCTGCATACATTGCTGACCAGTAGGGATACTGACACTTCAACAAAGTAGTTTGCTGAGAAACAAACAGTGGACAGTGGCCCTGTATGTCTGCTCATTTCTGGCTGACAACTAACAGACTCTCACTGGGAGATCTCCAACCACAGGAGTCTCTTCTGGTGCTAAAGCCCATGCATCAATATCACTAACAGAGAGTAACTCATATCACCTCATGTCAGAAAAGTATAATTATCCCTTTTGAAAATCAGAGCTGCATGTAGTATCAATCGTAAAACTGGGTTATTGTTGGTATCTCTCACTTAACAATCAATACATTTGAATGTAACAGAAGCCAGCTACGTAAACACTGTGGGGGGTTACTACCCAAAAGAAAGTAACAATAAAGTTGTCACGTGTAGATTGAAATCAGTGTGCTCAAGATGGTTGAAAGTAGTTAAAATATATCTTCCATGACGTTGACAGACCACTTGTCACTCCACTGTGGAAAATTCTTGAGTTGGATATTTTGCTTAAAGTTTTTTGCTTGGCTTATAACTGTGCCTATAATCATAATCTAAACAGGCAGATCTGGTATAATCATAATCATCACCATCAAGCTTTGAACCCAATTGTCTTGACTAGTTGTGTTTGGACCCTGCAATGATGGCTGAGTGAAGACTAAGGCACAACAAACAAATGCACTGCAAGTAGGCCATCCCTAAACAGTTGGTCTGCCTTTTCCTCACTTGTACCCTATCATTACTGCTGGGTCTATTTATAAAGCCCATAAATTCAGCTTGCCACATTGAAAGAGCGAAGTTACCAAGGAGTTTGTGGAATTGGTGACTTTAAAACCTCACCACTCTCCCTCTTTCTACCTCTTCTTGTCTACTCACACATATTGCCTTGCTCACTCAAAAACTCTTTTGCATGTGCTCTCAATCTGGTCCAGTCTCTACAAAATACAGGTCAGTCCAAATCCATAACCAAAGCTTGGTTAGCAGCTTTCTGTAGAGCGCAAGGCTATTTTTTCTCCCATCTTTCACCACAGAATGGCAGACCCTGGAGCATTCCTGTCACATTAATGCTGACACACTGTATGTGCAGAAAAAGCACCCACATATGCACACATACTGGTGTCCCATTTGTATTTTCTGAACGATCTCTTTCCATTTATCTCTTCCACTGTCTTCATACACCTACCCAGCTCACTTCACTGACTTAACAGGGAACACAGATGGTAATCACACAGTATTTATCTACTGCAGCCCATTCAAATGAGCAGTCAACGTCTGGATGAAAAGCTTTTCAACAAATGAGTGATATAAGACCTTAAGATTCTGCTCTCCTGAAGTTATAATACTAGCTCCTGAACCAGCCCATGCGTTTACAAAAGGCAGAGAGACACCTAGCACAGCACATTGTAATGTTTTTGAGGAGCAGTGTAAGTAACAAAGTGATACAGACATCTTCCTGATGAGCACGCAGGTAATTGAAACACAAGCCCCTGCATGTTTGAACTTCTTGCCAAGCCCTTGGCAGTTACCCCTTCAGTATACTTCATGTAGTAGAAAACAAATTGACACTTTCTTCACACTCACTTTTCAACATTTACAGGAGGAAATAAAAAAAATATATAAGTGCACCACATCAAAACATACAAATCTACTGTTAATTCATGCCATTTATATTCACTTCATCTCGCTTGCTTTCTCCTTTAGTCCAAAAAACCCTGAAATAAACTATGGGATGAATTCAACTTAGTCTACCCCTTATAGAACATACCACTGATCTAGCATGAAGAAGTTTGTTGCATATGCCTCAAGTTAGTTTGCTGGTCTATTCGACCTACTGAAGCTGCTCTGCAGGGCCATGGGACTGCAGGTGTCTGCGTCATTCCACAGGTGGCCTACAACATCTAGGTCCAGCACACCAACTGCATACAAAGACACTGCGCATGCTGCTAAGGGACTCTGCTGCCACAGCACACCATGGCTCAAGCTGTTCTTCTGTCCTTGTTCTGTCAAAGACCTAAAACAGCCAAATTCTGAGGCAAAACATAAAAAGAGGAACTCGGTAACCAAAGAACAGCTCAAAACTGAATTCACATGAACAGGGTTACAATACAATACACAAACTCGACATGGTTGCTTTAAACAAGGCAAGCAAATGAAATACAAGGCATTTTTGCACCTTTATTTTGTATTTTATTTTATTTATTGGTATATTAATTTGATATAGGAGAAAGACAGCCAACCTCGCACAGGTTTTACAAATACATACCACAAGGAAGGCTGAAACCAGAACAAAATGCTAATGTGGTCACCATTGCTGACATACTGCATGTAGACAGCCACTCATTTGGCCTAATATCCCACACTAATCATGATTCATTAAAGAGTCGTGAGAAACAAAATAGAGTTTCCAAAAAATTCTAGAAACCCCCAACAGATTTGCGATAGACAATAGACAGGACCTGTTGGTAGATCAATTGCAGCCTCCACAAAGTTTCTGAAATACAAAAACAGCCTACACAACTCTGGAGTCATCTTAAAATAACACACACAAGACACCTAAGACCATTAAATTTCACATGACGTCATTGTAAAAATAACCCAATGTGAATTCATTACTATGCTTTACCCACCACTTCATTGTTGTTTCCTTTTCCATTTTTCCAAATGGTCTTGCTGACTGTGGTGTTGTGGTGTCACGGCAGAGAGCAGCTCGCTTGATAAGCGTCGCATTAGGAAACAACTTAAGTTTCTCTAATGTGGTTCAGGTTGATGATCCAAAACAGCAACATACCTAAGTTTTTTAAAAACACTGGCATACCACAACAAGCAGGACACTGCCTCTACAGATAACACCGACATCTCTGTGGACTGTTAAAACACACAAAGCTTAGCATAGATAAGACTGATTTAGTGTTATGTGTGAGGAAATTAATATTTAATAATAGACACTGCAAGATTTAGTGGTTGAAAATAAATGTAATAAAGCTGAATATGAAAGCTGAGGCTGAGGAAACCATTGAATTGCTCCTTGGAGAAATGTTGGCACAGCTATGATTGAAGCAATTATCTTTTCATCCGCAGTTTCACACAATTGCATCCGCCAGGATGTGTAGACCAATTACAACTCCAGGCTGAGCTGGAGATGTAATTGGTCTTCCTTCCCCCACCCACTTCTTGTCCGCAACCACTGTCAGCTCTGCAGCGGGGTTTGCAGAGTACCAACCATTAGCAGGCGGCCATATGGCCCTTTTCTTTCAAAGATGGCAGAGAGCCGTTCTGAAGCCCTGAGTATTATTGAAGCACTTTAAGGAGGTATGGGATAAAATTGGCTGTATTGCAACATAATTTGGGGGAGTGGTTTCTGTTTGCAACCATTGGGACAGGGATTTTGATTCTGACAATTGAAAACATACATATTTAGAGTAGACAGCATTATTTGTTCATATCAGAACAATATCTGTGTTCAATTACATCCCATCTTTTCCCTCTCACATTTCTAAATAGCTACTATAACTAAAATTGTGAGACAGGAAGCATTTTAGGAAATGGAGATGTGACTCTTAAGCTTTCTCTGACGGATTGGGATGCAATTAGATTTTGAATATGACAGATGGGGACCTTGATTGGATTGAATATGCTGATGCTTGGTGCACACCACAGTGTAGTTTGCAGGGCGTATACCATCAGTGGGCTTGCAAATGCTGCACACACACCCACCACACCATCACACGCCTCCTGTGTCACTCTATCCATTACAACTGGGGAAGCTGGTCAATGTTTCTGTCAAACTACCTTTACTGTCATTGATCATGCTGCGTGTTTATCGAGCAGCAACGATTAATTGATTAATCAATTAGTTCTCAGCTATTAAATAAATCCCCAAATTTTCTGACAATTAATTAATCGGTTTGAGCAATTTGTTAAGAAAAAAAGAGTGAAAATTATCTGATTCCAGTTTCTTAAATATGAATGTTTCCTGGTTTCTTTTTTCATCTATGACAGTAAACTGTCACAGTCCTATATTGTTACAAGATATCAAAAGGAAAAACAGACGTAATTAAAATATATTTTAAAACAGTCTTGGCTCAGAAAACTACACTCAAACTAAACCGACAAGAAAACGAAATATGATCCAACCACTACAGGTCAATGCCCGACCTACTTGTTTTACTGTATATCTCTAAACTCTCCAGCATATTAATATTTATCATTTACTTCTCTTTAATCTGAAATCTTACCTCGAGCCGTTCATGAAAGCCTGTCCCACGTGTGGCTTATTAAGGCACGCAGCTGCCAGCATGACAGGAGGAAGTGTAAATACATTATTTCACCATAAGGAAATAACTTGCTAATTAGGTCACTGAAAGAGTACAGCAGTGTTCAGACCAAAGTAAATCAGAGAAATGGAAATAGGGAAACAGAGAGGGTGAGAAGCTTCCAAGTGAGGTGCATGTGTGCGTAATTTTAGTGCTCCTATGTATGATTACTTTTTTCCACCACCCAGACATTAGTCATGTAGCGAGAGGTTGGGCCTGCAGCTTGTGCGGTAGATTTTGTTATGGTTTGGCCAACATGCTGCTGTATGGAAGAAACAGCTGCAAAATGATGACATCGATGTGTTTATTTGATGTGCAATTCTGAACGCATTCGCCACGTTTTAATATTAATCAATGTTTGAGCCATTATCATGATATTAGAACAAAAGTCCCAGACAATATCTGCCCGATATCAAGACAACTAGAGCTGCAATTATTTGACTAGTTGATAAGCTGTCAGCTATTGATAATTAACAAATTGATTTGAGTAATTCTTTTAAGAAAGACAGCCAAAATTCTCTGATTCCAGATACTTTATTGTGAATATTTTCTAGTTTCTTCACTCTTCTATGACGGTAAACTGAGCATCTTTCAGTTGCAGACAAAACAAGACATTTGAGGACATTGTGCTGGGCTTTGAGAAACACCAATCGATGTTTTTCATAATTTTGGCACATTTTATAAGCCAATCAACAATCAATTAATTGAGCAAATAATCCAAAGATTAATCAACAATGGAAATAGTTGTTAGTTGCACACCTAATGGTAACAATACAGTGCAAATATATCTCCCAGCTCTTGATAAACAATGTTGCTTCATTGTTGCTGTATTATACTACTTCACCTATCACTGACAATCAAGGCTGTACTCAGCCATAAATTGTGCTCCATGGTGGGCACATAATAACAGTTATGGCACACTGGCAATTTGGATAAGTTGTAGTTACCCTCTTCAAGACAATATCTGGTTAGGTTTGTGTCAAGGTCTCAAGAGTCTGCAAAACAAAAAAAAAAACAACCCAACACTGTCCAGCTTTTCTGAAATCCAAGTGAGCTTTGTTGACTACAACAAAACAACAAGCCGCTGACATGTAGCGTTAGGTTAGTCACACTATCAATCAGGCCTGGGGACATTACACTGCAACAGGTCAGCCTGCATTCTCAGCTCATTCACACACTGGATGCAACTGTGCTACTGCGGCACTGACCAAACATGCTGCCCTCAACCATCCCTACAGTCAGCCAGGACGGCTGCGATAGCTAGCGAGAGAAGCTAGCAGTCTGTCTTAAAACGGGACGTTTCAAACTACTTTCAACAGAAGACGGTTAAAAGGGGTTAAACGTGACGAGGCGCAGATATTAACTGAGCTACTTCACAATAACTTCCTAGAAGAGCTCTGACAATGCAGTGCCTGGTAGTCATAAAACTGAAACACATATCTAACAATAAACCGAAATATTTCGATAAATTCAATACTTCGCCATAGACACTTCTGCTGTAAAGACCAAGCGTGTACAAAGCCAGTTGGACAAGCAGACAGCATTTAACGTAACTTACCTTTCCCGGCCGTTTTTCTCATTGTCTTGGTGTAATCCTTGACTGCATTCCTAGCGATTTAACCAACTGGTAAAAAAAAAGAAAAAAAGAAAAAAAAACAGCTAACCAAGTCGCACCTTTTCGGCTGTGGCGTGTTTTCTCCTTTCAAGAAATCAACACTGACTTGCACTAACCAAGCTAACAACGGTGGAGTCCCAGACAAAGCTCCCGGTAGATTCAGTTTGAGGGTTTGAAACTGGGGTGGGGAGAAAACAAAACGAACCGACAAAAAACTGTAGCCTACTTACACGCTTATATTAAACAGAGAAGAGCAGTCTCTGAGATAAAATAGGCTCACAGGTCAACTATTTCCTGACAGACTGCGGTTTCAGACCGGCTAACCAGCTAGCCCGTCGCTACTTCCTTTCTCTTTGCCTAAATAACAGAAGCAGTCTGAGCGGTGAAAAAAAAGTTGAGGAAAAAGGCACGAGCCAGATTCTATACAATGAAGGCACCCTGTTGCTCCGGGACATTTATGAAAGAACAGCGCCATCTAGAGGATTACAGCGGTGGCACAAAGCCTCTGGATTGTTACACGACCAGCTCAAGCGATGCACACAGACGTACGTTTTTGTTTTTTAAGTAGAAAATATATATATATAAAGTTAGTCACAAGTGACAGCTGTGTTGTGTTTTACATTGTCTTTTATGAGCTGCGTCCTGCCACCAGCACTTAAGTTCTGTTGCTAACATTACTGGCACAGTTTAGCTGACATTATTACATCCACCATTTTGTCATTAGTGGCTAAGCAAAGAAATGACAGCCACCTTTTACTTTCTCCCAAAATGCCCTTATTGCAACATTATATGTCAGTAGTCCACTCTTCATTATTATTATTAGAACTGTTTTCTAATTGTTTATTTGTGAAATATTAATTATTTTTTTCTGTGATCAGTTTATTGCTAATAAGTTGCTAATATGACACTTTTAAGTAAGTGTTACTGCTGGGCTAACTGTAAGGCCTAGCTTTTGTATTTTGTTCTCTACTCTTACTCTTTTGAACGGAATGTGAATGTTTACTTGATTAATTAATATAGTGACTTAATGTTGATTTTTCACCTGTGATAATTTATTTCTAAATAAATGTTTCTTTTGGTTCAAACTAATCCATCTTTAAAATACATGTGGTAATTAGTATAGTAGGCTGAATCTAGTTGTTTTTTTCATGTGTAAACACTGTCATTGAATTTGCTTTGTTTTATTAAATATTGATGTGACAGTTTGACCATTCACCTCCAGTAAAAACTTGGACAGCAAAGTTAACCACTGTCTTCAAACTTTATTGGCAATGCTCAGCTCACTGCAGATGTGTGTGTGTTGCTGCATAGAAAGTAGGGAAACCTTCCTTTATATGCAAAGGAGTGAGTTACTCACAATTCTGAAGTCAATAAATATTTTGTAATGTTTCATAATTTCAGAGAGCTTTTTAGCATCTACGGCAGTCTTATAACAATGCTGTGTGTTGTCCTCTGAACAGGAGACTGTAATACTGCTTTAGGACCACCAGATGTCGACAGCTCAACACTGTGCAAATCAGTATCCTTACCTCAAAGACTGGAAGTGGAGACTAGAGCAACCACATTGCTAGAAATAGATTGTTTTAGAAATTGCACCAACTGGCCAGATGGTGTGACCATAATAAAAAGCTCTGTCTCGTGACCACTAACCTCTAAACCATCAGACTGGAGTTACCATTTTATTTCTTTCAAGCTCTTTGGGTCTACTACCACCATCAAGCAATTTCTCTGACAAATTGTCCATAATTGACATCAGATTTTTTTTTCACAACACGTTTTAACCCTTTCCATCATCCTTGTAACACAGCGTTCTGATGTTTGTTGTTGTTTGACCGCAACAGATGATGGAAGTTGATGTCAAACAACCACAACAGGAAGGGAGGTGGTTTCCCTAAATGTCTAAGACTCTAAAAGCACCACCCCTCTCTAGCCTTAACCGTCTATACTGAAAGGAGTGCTAATGAGTTGGTGGAAGTTTTAGTTGCAGTGAAAATCTGCAGACTGTCAGCTCTCTGTGCAACATCTTTGTCCACTCCCAGACTTTCATGTTGGGACTGTCAACGTGTTGTGCAATTCAAATTAAATAAATGCAGCTTTAAACGATTGAAGAACCTTGAATTCTATAGAACAGGAACATGCTGTATTGCAGGGGCTGAAATTAAAAAAGGGAACTCTGTCGATTTTACTCATCAAAGTCTGTTTACAGGTCCTGGAGAGAACTGCATATGTGAAAAAGTGAATAAAGTTTTTAATGGTAAAGGTAAAGTATTACATTTTTTTGCATCTATTTTAAGAAAAAGACCCTAAAGTACATCACATTTGCATTTAGACATGTTCAAAATCAAATTGACGACATTTTAAAATGGCAACAAAAAAAAAAAAAAACTGTGTGAACAAAAGTTCAACTGTGATTACAAAAAAAAAAAATGTCCTTTCAGGTCAGGTCCTCCATGTGCTTGGAGCTAAGCAGCAACTGAAAAGCTGGATGCAAAGCTAAACATGGAAGTGCCTAAAGATGAAGTCTGTGTAATACTCACTTAACGCTGACACTAAGAAAACTCTGGGCTCGTCTGTTGCTCATTCCTGCAAACTCTGCGACTTCTACATGTGCACATGTGTACACATTTCCTGCAATGCTGCAGCTATAGGCATCCTACACTGACAATTCATAATATTCTAATGTTGAAAACACAGTATATATGATACACACATGGTGTTTAATTCTTTACTAGATCATATTGATTGATTGTTGTTTTATCAAAGTTATGTTATTATATTAAAACTGAGCAACAAACACTCAGTTTTATTAAATGACATACAACCTACTCTTCATTAAGCTTTTTAAAGCCCTACATCCCTCTGCATTCATACATTTTGACAGTTGATGGGTTTAAATCCCACCCAGTCGGCGGGGGCTTTTCTGTGTAGAGTTTGCATGTCGCCATGGGTTTCCTCCCACAGCCCAAGGACATGCAGGGCAGGTGAATTAGAAACTCTAAATGCCTGTAGATGTGATAGACCTGCAACCTGTCTGCATGCTCTCCAGCCCAGTGCATACTGGGATAGGTTTCCACTCCCTGCAGCTCTGAACAGCATAAATAAATGCATTTGTTTATGCTGCCGGGAGCTGAAGCCTGTCCCAGTATGCACTGGGCGGGAGAGCATGCAGACAATGCAGTGCAATGCACTTCCCGAATTTCCCCAGCTGGGGATTAATAAAGTCTTATCTTATCTTATCTTATAAGATGATGATGGGAATAGTTTAGTGGATATCATTTGATGAATAAAAATATTGGAATATGGACCAATGTGAGGGCACAAGCACAATCTTGTTTACAACCTCTACAGGGCTTGTTTTGCCTATCTGTTGAAACGAGCGTGCACACACACACACACACACACACACACACACACACACACACACACACATACGCAGTTGCGGTTTTAAATACGCACTTTGTGGTTACAGTGTTGTTTGAAGATATATTTTCAGAGTAACGTTTCCAGCAGTTGTCGTGGGTGTTGTTTAACACCTCAGACTGCTATAGCTTGATGTGTATTTTTCTTTTTCCTCATTTTATTTACACGTGCGGGCCTGTCACACTACCATCTATCATATGCCAAACTGTTTAATATACAGTACGGCTCCTTGATGCATGTCTGTTTTTTTTTTTTTTTTCATGGCACATCTCATGGCTGAAAAGGAGAAGTGTGTTTACAAATTAGTTCAACTGGCCCATGAAGTTCATATCTTATTCCTGCCACACAATGTAGGTCAAGTCTCTCACAGTTATACAGTCTTTCTGTCTTTGCATACTCTCAAATGGGGAAACCACACAAACTGGAGATCTGTTGAATAAAACCACAGAAACATATTGTAAAGGACAGATAGAAGATGATAGATAATACCCACTTGCAATTTTTCTTTTTATTGGAATAATATAATTTTCTATGAGCATGAAAAACAATGTTTTCTTAGAGAAACATTAGGAGACTGGCATGATTATACTCATATTTTCTCAAAGGTTTAATTTGACCTTTTTTTTAGCATGTTTTTGAAGCATTTGATAAATGATAATTATAGTGCCCTGATACAATTAGAGCCTACTCTGTTGAAAGCTAGAAATATATAATCATAGCTCTTTGAAAAGTCTGAAGGGCAAATGTGTTCAGCCACGAGTTCTGGCTTTACTCATATTTGAAAAGTGGTTTCTTGATTTTGGGGTCTGGCATCACTTTCTTGGTGTTTGCAAGATGCCTCATATGCTGGGTCTCAGTATATATTATGCGTTTTTGGTTGACTTGAAAGTGGTCATGGTCTCAATGCCACTGCCTGTCTTATGGCATGTGGTTAGGGTCTGCTGGTGCATGGTCAGAGGTCTGTAAGTGTGCCTTGCATGGTGACAATAACAGCATGAAGAGAACTGTGGAACGGCGTCTACCCAAACCAACCACAGCTGTGCGATGAGACGTATGAAACCCATATCTGCAGGGAGGGGCACATTTCCATCTGATCAGGAGTTCCTGTTTTTCTCTCGTACTTTCTGAGAAATATTGAGAAAAAATCATTCTAATTTGAGGCTTTTGTAATAAGGCCTTGACTCGGTGACAGGGTCTCGTAAGAAGCGTAAGTGACATTCTTGCCACATGTCCTTAAAAACATTGAGTCATATTATTTTACAAAACATTTACAACTGGCCTAGTGTGGCACATTTTGAAAGAACCTTTCCCGTATAAGTTATCATAGGGCACCTTGAGCAACAGGGTTTGATGCGCTGTTGTAGTAAAAAAAATGCTGAGATTACCTGAGAAAACCTGCACAGCAGAAAAGTGGATAAAAATTGTTAAATATCACTTAGAATAAAATTTTGTGGGCAAATTGAAAAATAGATTTCAAATAGTTAGAAGATACCTGCCAAACAATGACTTTTTCAATTGTGATTGTATTTTAGTTGTTGCCTTGACTGTTTACAAGGTGACAGAACAAAAGGACTGCAATCTCTCTGTTGCATATCCAGTGTTTGTGTGTGTGTGTGTGTGTGTGTTTGTGTGTGTGTGTGTGTGTGTGTGTGTGTGTGCGTGTGTGTATGTGTGTGTGTGTTGGTGTGTGTGTGTTGTTTTGGGTGTGGTGCGCGACTGCCTAACCTTACTGGCTTACTTCCCCATCAAAAACGTGCTGCAAAAATCTGTATCTTCTCACAAACTCAGCATCAGCCCCAGCAGCCAGAGTAAGTACTCCCCACTGCACAGCATTCACTTCACTCTGCAGCTGTAGGAATGACCTCTAATGGATTTTATCAGCATATAAGAGAATAGCTTTGAATGCAATGTAAAATATTTTCATTTTAAAACGGGTTTCAGAATTTCCACTTAACTCTTGGGTTGCAGCATGTAGTACTTCATGTGGAAAAACTGTATTGCATTTTTTTTCAAGTGTTTGCTTAAGATTCTATTTAAAATGATATGAGCTTTGGAAAAAAGCTTCTCGTCTCTCATTTTATTTTTGATTAATTAATTTTAATTGATGTCATTGAAGAGAGTTTTAGGGGGGGCAAAAGAAAAAAAGTTTTGTTCCATTTTGCATACATTTATCACTATACTGCAGTAAATCGGTCAGGAATATTCTAAGAGGTTTTACGAAGTAATTTTCCAGTATTGTGCGTATTTCCTTCATGTGGTGATTTAAATGCCCTCTGCAGCTGCTTGCTCATCCTGTGTTAACCACAGCTAGGTGGAGTGTTGTGGCACACGAGGGAGGCATTTAAACGATGCCTTTTAAATTGATTGACGCACCATGATGAGAAAGCACACAGTACAGCTGTGAGAGCAAGGTGACTTTTGTTTTCAGCAGCACGGTGGATCAGTAGTCAGCACAGCTAGAAGGTTCTGGGTTCCAGTCCCGGCCAGTGCAGGGCCTTTCTGTGTGGAGGTTGCGTGTTCTCCCCTCACTTGAGTGGGCAACCCCCCCATAAAACATGTACATTAGGTTAATTCTCCTGTCCAAGCAGTTAGAGCTGGATTTGGTCTCTGGGCACCGCACAATGGTTGACCACTGCTCTTCAGGGATGGGCTGAAATGCAGACATCAAATTATACTACATTGTACCATATGCATAAATGCTATGTGTCAATAAAAAACGACTTTATTTCACCTTATTACCTTTTCTTCTTTCTTCTTAGGCGTGTGCTGTGTGCAGGCAGAGCTCCAGTGGTTAGAGTGTGAAGATAGCCTGTTTTATCACAGGAGTTCCACACTAATTCCAGTGCAGCTCGTACCAGCTCAGTTCAGCCTGTTTCCACCCACAGCCTTGATCTTTCCCAGCCCAGCCGTCACTATGGATGTCCTCTCCTCCCTCACTTCAGCCTCCTCGTGCCCCCACATGTACCACTTACCCAGTCACCCCAGCAACACCACCATATCAGACGCAGCCACTGGGATCAGCCATGTGATCCTGCGGCACTACAACCACACTGGCCGCCTGCAGAACAGGACCATCTCAAACACCCAGAACCACATCAGTGCCATCACGGCCGTCTTCCTCATCTTCAGTATTTTCATCATCCTGGAGAACCTCCTGGTGCTGGTGGCTGTCATCTCCCGCATCCGCCACAGCCGGCGTTGGGTTTACGTTTGCATTGCCAACATCACTCTCAGCGACCTCCTCACCGGCGCTGCCTACGTGGTCAACATCTGTTTGTCTGGCAGCAAGACATTTCACCTCACCCCTGCTCTGTGGCTCTTCAGGGAAGGGATGCTGTTTGTGGCCCTGGCAGCATCCATATTCAGTCTGTTGCTGATCGCTGTGGAGCGCTACACCGCCATGATGAAGCCGCTGCCCCAGAAGTCAGCCAGGAAGAGTTACTATAGGATCTTTGCCTTGGTGGCACTCTGCTGGGGGTTTGCCCTGGTGATTGGCTTCCTCCCATTGCTGGGCTGGAACTGTGTGTGCAGCCTGGATGGATGCTCCACCCTCCTCCCTCTCTACTCCAAGACCTACATCTTTTTCTCACTCACCATCTTCTTTGTCATCCTCCTGGCTATTGGCGTGCTCTATGGTGCCATCTACAGCCACGTGCACAAGAGCACACAGCTGGGCCCCCAGCGCAGTCGCAAGCGCTCCTTGGATTTGCTAAAAACTGTGATCACCATTGTTGGGGTCTTCATGCTCTGCTGGGGGCCACTGTTCCTGCTGCTACTGGTGGATTTCTTCTGTGTCTCCCGCCAGTGTGCACCACTGTTCAGCGCTGACGTTTTCATCGCCCTGGCTGTTCTCAACTCCGGCATTAACCCCATTATCTACGCCCTGGGCAGCAGTGACATGAGGAAGGCTATCGCTGAGCTGCTGTGCTGCTGCTGCCTGAGGTCTGGCGTCTGTCACCCAGACACATTCACATCCAAGGAGACCAGCAGCACCTCTGGGAGCAGGAGGGACAGTCTGAGGAACAGTTTTAACAAGGTCAGAAATCTGAGCGTGGCCTCTCCGCCATCAACCCCGAGCAAGCCTCGCAGAGCACCCAAAAAATATCGGCTGAGCTCCACCACCAGCTGCCTGTCAGTTTCAAGTGGTTAAACCACAATCTGCTCCCCTCCCAAGCAAACAAGACCTGTGTGCACTGATACACATCTAACCGTTTCCTCTCCTCCAAGTTTTGGTATGAATGTTCAATGCTTTGCCTGCAGGTAATTTTGCTGATGATTGCACAGCGTCAGAAAACCCGCGAAAAATATGAATTTCAAACCACAGAAGACAGGAGTTTTTTTGTGTTACCAGATATTTCTCAGATATATCTCAATGCTTTTTACACACTTACTGGATTGAACTGTTGTTGCACTGTAGCCTACTTGTTATTATTACTCAGTCAAAATAAAAAAATAATGTTTTATATATATTAAGGCAGATTATTAATAAGAAGCATTACCTACAACATGTGCAGAATGGGAAAATATGTATATATGTGTATTGCATTGTACTGTAACAATTTGAATAAGCCTGATGTTTTACTGTATATTTACAACTGATGGAAATATAAATAAAGTTTATTTTGCTCTATAAATGAGTGCATGTTGTTCAGTAAGCACCTCTGCTACCTTTGCTTTCCTCTGGAGGGAGACACATCATCAAAGCCTTGGCTGGCTCCAGCAGATGGATCAGATGAATCAAAGGGCCTGAGGTTTTTCCAGACTGAAAGAGTGCTTAAAAGATTTCTAAGTTTATTGTATCTAAATTTTACGTAGTTCATGACACTAAAATGATCATATCTTTATCTCTGTCCAAGACAAGACCTTTGTTCTCTCATCAGATTAACGCAGGCTTTGCAAAACACTCGTGTCACTGCTTGTGGGAGAAAATACGTTTAACTCTACTTTTAAAGGTTTGTCTTCTTTGTTAAATCTAACAGACTCCTCAAAAGGTCTTTTCCAGGCTGCTCTCCCCTCCCTGCTTTCCTGACAGGATGACTGATTGAAGTTCAGTGTGGAGAAGGTGAGGGCTGGGACTGCAGCCCCAAGGGCACACGCAGCCAGGGCTAATTGATAAATTCATTTTGACAGTCTGGCAGGGGTAGATACCTAAGCTCCAGCAGATAGTATGCACCTGTAAGTTAAACAGGCTTTGGTACAGTATGCAACTGCATACTGGAGCAACTCGTTTTGTCTTGACGTGAGACTGTGTAATATTCTCACAAACCAAAGCAGCGGGGCATCAAAGGCAGAGTATGCAAAGTGAGCTCTCTGGCAGTTTCACTCTTATTTTTCATCAACAGTCACTGCAACAGGACGCTAAACGAAGGTGCAGTCTCACTGGCTGTGAAAAGTCAATGCTGTGTGCTATTTAGAGTTTGAAGATTCGAAAGTTCAGACTTTCAGTATAATGTGTCTGCTTTACTTTCTGAAGTATCTATTTTCACACTTGGGCAGTAGCCTCTTCTCACAACAGTCTTAGAGGAACGATCATTTACATCTAAAAAGCCCCCTTTCTCTCTGTAGCGTTAAATATTCATGAATAATTAAACAACAAAAGATAGTTATAACTTATTAAGCTTTTAACACTCTCATCTAATTTGTTGCAGGGTGGTGCAGTTTGATGAGATTTGACTGACAGTGGCCTGGAATCCTCAGCAAACAACCAACTGCCATTAGCTTCTGATTCAAATGATGCTAAATGATGATTGGTGCACAGAAGTTAGTGTCATCACCTCCAGCTAAGCCCCACCCACTTCAAACCAGTGAAAAGAGCACAGGTTAAAAACACACAAAAACAGAGGTCTCACATGGAAAATATTAAAAAGTATCTGGACTGCTGAAGATGCATGCAGGAGGCACCGAATGGCTCAGAGTAGCTGATTAAAAAAATATGCTTTTTGGCCCTTTAACTATAAAGAACTCAGACCAGCTCGAGGGTAGTTCAGAGCATGTTAACATGTTAAAGAAAAATGCATTTTGTCCCATCAGTCTGCCTGTTTTTTTTTTTTTTAGAAGGGACCAATAAATCTTAAACTGACATGTTTTATGTATGTGTTACGTGTAAAACTTAAGACCATTTATAAATCATGAAGAGTATAGTCTGTAATAGTGTCAGTGGACACTCTAAAAGAGACTGATGCATACAGTTTGTTACAGAAATCATTGATTACTACAAATTGCACTTCAATCTGCTGATAAGTGTCTGCGTGGTTTGTGTGTGTGTGTGTGTGTGTGTATGTGTGTGTGTGTGTGAGTCATGTTTGCAAAGCCATGCTGACGATAAAAGAGATTAAGCAAAATGGCAAGATGGTGAAAATGTCCTTAATCCTTCTTTTCTCTGCCACAATTTGCTGAACATTGTTCCAAAGCGTCCCTGTAGACCACGCTGAAGAGGTTAGCCACTGTACCTTTAGTCTACACAGGAAGTGCATTTTCTCACAAAGGATTTTTTGAGTACTTATCTGTTGTAGCTAGTATACTGTAATTTTTAGCAGTTTGTCCCAGCTAAATATTTTATCAAACAACATATCCCATGAGTATGAGCAATACAAAAGTGGAAAATAGATGTGACTTCACCTCTATTCATGTAAGCAAAGGACAATAAAATCAATTTGTTCAGCTTGATCCCACTGATGCAAACATATCAGCAACTAAAATAGTGCACAAAAGTCATCCTAACTTTAAAAACAATTCACATGCTTATCCATAATGACTTTTGAGATGTCCCACCGTCCTGTCAGCCTGCCACGCAGGCATTCCTGTTCGTGACGTGTGTGAGCTGCACGGGCTCGTCACTGACGACTGGAAGAAGGAAATGAGGCGTTGAGGTGAGAAAGGAAGAACTTTTCCTGCACCCTTTCACCTGAAACGGCCGCCCACGCAGCGGCTGAGGTGATTGTGCTGTGCCATAACAGCGGGGAAGCATATGCAGACACTCGGACAAACATATATTTATTATTCATTGTGTGTATATGACAGTGAAGGACATATAAATGTACACTTCCCTGCAAATGTAAATGCACACCCGGCCGGCCCACGCGTACATTCTGTAGATGCATGCAAACACACTCATAGACAAATATGCCCCATAAATACACACACTCCAAATCCGGTCTCTGCAGTCGTTTATGAGGTTTCTCAAAAGTAAGGATTTATGAGGCCGGCTCTCCTCAAAATCTTTTCCTGTTTTTAGTGGCTGGGGAAGCAAACAAGTCATTGCTGGTTGTGTGTGTGTGTGAGTGTGTTTGTGTGAGTTCCCCTCTCATGAATTCCTGCACCTTTACGGTTAAGAGTAGGGGATAATCCTCCCTCATCCCAGGCCTTGGCACAGCTCCAGGTCCGGTGCCTGATGAAAAAGCAACGGCAAATTCCAGGCTTTATTAGCTCTAGGCTCAGAGACGTTTGTTGTATCATATTTGACATGTCAGGGGCTGATCACCAATCCACACTGTGCTCTCTCTCTGTCTCCCCTTACAACAACAAGGCCTTTTCTCTGCTCTAAATGAGGTACGATGGGTTAATGATGGTTGTGTGCAGACGTGGCTATGCCCTCAATAATTACCTCGCTGGCTTTGCCTCCAGGTGTTCAGCAGACAGCTAATGATGTACTGTCTGAGGAGAGGGGAGGGCAGAGGGTGAGGCTCGGAGAAGCTACACGGTGGAGAGTGTGATATGTTTCCATCAGCATTGCGACAACTCCATGGCACGTGTGCTGCACAAAAGCTGAGTGTGAGAGCACACGTTGGTTTCAAAACATCTGGCCAAAGGACTGCAGTTGAAAATTAGCCAGCTGGCTCACACTGGCACATTTACACAAATGTTAATTTGAGTGTGTTGTCCTTATGAATGAAAAAATGAAATGGAATGGAAAAAGAAAAACTCAGAAATCTCTCATCGTCATGATAAGTAGTGTTTTTGTTCTCTGCTTTTTAATGACTGTAATCAGTTCTATGTATTTTCTTAATAATTAAAGGGAAAGTCCACTTTTTTATATCCAGGGTGTAATTTTTGCTAAATCTTTTAATTCCGTAAGATTTTACTTGCTTAAAGGCTGACACACAGGACTGACTGCTTTACAACAGACGGCAAATGGCATCGCTGATGGACTCAGCAATCAATTTAAAGGTGCAATATCTAAGAATTGGCATATTACCAGAGTAACCGCTAACCACTGTGCAACCGCTATACTCCTTGCTCTAGCTGTCTATGGCTGTAGTTATTATTAACAGCAGCTCTGTTCAGGATTCTGACTCCAGGGATGATGAGGACATGGTGGGCCAGCAGAGGAGAGGTGTGAAGCGGGAGAGGAACAAGAGGAAGGTCGGTCAACAGCAGCTTGTAGAGCCAGAATATTTTTACATCTGACTCTGTGAATTCAGGGTTTATTTTGTCCAAACAGAGTTGGTGCACAGTGTAAAGACAATCCAAGATGGTATTGGTTTTGTTTTGTTTCTGTGGAGTTTGACTGAATTGGTATTTATGATGAATTGACACAACAATTGGTAATTGAATTAAAATTGCCTCTTGAGGTACAAAGTGGTATTACGAGACAGGACAGGCTAGCTGTTTAGCATGCTAACAGTAGATATCTCTGCAACACAATACGTAGATGTCTTTAACATAACGCCAGAACTGTCACATCTTTACATTCTGTTGATAAAGTCAAATTCTGGCCATATCTCACACATTGCTAAAGGGATACTCCACCCAAAGCCTCTTCCGAGTATCAGACACAACACATGAGTGCTTGAAGTTGTGGTTTGCAGTTTTTTTTCACAGAATGTCAACAGAAACTTCTGCTGCATATTCTACTTCTCTGTGATGCAGCCATGCACTATATGTTTTCACATGATATACTACATGCACATCTACTCATTTCAACACTTACACACACAACCTTCACAAGCAAGTGTGTGCCTTTGTATGAGCACTGTAGAGCGGTTGCCAAATGTGACGCGGTACACAACCAGCTTTGACACCATGCATTTTTGGAATTTGTGCAATAGTCGAGGGCCCCTTTATATCTTTTGACACGGTGCTGTTAACAAAAACACAAGTGAACGACTGCAACTGTCTCACCATTCGTGGCTGAGTACAATGGATCTCAAGCAGCTACACAAAACCACCCAAAGACAAAATCTCTGACGTTACTCTTCCAGCCTGTCATCACGAATACATCAGCTCTTGAAAGAGTCTACTTTAGTTTGTTTGGGGATTTACAACATGCCGATGCATTCATAAAAATGACAGACTTGATCACATGATCCACGAGTTTCACCCCAGATCAGATTAAAGAATGCAGTAAAATCTGGACTAGACACAGTTTTGCTAAAAGAAAAGCCTATTGGTTGAGAGTGTGGGCTGCTCACTGGGAAATCAACTACGCTAGCATTTCCTGATGAAAAACAACTAAGGTATTTTGTTTGGAAACAAATGTTTCCAGTGTTGTGTGTATGGCTATTATGTCACTGTGGAAAGAGTGATCACGAACCACTCGAGTCTATTGTGAGAAAACCTTGCAGCAAAAGCAAGTGTCTGCGAGCCAGAAATGCAAGTACACCCTTTGACTCGTCAGTCCAGACAGTAGCCAAAGAGACGGTATGAACATAGTGTGTGAGTGCTGTAACTGTGAGTGACACCACATCAATGAGAAAGCAGAGTGCAGACATACAGCTTGCTGCACTGACAGAAAACATATGGGCTGAAGTAAAGAAAAAACACTCCCACAGTAAATGTCTGAAATTACGGGAATGTGTTGACTCACGCGTTAGAGGACAGATTATCATTCCTGTCTTACTGACATGTTGTCACGCATACATGCAGTTCACATGGAATGGAAAAAGAGAGACCTTGTGTCTTCTTCTGTTTTCCTCTGCACCAATAGCTCACACAAATATGGGGGAACATTTCAGAAAGGTTTGCACAAGATTGTTTACACAAATCCATTTGCAGTGTATTTAACCGGCAGAATATACAAGTAGCTGAGAAATAATGACTTGCATGTATAAATTCCTACAACTCTTAAACAGATAATATAACGGGAACATTGCAAGCTTCTGCAAAATGACTGTACAACAATGGATTAAATGTAAAGACATTTTTTTTAAATCCCGGACACCTTGTATCTGTCATGATCAAGCATTTGTCATAATTTGGAGTAGAGCAGCTGATTTAACACAGCGAATACACAACAGGGCCTTGTTTGAGAGTGTGTAAGCGAACGTGTGTGCAAGGCGCAGGTGTTTATGCTATGTGCGTGCTCACCTAGCCATATGTCAGTGTGTGCATCTCTGTGTGCATGTGCTTGTGCATGTGTATACCCATGCAGCTTCAGTGAATGTGTTCCCACAGTGATATGACGCAGACTGTAACAGCCAGGTGTCCGTTGGGTCAGGCCGTCGTTATCTGGTCTTTCTCAGTGACACACAGGATGATTTCATAAACTGGCAGGGAACTCTCTCTTCATTTAACCCAGTGGACTCACTCCCTGAGAAATAAAGAACATATCCAGCTCATTTGGCTGCCTCACCGCGTCCCATTCCACCGTCAGACATCAATAATGTCTGTGCAAACATCCAGTTTTGTGGTTATAATTATACCCAATCAATCAATGTGTTTGCCACTCCTTTGGGCAGCTGACATCAGGCACTTGCAACAAGGGGAACAAAAGACCAGGAAGGGCGTACTCGCTGCATGTCCACACGAACAAATCAAACATTTGCACAGGCCCCTTTTCTTCTTCACGTGTCTGTTTCTGTCGACTGCACCTGGTCGAGAAATCTCATCTGAGGACACTGGAGAGCAACGCCCTCTTCTTTTCCGGCGGTAGAAGATCTAATTTACGATTTCTGTGCTTTTTACTCATGCATACAAAGTTATGCACGTCGCCATAGTTGTGCACAAACACAGGCTGAATATGTCTGTTATTCCCTGCACACACAGTGGGTCTCTCAACTGAAGATACACAGTAAGAAGAGAAGAGTTTAAGAGGAACAAGGAAGGATGAGACAACAGGGCAAGATGAATTCTGTTCAGTTTGGGGAATGCACTGCCACGTCATCTTTGTTCTGTGTTTTTTTTCTCTCTGCATCTTAACGGAAGAACAGCTCAGAGGTGCACAGAAGAGCGTGTTCTGGAAAGATTTACTCTGATGCCAGTGTGGGCACATGTGCAGGAGGAAGGGCTCTTAAAATCTACACCATCTCTGGGCGCAGCTGTTTCCTCTTTATCAGATTCTAGATAGTGGAACAGCGGCTGCAAAGGAGAACACAACAGAAGTTATGAGATGCAAAATGATGGGGGCAGACACACGGTCAACAAAAGTTCTGTTTTTAACAGTTTTTATTCAAATAGGAAATAAATAAATAAATAACATGTTCCAACAAGATGAAAAACCTGCCACAAGCACATAAAAGTGCTTTTTTGTTCGTCTTTCATTGTGAGTGTGGAAGACAATTACCAAAGACAGCCCAAGTTTTCTCCTGAGGACTGGATGCCGGCCATCTGCAGTGACTTTGTTCTCAACCTTGGGAATATATGTGAGCATGTTTTCTCTCTTTTCTTAATCCCCTCTCTCATTCTTGCTGTGCTTTGGCTGAGCACCGTGACCACTTAACTAATTGTGTTGTGAAAGATGTTCCAAGGGTGATGATTCGGCTTCAGTTTGCAAACGTTTCCAAAGTTTCTTAAAGAGGGGCTCTGCAGGGGACTCGACTCTATGGTCACAGTGTCTCCGTGAGATTATCCTGAGGAGCAGTGGCACGCTGAGCTAAATGCTAACATTAGTATGCTAACATGCTCTCAGTGGCAATGTTAATGTGCTGATGCTAAGCAAGTTCAACATTGTTCATTTTAGTTTAGCATGTTAGCATGCTAACATGCACTAACTTGCACATGACATAAATTACAGGTGGGGCTGATTGTGCGTGAATATTTGCACCGGATTTTGTCCATTCCATGCTATCCACTGAGCCACCTACCAGCCCCTCCTTTCCCGGCAGCCTCACTGTAAACTCCTTGCAAAACCAAAACCATTTTTCCATTGTATGGATTAAACAAACAAGATGTAACATGTTTTTTAATGAACTTTACAAGTGCTGGTAGGTGGATCATTGGACAGAGCCAGGCTAGATGACTCTTCTTGTTTCCAGTCTTTGTGCTAAGCTAAGATAACGGTCTCTTGGCTCCATTTTGGTTTCGATTGAATAGATAAGAAAGTGCTATCTATCTGACTTCGGTAAGAAAACAAATGAGCATGTTTCTCAAAATGCTGAACCACTCCTTTAAATGACGAAGTGACTTGAAGGTGTTTATGTTACCACTTGTTGAAAACAAATGTAATCCACTGTTTTTGGAAACTGGCTCCAGGCACTATTTTGTAAATCCCAGCTTGATGTGGATTTGTGCACAGCCACAAATTTATGTGCATTCCTTATGACTGTGACTCCATGTCTGTGACTAAATAATACTAATAACAGTGAAACACTGAAAATATTATCGACCCGACTGTAGATACTCTGTATTCACATAAGAAACCTATTCCATGTGTGTCACCAGACTGAATGAAACACTTTGTCTCGAAGTTTGAAACCTCCTACTGTACATATGAAATCAATAAAAAATATTCTTAATCACTGTCAGCCCAGCTATAAATCTCCCATGCGCCATGAACCTTGTATTTCAAAGGCCTGTCATTCTTCTTCACTCAGTCCTGGGATTATTCTGGAAAGGGTTTGGACTCGAGGTTGTGACTTGCAGGATTGGAGGTCCTGTGTTGCAGCAGCGGCCTCACCGCTGGCCTTGTGCTTTTTTCCGTGAGGCCCGAGGAGCTGAAGCTTTGTACAACAGATGTTCCTGCTCAGCTCTAAACCAAATTACGCAGCCAAGCTCACAGCCATGGGCCAGAACCGCACGGATGCTGATTGAACGGTGGAGGGGGCAACCAAAGCAGATCAGGCTCAATAAAGCAGCCACATCATGAAATCTGGCCTTTGAGGCCTGAAGATAAAAGGGATATTGATATTGCTATGGAGACTAAAGGAGAGCTGGAGGCTCTGGTCTGGGTACCCGTCTCTGGCTTTGTGGATGTGTGTGTCTATTTTCACCGAGAACTCAAGAAGGTGTATTGTCATGCTTATGATTTTGATGTATGAAACAGGCTGACTGCAACTGGGTGTAACGAGTGTAAAACAACGTCAAATAGAAAGTTGAACTTCTGACCTTTTGCAGTTTACCGGAAATCATCTGCTACAACACCGACCATATGCAAACCACTATCTCCTGAGATTACTCAGTCCAAGTCCCTCATTGCCCAGAAAATTTTGACAGCATTCAGTAAATAGTCTAATTATTTATTATTGTATGTATTTAAAAAAGTATTTCCCAACATAAGGGTCACAGTCCTGCGAAACCATGAATCACCAAAACATCAACATTTCACATGTCCCGGTTTCAGCCTTTTTGATGACACCCTCAAATAATCAGATGGGTTTATTTAGCCTGAGAAGAGGAATCATTTTCTCAACCCATAAACAAACGTTTAATCATTCATGTGGGACTGGATTGATTTTGCACATCAAAGTCTATTTACAGGTCAGAGGCAGTACTACTGCATCATGAAAAAGGTTGTAAAAAAGCCTTTTGTAGCAAGGTTTGATAAGTTGCCACAAGTGATGTCACTCGAGTCAGCCTCTGGTTGGGATGTAGACTAAGTCTGGAAATGAAAATTCACTTTAGCCCACTCCTCATCTTTGCTTGAGGCTAGAGGCTCGGGGCTACATGTGCCACTACTTGTGTAACACACCCGAATCCCTTACTGAACTGCCAGCAGTCTGGTTCTATTGTGGGTGATGTAGGCACCTGGTTTTGACAAGGAAAGAGAATGTGTAGAATAAAGAAGATGATTAAATTGTCCGCTCTGAGTCTGACAGTATTATAGGAGGCTTACCTGAAAAAAATCTAAATCACAAAAATGGAGATTGGAGATTGGATGGAGAAAGTGACTTGCCAAATTGCTAGAAAAAAAATCTGATGGAGCGAAAAATGAATTCTTTATTGGATTGGCCTAAAAGGAGTCAAAACTGAATACACTGACTCTAAAATGCACTGGAATAATCCTGTAATTTCAATCTTTTGGTAAATCATGCTTCTTTGATTACGTTTTTATGCTTTGTCTCCACCTTTGTTCTTCCCTGCTGCAACATGTTTCCCTACTGAGGATACATTATGTCACCTTAAATAAAACAAGTGCTAGAACGCTTTATTCAGGCTCATTTAAACTTTATTACATTAATAATCGTGGCTGAGTTAGTAATGAAATGAAACATTGGCTGCACCTGTAACATCAAAATAAACCATGCTTCAAACGGTTGAAAGCGGTTAGAAACTTACTGACATTTAGAATAATGCACTTCATGCATCGTTGTCATCCACATTCAGTTAGATTAAATGCTTACACAAATCATTGCTTACTTGTCAGTGGTGGCACTTGGCTGAAACAATGCCCTGAAGTCAATATCACTCTGCTGACACAATGAAAAAACAACTTTCTAACCTTTCTTTTTTATTCATCTGCAGAAATTCAAAGTAACAGAAATATTATATTACGGCACCGATCGACATCAGCGGAGTTGCTGGACAAGAGCAGATTCATCATGCTTGCTAATGAGCTTCCCATTTTCACGTGGGTATGAAATCTTCGCGAAGAAGCACATTTCCTTTGGTTGAGTTAAATGGAGAGTGGGGAGGAAGCAGCATTGCACACATTCCCAAACACTGATAATGGGGACTGCTGGGTGACATCAATTATACAGGCATAGCAGACATTTCACTGGGATTACCTGACAATGAACTCCAGTCTCAGTCTGGCCTTTGACAGCACAGAAAGACAGAAAAAAGAGAGCGAGACAGAGAGAGAGAGAGAGAGAGAGAGAGAGAGACATAGGCAAAGAGTGAGAGATGTGTTTGCAGCCCTTTCAAGGAAAGAATGCTGAAATAAACATGAAGGCTGAGCGGAACAACAAGATCGACTTTATCAGTATGCAACACAACGGCTCAGGACGCCAGGGCCTACCTATCAAACAGAAAAAAAAAGGTAAATCTACTTATGAAACATTCATATTTTATCAAAGAAAGGGACAGGGACATCTAACTGGAGCTGCACATGCTTCAGGGTTCAGTCCTGTTGTCTGACAGGTTGGAGGGCTTGGGTTTGATTTTCATCAGGAACAATGACTTGAGGCTAACGGCACACACCGCTCTGCGGCGGGTGTGGTCAACTAAACACGAGAGCTGCGCAAAACAAATGTTGAATCTGGGCGGGGCTGCGGCATGATCGGCGGAGGGTTGATGAGGCAACACAGAACATACCTGTAGATCCTGCTAGTTAGTGGGCTCCACTCCTGTTCCTGCTGAACTGAGCCAGTTTTCAGGTAACACACTGATACCAGTTCAGTAGGCACGGGAGGGCAAAGCCCAGACATCGCAGCCATGTGTAATCTGCATGCTAATCAAGAAGCTGCTTCTGAAAACAAAAGGGCTGATATGATGAACTTGCACAGTAAGAACAGGTAAGTTTAAGGTTTGCTTAGCCTAGTAGCTGCTCTGCCTGTCAGGCGTTCCCTTATCACACGTCACGTATGCTGTTTACAGCAGCAGAGTTCAGTCTTTTTTAATAAGTCTTTCAGACGTTTGTAGACAAGTTCAGCTTGTCGCTACTGGAGGGCGTCCATCAATTTCCCTGCCTGAAATGATGGAAAATCAACTAAGTAGCTACTTAGGCTAGCATTAGCTTTAAACACTTCCTTCATCTGATTTTTTTAACGTAATCTACACGTGAAAAATGGCTACAAACACCCAACAGAAAATGAAGAAGCAGCATTGTTCTTGTATGCCCCTTGCAGCATAGCGCTAGCTCTTTGTAATGTCGCATACATTATGCGATAACGACAGCGGTAACTGTTATTTTGCTCTAACATAACCCTTTATTAACTGTTTAGCATAACATACTTGTTGGTAATTTCAAGACAAAGGGGTTTTGGGATGAGAACTATTAGTCTATGTGTTTGTCCAGCATAATGCTACCTCGAGTAACATTGACTGGGATTGCTGAAGTATAAATTTGCCCAAATCTAATGAAAAGGAAGACAGAGCTGCTAATGCTAGCTTGCACTCTGATAACATCCACACAGTGAATAAATAGTTGTGAAGGGGGCTTTTTTTGGTTTGTTTTTTTCCACTACCTGCAAATCCACAGACTTAATGAGGCTTTGGAAGAAGGCTAATGCTACTACTGTAGACAGTAAGCCAGTTAGTCAGACATGCTAACAACTGTAGCTTGCATCAGAACAGACAAATGCACTGTTTAATTTATCCCTTACACTTCTGCTCATGTGATATTGGTTTTAAAAAACCTAAAAAAAAACCCCCAGAAATCTCCAAACTCCTTAAATTGTGATTGTCTCTTTTGCCCATGAACACTGCTTTAGCTTGTGGAGCTTGATAGACCTGCCATGCCTAGTTGCTAAGCTATGATTAGACAATCATTGCATGGGATATCAAGCGGCTAACTAGGTGTATGCAGGTTTCTCCTCCAACACATAAGTCCAGGCTGCCATGTGGCACCGAAATACTGGCATGCAAGTACTGAACAAACTCAGTTGGACATGAACTTGGCATGCCCAGACGGGTCTGACATTTAGCACCACATTCCTAAAATCGCAATACAACCTGTGGCGTTTTTAAGTCCACATTAAACCTGGGTCAAACTGTCTCACTGAAGCACTTTGATATATATTTGGTATGCATGATGATTCTTGCCAGATGTATAAGGTAAGATAAGACAGTTGTTGCTTCAGGCAAACACAAAGAAAAAAAAAAAGGTACAGCTTGTCTCATGTGTGGCCTGTATTGCACAATCAAATCCTGCATTTGGTCCACAACACATTTAACCCGACATAGCTCCTACATGGGACCTTTAGTCTTCCCACCTCCCTCCCTCTCCACCTAATCTTTCGTCACTCCTCTCCTCCTCCCTCCTCCTTCCTCCTTTCTTCATATCCGAGATCATCAAGTTCTTTCCATTCACCGGAACAAATCCCCTCCATCGAATCAACTATTTCACCTCAGGCACTGAACTTAGCCACTGTGAACAACTCATAGCAGGGATCAATGCTCACCAATTAGCTAAGCTCTGTGCCTTTAGCAAGTGGGTGGCTGGCTTTTGAGGGAGCAGAGACTCACGCAGACCTTTACGTGACTGTTCAGCGCTAAAGTTTGGCGGGTTTCAAAGCTGTAGCAATGCTTATGATGTTGAGGTTCGCTTCGCCTTCAACGTGGCTCATTCGTATCGTGTTCCAGAGCGTGCTGCCGGTGGAGGATCCTTCAACATCAAAATCGCGTCCTTCTTAAATCTAAGTTCCACAAGCCGAAATGTGATCTGCCTCCAAAAGGTTGTTCTGTCATGTAGAGCTGTCCGGCTCTAAAATGCATTTACATCGACTTCCTGGCTGATTTGAAAAGGGAGAATAGTGAAGACAGTTTACATTTCAGACAGCTGAGCATTTAACTGCCGCTTTAAATGCATTTAGACTAGAATATTTAAGGGGGACACATGTTCTTCATGTCAGAAACTGGCTCCACACGTAAACCTCTTGAAGTCCACTGAGAGACTGGATCAAGGTATCTGTCTAACCTCTCCAATATTTATTCCTTTGACTCCATGGCAACATTCAGTGTCAGATCATAACTGAAAAAACAGGGCAGCCAAGACTACACATAATCATCTCACTGTGGAAATATAACGCGGCCACCTGCTGAGCTGTGAAAGAGTGGAAATCCCTGGCAATGTGATTTTTGTTTCTCTTTGTGCATCAAATCACGGTGCCAGGAACCCTCCCCACCACAGCCGAGGGCAGAGGCTGGATCCACCCTGCACCTCACTGCTCTTCCATGCCCTCTGTATCGTCTCCAACATCCTCCTGGGCTCCACATGTCTTCGTCCACAGCAGCTGTTGAGCACCTGTGACCTGGAAGAAAGAGGTAAAGAGAGATGTGGGGTACATTACTCATCCGAGAGTCTAAACAAAACCTTTACATTGGACCTTGAACTGATCTGATGATAATCTATGATGCACTTCAAACCACTCGTGCAACTGTGGGATGAAAGATGATGCAATTTATCTGTAACAAAAAAATATTAAATTTGCGGGATGTGAGGAATGACTCTGCAGAGTTCTCCGTTGCACAGATCAGCAGGATGCAGCAGATGTGGAGTCTACTTGGAACATGCCGAGCCAGCTACCTGGTCAGTTTGTTTAAAGCAACTCAGGAGCAAAAAGAAAGCACTGCTTGTCTGAAGTGCAAACTGTCTGGTGTGCCTGGATATCAATACTCCCACTATAAAATGTCAGCAGCACATGCACCATGAGGCAATCTGTGTCTTGTTTTTTGCAAATACTATGACAAAGGGACATGGTCCTGTTTCATCTTTGTCTCTCAGGGGTTTTCAGGTCAGAGAGGGCTGTTTGATTTGTTCTCCCATTGTAGATGGCATGACGTTGCTAGGTGGGTCCACAAGGGGAGACGTAGAAAAAACAACTTCCTTCTTGAAGAACTGGAACGTCACCGTGTATTATTATCTTTTGTTGTTGTTGTTTATGCTGTTTTGCAGGAAAAATTCCCGGCCCACCCTGGTGGGGAAGGAATAATGACAGGATTGTTGAGCGGTGAGGAGGAGGTTAGGGCTGAGTCTCAACAGTCTCTCCTTGATGGCTTTTCACACACCGCCAGCATCTCCTCAGACTTTATTTGAGATTCCATTCGAAGATTTTGAACAGTTGCTGCTTGTAGTTTGTTCTCTTTAATTTTTAAAGACACTCTGTTTCCATCTTATCGTCATCATCTCATAAAAGCTATAAAGTCTGTTTTGCAATGGTGGTATAATGGTGCTTTTTTGTCTAATTTTATTATAGAGCACAGTGTCTGCCAATGATTAACTGAAGGATTACAGTAACAACTTGTGTGCCAACTCCAGTGAGATCCATGACATGAGACTAAAGGACAGACTTAAGAGATCAGTCTATAATCGGTCCTGCAGGAGTACAGATCCCACCTGAAGGCACTGTCATTGGTGCATTTTGAAATCTTGATAGCTACAAAGAAAATTGACAAGACCTATCTTTGGAAGTCAAAGCCCGACTCTTGCGCACCTGCAAGTGGAACTACATAAAAACATCACAATGTCCGCCGACAGGCTCTCAAAGGCACCTGTGCATCATTTTCAAAAGAAAGAGTGTCTTCCGCAGGCCTCCTGCTATGTGCAGAGTTATGGTAAATGTTGTACATACATACATAACAAAGGCGTAAAGCACCTTTCCAGACAGAGAAATATGTCAGCCCTGTCAACCAGCCCTACCAGCCCGCCCCTCCCTGCGCAGGAATCATGAATAAATATGTTTGTCTAGATTGTGAGATGTGGAACGTAAAGTAGTGCTTCACTGAACAGTTGTAGGAAAGTGGAATGAGGGATTGCCTGTGTGTGTGCGCACGCCCGTGCTAGTGTGCGTGTGTGTGTGTTCGTTTGCATGCGTGAGTTGGAGTGTGAAAGCAACGAGAAAAATGGTGACGGTGTGAGTGAATCAAAGGGAGTGGTGTGTGAGTCAGTGTTTGTTTGCTGGGCGTGAAAGCTCGATATGAGACATAATTGATCGGTGACATTACTGTCAGGTTTAAATGAATGGTGTGATGATGTGACAGTTTTGGCGAGCAGGGTGAATTACAGAGTGGCATTCAGGGGTTGGATAGCAGGTGGTAATGATGAAAATAAAATGTCCGTCAAAAAAAAAATCATTAACGCACATTCAGTCGGTCAGGACTGCAACTGTTTTGATCTCTCAAGTAAATTTTTTTTTTGATCAATTGATTAATTAATTTGCCTGCAAAACATCAGAAACCAGAGTCCCAAACCCAAATATATGCATTTTGTTATCTAAACGTGTCAAAGAAAATCAGCAAATCGTCACGCTTGAAATGCTGGAAGTGAGTGCATTTTGACTAACTGACTAATTGATAGTTGCAGATTAATTTTCTGTCAATCGACTAATAGTTTCAGCTCTGCAGTAGATATATAATCCACTGCAGAATGAAGAATGTTTAATTTAATTTTAATTTTGATCATCTCTGCAACTGTAAATGTTGTGGCAGACGTGATTTCCATACGTCCATGGCAACTAAACTTGACTCTCACTGTCATTTGTTTGTGGTTTGTGAAAGCATAAAGTCGTGTCTCCTGTTCGTGTGAGTCAAGATGAACAGAATTTACAGCCTGATGGAACTTACTATTGTACACGAGGCTGAAGGTGTGAACGAGTCACTGCATTTAGAAAGTGCAATGCTTGCACTCTCAGCCGAACAAAATGACCTCATTCACGCAGCCTGGATGAACTGCTGCTTGGGCAAAAGGCCGAAGCAGAGTGGAAATAATACCGAGCTCATGTGGCATTTGGTAACCTAAAAATCTGAAGGGGCAACATTTACCTACACATAAATATACTCAAATACCTGACTTTCTGACTGCTGCAATGACCGCCTCTCCCTCCATTTTCTGTCAAAGGTGATAAAGCCACACCATTTGCTGAAAAGCACTTTCTCATTGGGCTCTTGGCAGCTGGCAACGTGTTTACGCAGGAGATGTTGTGATATATGTGGCGGTTACCGCGGGCGTAAGATTCACATCTGAACGCAGCCGTCCAGCGGTGACGTCAACCTGCATCTCACACACCGGTGCCGCTGTGATTTGTCACGCTGCTCTCACAAAACACAGGCAAAGTGTTGAGAGCGAGGAGGAGAAACAAGAGATGGAGAGAAATATAAGTATGTGAGAATATGTGCATGTTAGAGAGAGAGAGCAATATCAAGTCTAATTGCATTAGAAGAGCCTTGCCTTTATGGATGCCATACTGCCTAGGCCGTAAAGCGTGCAAAGCTCTTTTGAAATATGAAGCTGTTTTAGAGATGCAGCCTCATGGAGGGAGCGGGTTTGAATGGTGAAAGCAGACTCTAAAGGAGTCAGTCACAGTGTCTTAAACTCCAACTTTCTGATGTCAGAATAGGGGGGCTGCAGCAATTCTCAACGCCAGTAGTCCAACAAGCACTACCACTTCATATGATAATATAATATTAAGTAAATGTTTGGGTGCAAATGTGTGAAAGCAGCAGAATCTAAACTTCTCTGTTTATCGTCTGTTCACTCAGAACGTGAAATGAATTTCAGAACATGGAGTGAATTGCAACTAAAGGTAATGGAAAGACACAAATGGATGCGAATTCGCCCTCTGTGGCACAAATTGATACAAAGACAGAACCGAGTGAGTTGAGAATGTTTCAACGTGAGTGAATAATTTGCTCTTATCCTCGGGCTTAATGAGTCTGCTGCAGAGACGTAGAGGAAAAACTGAGTTTTTCTGAGCCGAACACATAAACACTCACACACAAACACAGTTGTTGTGTCTGTTGGTAGTTTACGACTTAAATCTGTACAATTTTCTGCACTTGCTGTTTAGGGCAAATCCACAAGGACTGCAAAACATGACGTAGGGCAGAGAATGGCTTTGCCTTCTGACTGAACACAACTTCAGGCTGCTATGCTTCACACAACTACCTCTGTCACTTGAATTACTGCAACACCGTGAATGCTTGATTAGAGCAGAGACTGATGCAGAGTGTTTGTCTGTTTAGAACAACTAAACACGTTTGCCTTCAGATGCGTCACATCATCAGGACCTTTGTTTTGAATGTACCCTCTGATCAGGAAGAAATAGAGCTGAGATACTATATACCCGCATTTACTGCATAGGACAGTCAACTGATCAGAGAGATAAAACACGAGACCCCTGTCTCAGCCAATCACACCTCTGTAACTGAAAAGCCCATGAGCATTAAAAAGTCGTTACCAGTGCTTGTTGGGTCTGAGCTTCATTATTTAGCTCATTAGATCACTCAGTCTTGATAAACCAGCCCTCGCATGTGACTGAAGAAGGGAGCAGGCATCAAGCAGGAGCTTTTTCTCATGTCCCATTAACAATAATCCATTTTGCATAGCCTTAATGCAATTTGGTGGGGATGTAATTTCATGCAAAATCAATCATTACCAAGCTTTTCTTAGAAATGAAACAGAATAAGACATATGAGACTAAACAGATTTGGGAGTTTTATGTCAAAAAGTGCTTGATGTTAAATCATTTGAGTGCTATCTTTATAGAGGCACTGACTCACTTCTGATAGGAACAATGGAGAAATGAAAAAATGATCCGGCCCTTTGCGCTGACAGGCACATAATCCATTACAATGCATGAGGGGAAATGGCACAGCTGCATTAAAGCCTGGCATGGGCTATCTCTGAATCTGATATTAGTAGCTATCTCGGCTATTAGCTAATAGCCGTGGCTGTGCTGATAACATTTTGACCAGAAGGAAAAGACTCTCAGGAAGAACCTGAGGATAAAGGGAGGTGTAGTACAGAGTGGAAAAAACAGGGAGAGACACTTTATACAGCATTATACATGCAGTATTGTACATGTTGCATTGTACATGCAGTATTGTACATGCGATATTTGTGTGTGAGAGCATGTTCAAGTGACGAAGCTGCGTAGGAAATAAACCCAGACACAACAACACTGGACTGCCAGGTTCATCTGGGGACACTTGGATGTATCAGTGCTGCTATTAGTAGAGCTAACGCTTGCAAAGTCTCATACCAGACTCAACTAAACCAACCACTTTTTTCATTTGTGGCACACCCTGAACACAGTGTTCTTGTGCATCCAGACACCACCTAAGAGAACAAAAGCTCACCAGGAGTCCTTTCCGTCTGGCTTTCATATATTCCGCATTATCCTGAAAGTTGTGCCTTAAACGTTGTAAAATAAAAATTTTAAAGTAGCACGTGAGGGTGTGCAGCAGAGCCTGGGGCTCTCAGAACTTTGTAACCTGGTCTTATTTAATTCTGATGAAGGTAAAGGAGGGGAGTGAAGGAGGTTTGGGAGGGATTCCTGACTGACTATTGAGATGCATCCGTCAGCATGGCGTGTGAGAAGGCCAAGAGGAGTTGGCGTGTTCGGATTGTGACCTCTGTAACCGGCAGGCTCCCTCCCACTCCAAGCATGCAATCTCTCCACAAACTGAGGCCTGTTTTTCCACCACACATGGCTTCAATTGGAGGCTACTGCTGCTGCTGCTGCTGCTGCTGTGTCTGCAGCTCCGACAAAAAAAAAAAAACTGCCAAGCATAGCTCAACAAACCTGATTATGAAATCAGTGGCTGGCAAACAAATCGAGCTGGCAGTGTCGCTTAGTCGTGGATATTTCTGCGGTGTATTGGCAGAAGAAGAGATGGCTTTGTACCTTTCTGTTGATTTCTTGAAAAGTCTTTGTCTGTTTGTGTGTGTGCGTGTGTTTATGTATATGTTTGTGTGTGAACAGGCCTGTATTTAAAGTGTCGCTCCAGCGCCAACAAGGCAAGCTGTTTACTACTTGGTTGGTCGTAAAAAGTAAATACGCATCAGTCGGGGCCTATCAAAGGCTCCTTCATTTGGTTCCTGGCTACGATGGCTTTGGATGTGTGCTGTAATTGCCTCGGCTCAGACAGAAATTCTCTGTGGTGGACGCATGGCCGGGCTGAAAGAGCCGAGGGAAACCATGCTGTCCTGTGCACTTAAAAACTCTGCAGTTGATCTGAGAGGAACCAGCGAACGCACAAAGTGCAGGGGAAACCATGAGAGAAGAGAAGGCCATGTGGCTGCACACAGGACATCGACACACACACACACAGCAAACTACTGTAAAGTCACACAGGTGCACCTCTTGCAGAAGAAAACACACCACTTAGAGACATGTGCTCGTACTCGCATAAACTCTTATCGATGACAGCAAAATTAGCAGCCAAACCCAAATAGCAAACATCTGTTCATTGTTCTGGAGACAACGCCCATGTCAACATCTGCCGCAGATAGTGAGTGTGCAGTGTTTGGCCTATTCTGAAGCAGCGTGTGGATTTAAAGCCGTATTAAATTATATCTGACCACTAGGGGGCAGAAAAACTCACTAACTTTTGCATTAGTTAGCTACACAGAAGAACATGGGCATCCCATTAGAGTTTAATTTCTGCCCACCTAACAAACGTAAGTCCAGTAGTCGGTCACAGCATTCATTGTGTGCATAGCTGTGGTTTGGTTGGCCAACTCAACACTGATGAATGTTTTAGCTCTTAACCATTTACTGCTTGGTGCTAGTCTAAGCTCGCTCGCTGTAAATGGCTGCTTACATTTTAATGAGAATCAACCACATGCAGTAGCTCATGTGCAGGCAGGAAAACCAAAAAAGAGCAAAAAGATGCACACAGCTGCAGAGTTTGGTGTTAATCATCTGTTCGTTTAGCATTACAAGGGACTTTTACAGTTATCTATTATTTATATCAATATCTACAGCTTTAAGCAGGAAAATAGATTCCTTGGTTTCCACTCTTACAGTGACGTTGTTTTCTCATTTATAGTTCTGCATTTGATATAAAATACACTGCATATCCAGACATGGATACAACTTTTCTTTGCCCTTGTGTCACATGCCTGTTACACATGGGAACAACTCCAGTGATTTAGCAGACACAGATAAAGCCTTGGAGCGGGCTCAAATATTTGAACTATTTGTCCAAAAATGTTCTGTGCACTTGACTTTAGGGTTAGTTTATCACATCAAACTCCTTTTCCAAACAGTGGTGAGATTATGGCGCTCTACAAAACCCCCCACAGTCATGAGTTTGCAGAGAAAAAGTGCTGGTACAGCAGCCAAAAGTCATGCAGGTGTGTGTGTGAAATATTATCTGTTTTTCTTTTCACAGTGCTCAAAATCAAATTCTGGTTTATTAAACTTTTACAAGGTTTTTATTGATTTGGCATAACAAAATCTACTATGTTTTGCTCTAAAGTAGCCCTGAGTAAATAAAGATTTTATTTTTCATTCGACCCTCAAACAGCAAGATTAAACGGCCCATTTGAAATACCTTTGCCGAGCCAGAGTCGGATGTAAAAGCAACTACTCGTTTGTCACACAAACTGATGCACTGTCTTCCCAAGTGCAATCACCGAAAGATCAAAGCTAGACTATGACTGAATAAACTCTGTAACATCAGACCGAAGCTTTGATCATATCTGTTGTCTCGTGTCTCAGCTGCCAAAAGGAGAAACGGATGAAGAAATACAGCGAGGCGCACAACAGAGCAAAGCTAATAAAATTTGGAAATGGAATGCTACACCCACAAGAGGAAAAGAGTCAAAGGAAAGAAATGTGCGTGAAAAAGCATGTGAGAGACAGAGAGGGGGGTTTGCCACTCACCATGCCCACAGGTCCGTTTTGCTACTCGGTAAGTCTGAGTCACCTCAGAGTTCAGATGAGGATATGCACAGAGTAGAAGAGTTGACCCTATGGGGAGGACCCCGCTGACCGATTTACTGGCTGACTAACTAAACATCGTGGCTGACTAATGACTGACTAGACAACAGCACGGCTGCCTGACTGACAGCGTGACTGTGCCAACTGTGCCATTTCAGATCCAAGAGTCAGTCAGCAGTGCAATCCCGAAGCCCAGGTCTCCCGCTGAGGTCTTGCCGCCAAAGCCGTCCCGTCTCGTCATGTCCTGCTCTGTCCAGGGCCGCTTCCCGGACCTTGACAGCCCAGCGAGAAGCGGAGAGAGAGAGACGGGAGAAACGAGGATCTGTCCCCCCTTGTTCCCACAGTCTGCCAGGGGAGGAGAGGACTGGAGGCTGCTGCGTTCCCATAGAGGTCAGATGTGGAGTTAACACACCCAGCCAGCAGGCTGGTAACCACTGCCTGCCCTGCTACCGGAGTTGTCTCCCCCTCTCTCCCTCTGTCTCCTCCCTGCAAACCTGATAAATCACTCTGGAGACACAGCAGAGCGCCAACCCACTCAGCCACTCACACACAGCCAGGAGTAACAGCAGAGACAGAGAGAGACTTTCAACCAGTTGTCCCAAGAGATCCACTGTCCATATGAGAGTCTGGAGGCAGGGTTGCCAGTTCTCCTTCTTCCATCCCTCCTCCCTATCCCTCCCTCCATTCTTCCCTCCCTCCCTGCCTCTCCTCTTTCATTCCCCTCTCTAGTTTATTTTACAGCCTCCGCTGAGACACTCTTATTGTGGCAATTGCATTAGCCTTTAGCGAGCGAGGAATGGCTCTTAGTGCCTAATGCAATGTTGTGTCTCTCTGTCTTTGGCTCTCTTTCTCCTGATCTCTCTCTCCCCCCTCTCTCTCTCTCTCTTCCTCTGTCTCTCCCCCAAGTGTCTATCAGTTTGACATGTACACGTACACATACACACCTCCTCTCCTTCCTACTTTGCAGCTTTCCTTCTTCCTCTGCGAGTTATTCCTTAAAGGGACACTGTCTCTCCTTCTGCTCTTTCATAGAGGTGCTGAGGTACTTTGAAGGAGTCCAGGTGCAGGATCATATTTCTGGAGGCTGAGAGGCATCGATTGTGTTTCTCTGTTTGCCATGTGACTGTCTCAAATGTTTACCTGCTGGGCTATTACAGAGGTAATGGACTATTACTACTGCAGGAGATGTGTATGTAGAATCAATGAAACAACAGGCAGGAAACACACGACCATAGTAATATGGTGATATAGTAGTCGGAAGCATGCTATCACTGTATGCAATGACAGAATTTGGCACGCCCTTAGATACTGTTGCTACACCTGTCAGGTTTTCTGTTCTTGCTTGGCATTTTATAATAATAACAGTGGCAGATTAACCGCTTGAAATGTTTAGCTATTTTTGAAACAATTGGTCAGTAATTAAAGATGGATGCAGACAAAAACAGGCTTCGAGCATCAACTCCGGCAGGTGAAAGAACAGCTGTAGATGGTAGATTGTATCAGCTGTGGCTAAACAGCTAAGTAAGCTAAAGTTAGCTCCTTGAGCTGGTTGAAAACTCTCTGGCTGACTTTCTACTGTTTCAAGAGGGTCGCACATGTGCTCTTGATATGGTGCTAAAAAGACTGAGGCTCAAGCTAACAGGGCCCAGGCAAAACCAACCATCCATGTAGGCTAGAAGAAATGAAAATAAGGATGTAAAATGTAAGTTCAGATCATTATTATTTTCTAATCTAACACTGATGCTTAGCATTCATACTTGTTCATGTTTTCAAGAAGTTTGCTTTCATTTTTAATATTGAGAAAGACAGAAAAGAGGCTTATTGGGTGAGGACTAATGTGACAGCAGTGTAATCTCTGTACCGTTGCACTCTGATATACCTGCCAGCCCATATACTGACTGTGCAAGCAGCTTATTACACATTTACGTTTACTGTTAGGCTGCAACCTCTAGTGGCTGTACTTATTATGGAGGAGGTCAGATGACGTATAAAGAGCAAGAAAGTCCAAATATGGCAGAAGGTGGGGTAAATGGATGGGTCAAACAAACACAGGACTTTCACCCAGGAGACAGCTGTTCATCTCCATGTGAAAGGGAGAGTCAACATTGACCTATTTTAAGTTACACTTAAATTATGTCAAGTATGTAACCGTGACATACATATTTTAACACATGATCTTTTCCCAAACCAAGTAGTTTTGATGCATAAAACAAAGCAAACTGCGTCTGTTTCACAAGATTAATGACGTGAGGATTAAGGTCTGGCTTGACGAAGGTCCGTCTCCAGCATACTGGCTTGACGCTGTTACTGTCCAAAGGTGATAGGACATTTGGCAATGTGTTGAATATATACAATCGCGTCCAGATGGCATTCACATAGAGGGAAATGCTAGAAGTGTGCTAGCTGTGAATGGATCTTTTTTTTGACGTAACCTGTGACGCCACAACAAATCAAAGCTTGACAGGCCTATTTAGAGTTGCTAAGCTTATAATTGGACAATCTGTCTTCATCTGAGGGGTTTTAGTGTTTTAGTGAATGGTCAAGTGTAAACCAGAGTCTCTTGTAAGAAACCAAAAATAATTATTCATATCTCAGTAGGTCGAAAGCATTTTGCAGCACAGAAACCGTTAAAAAAGTAAATTTCAAGAGGTTGCAAAGTCACATCCGCTCATGTCTCAAAAGCCCAGGCATCAATATGTTCAACCAAGTAAATCACTCTGTCAACAAAGACAGTAGAGGGCTGACAGTGTTTCATCTGCAGGCACGATGCAGCAGTTTTGGACTTGGCCTTTAAGTTTGACACTGGAGAGTGACAGGAGGCCCAGCGGAGAGAGCGTCTTGTAAGTAGAAATTCAATTTTATCCCAGTGTGTCCAACACTGCTTTCCTGTCCCACTGAAGCGTCTTTAAAAACTATTCAGAGCCCTCACATGTAAAGAAAAAAAGTCAGGCCCGGTGAAATGACTAGAATTTAATATAATTAATGCACCACAGAATTTGTGGACAACAAAGTTTAAAAAAAAACAGTTACAGTACAAAAGCAGGGACATCCTAATGATCTCGCTCTAAGGTAGAGACACGGCCGCCGGTGGCTCTAACTGCTGCTCCCTGCTGTAAATCTAAAATGATTAGAGGGCAGCAGCTAAGATTAGACTGTATTTCAAAGAGTATTACATGTCCAGACATAACATTCATTAATTAAACTCTTGTGTTCTCTTTGAAGTCAGATAATATCTTACAAAAGCAGTTTGGGGGATGAGAACTGCAGCCCCTGCAATGTTCTTGGAGCCGTCTGTCCGTCTCATAACTCACAGCTACTTTATCAGAGCAATCTATCATCGCAGTGCACAAAATTAGACTTCAGTGTCTTTTTCCAGCACGGGGTTTCTACTTTTCAGAGCTAACAGCAAAGTAGGCTAATGGCGCGTTGAGTCTCTCTCCAAACAAACGGCCCGTGGTCGACACCTGTCATTACAAAAAGACATGTTTTCTCCCTCACCTCTGATGGTGCCGAGCCATGCGGATAGCGAGGGTTTAATTTGAACAGGTTTAAAATATCTGTCTCTGAGGTTACTGCCGCCGCCACAATGCAACGGAGGTGAACAGAATTTGGTCTGTGTTGCTTAAAGCTGCATTGATTTTACTACACATGAATGTGATATTACAAAGAAATAAAGGAAATACCTTTTTTCTCCTCCCTTAACTTTAGGTCCGTGGCTTACCAGTATTAACACATTTATCATTCTTTCCTAGTTTCTTCACACCGGGTTTGTACATGAATTTGCGAGATTACCATTTTTAAAACAATATTCATTTGAGTTTCTTTTGGGGACCAGATGTACTGCGACTGATATGGAGTTAAGGTGATCCTTACTTAACGCTTTACTGTTTTGGTTCACTCTCACTGCTCTTATAAAAGCCTGTTTGCAGCAGCAGCAGCAGCAGGCAGTTGTTTTCAATGAAAAAGCTCCAACAATCCACTGTACACGACCTGTCCAGCACCAAATGGCAGACGCAGTTAGCAGCTGGCTAGAAAACATACTGGAGCATTTAGCAACACAAGGTATTTTCCTCAGGAGTTGGTGACGACCAAGAACAGAGCAAAAAGGAAAGTGAACGTTGAACTCATCAGGTGGACGCAATCACAGCTCCAAACAGATGTTAATGCTGCCGTTTAAATTCACGTCACTAAATGCTTTAATGCGAAGAAATATCCAAGTTTAAGAGTGATTATTTCTCTAAGTGCAATTCCGACAATGTACATGTATGTCAATCTTTTACATGCTTGTTGGAGTTTTTGAGGCAGTTTTCCTGCCGCCGTTTTTCTGCCTCTGGCACAGAGAAATGATGTCCACATTCTAAATCCCGCCTACAAATCTCTTACTGGCTCAGTGGTTTTTCCAACCAGGGCAACAGCCTTCAATGTGCACAACACCAGACCTATTTAAATTGCTGAACAATCTCACAGATGGATATCTCAAACCCTGGGCAAATAGAACCTGCCTGCCAGAAATTACTGCCCACTCCGAAAACTACAGAAAATTAATCAGCACTTACGAGAGAAAAGCTTCACGAGATGAGAACAGACGTGGCACGACAACATTAATCGTAGATCATGTAGGTGCTGCCGTCTCAGCACAAAACAAGTCATCTTTCAAGCCAGCGATCGCTGCTCATTTCTCAAGCCAAGGTGCTGATGTTTGCCTGTGTTTCTCATATTTTCCCTCTGGGCTTATTTGTTTGTTTAAACTAGTCTGCAGCATTCAGACTTTCCAGCACACTGAGCCAGGATAAAGCAGAGAAGCAGAGTGACCGACTGGGATCATACCTTCATTTTCAGCCACTAAAACCTTCACTAAAACACCAAGCTGAGTGTTTTCATTTTGTGCAATTAATCCAGTTTTTTCACACATTGATGTGCTACAGCAGAGAAACAATGCCACACGTTGTTTGTACGATGTTGCCTTGCTTGCAGAAAGAAAATGCTTCTGTGTTAATATGATCGTTTCACACCATAAGTCAACATTAATGTATGTCAGGATGCTATAGATGTTGCACCAAGCAGTTTATTTTGCTTGTTTCCAATCTGATTTCAGCTACACGGTATCCTCTTCATTGAGGAGGGATCTGGCTTTCTAAAGGTAATAGTCACATAGTTTAGGAAAATTCTTGGAATTGCAATGAAGTCAAGCAGTTTTTATGTCTTTTGGCTTGTTATCGTTATGTTGATTTGAACATTTTCCTTCCTGCACTTGAGTCCATCTCTCAAGACTACAATCCTATACACGATTAGTATATTTTGCCAGTCATTGCTGAATGGGTGTATTTTTTGAAAGAAGTCTGATGGTTGCGAGATTTATTCACTTGTTAGGGTAAATATTTTTGCAGCATCGAGCTCCTGTCTTGACTGTCTCTGTGTTTTGATATTGAACCACGTACTGCCAGAGCGGAAAGATCAGGAGGTGAGGCTGATGACAGACTGAAGGAGACAGACAGCCTGGCTGCCTGTCTTTGACTTTTCCAGGGTGGGCTGAAGACAGTGCCAGCGGGGATGCCATGCATGGTGCTGTGCCGGGAAAAGAAGCCTACGCAAGAAATGGGGGGGGGGGCAAGCCCATGCACAGACACACATTTATGCACACGCACACTTGTTATATACAAGCATTCACTAAACAGGGGGCATGAACCCAACATTTGCAAGTGTATGCACGCACGAACTGACAATGGACAACTACGCGGACACACACGCACACAAGGATTTCATTGGACACCCGGCTACAAACCAAACACTTGTACAAACACACACACACACATACATAACCTATGCAAATGAGCTCCAGAGGCTCCATGGCATGTGGCAGATGCCCAGTTCTCCTGCCCACATCCTGTTTCCAGACCGAACCAGAGCTCGCCTCTTCACACAGGGCAGCAGCATGGCCACAGATGAGCAATTACACTGAAGAAGGAGAGTTTTTTTGAATGTAGATCATATAGGATTTCTTTCTCACTGCATAATTTAGACCTCTCCCCATTCTCTGTAATCTGCGCATCAGCCTCCGCCTGAATGACGTTTCACAGGCTTCAAGGTATTTCTCTGAATGTTTTTTTCTTTCACCTCTCCCTATCCAGCAGAGGTGAGAGTATTTGATTCAGTTTGTTGCTCAAGGGCACTTCAAGCATGGCAGAGGCTTGCTGAGACAGAGCTTGAACTCAGATCATATCGCTGGAGGCAGTGTCTCCTGCTGCAGACTCATACAGAAGGTCCTTTTTGCAGCAGCAGCAGCAGCAGCAGCACTGCACCTTTTGTAGCTTCAGTAACTCCAGTGACCGTTTGAACACCCTCTCTTCAGCTGCCCTCAATTGTTAGCCAGATATAGTGGGAAAAAGTAACTCTAACGCAAGCCAGCACACATATACACACTCACACAGGCATGCTGAATGACTCTTTTGAGTGAAAATAGACACATGTGTTCCCTAAAGCTCAGGGTCTTTTTGCTGTAAGCTGTTAAAGAGAGGGATTGCGTGTGATGCATGCTGCCTGCAGGGCTCTCTGTCAGAGTTCTCACTCTGTTCTCTCCCATACTTCTCAAGCGTAAGGCCATCTCTTGCTCCGCTCATAACAAACTTCACGGCCACATGTGGATTCATTTTCAATTGGCCCGCTTCTCGTCTGCATCTTATATGACCGATTATACACCTTTTTCATATTTTACAAGACCGTTTTTCTGATTCATTTAATCAGCTTTTTTTCCACAGCGGACATTTTTATTTTGTCATGGCACGAGAAACACAGGTGTAACTAATAAGATCAACAATGGTTCTTTTAGTCTTCAGTGTCTCAGTGAGTCATGACAGCGAGGTAGCTTGCATAATCGCAGGGTCATGGGCATTATGAATGCAATTAATTACACCTGTGCGTTTTTTGCTTGAAAAAGAGCTATTGACAAATGGCAGCATGACGACATAAACATATAAAATTAAACTTCAAATGAGGAGACAACGAAAGAAAGATGCAGAGACGGGGAAGTGAAGCAAATTAACCACAAGAAAGAATTTCATAATGTCAAAGGTTTGACTACCCTTAATCCAGCACAGTTGATCTTGATGTGATAACTATGTCCAGCTGAGGATGTCGAAAATCAGATTTCACAGTTGGGAATTCAAGAGGACGAAGGCCAAAGGCAGAAGGAGAGGGCTGAAGTAGAAGCAGCAGGTAAGATGAAGGAGTAGCAGAGAGTGGAAGTGGGAAGTTCAGCCCCAGAGGAGGGGGAGGCATACAACGGAGGGAAGGGCGAGGACAAGCGGGCAAGAGAAGACACACACATATGTGGGCTGTGCGGCTCTTCCCAGTGGCCATGCTTGTGCGAGGGGGCTCAGGGGGAAAATCTCCAGGGACTAACTGAACTCTTCGCTCCTCCGCCGCCACATCTGGATGACACACCACCGGCCAGCATCAAAGGGAGGGAGGCAGCGGACAGCCAGACAGGTGGCGGGGCAGTACGACTGGGACACACACGCAGTCTATACATATACCTACACAAACGAGATGTGAAACACATGCACAGATGTATACAGGCATGTGCATGTACACACACACATTTATACACCTATTGGACGGACAAAAAAGGCACGCAGAAAGTAGAAACTCTAATTTTTAAGGTGTATTTGTAATAATTACCAGACTTTTTAGCCGTGGTGGCGACACGACTCTGGGAACGAAGGTGTGTTAGTCAGTCAGTCGGTCCAACACTTTGGTCCAAACTGAAATAGCTCAGCAACCATTTGACAGATTTCCATGAAATTTGAAGACATCTCACAATATCCTGACATTTCCTTCTAGCGCTGCCGAACAAGTGTTGAATGGTTTGCCGTGAAATTTGGTATCCTTCATCTTTCATCGAGGGTTAGGGTTAAAGTTTCAGTTTGTCCAGTACATCGTTTGCGATTGTACAAAGACATTCCCACGAGACTCAGCTGTACTTAACAAATATTAGCAATAATTAGCAAATATTAGCAAGCTAACACGTCAAACTTAGATGGCAAACCTGGTAGACATTTGTTAAACATCAGCATGTTAGCATTGTCATTGTGCGCCTGTTAGTATGCTGCAATTAGCATTTAGCTCAAAGGCTCATATAGCCTGACAAAAAAAAGCTAGCTGACTCTCAGTTTTGTTTCCCCTTTTATGCCAAAAGTTACGATAAAACGTTTAGTTTTATTCTTCACCAGGTGAAATAGCGCTTAAAAGCAATATTGATACAAGTACTGAAACATAATATTTACAGAAGAACCTGTTATGAGCGATAATGCTAGGAAGCTCTGGCAGAGCACAGTCTCTGTCAAAAAAGTGGAAAACATGATTCAAAGTGCAAAGTAGGCTACAAAAATATGACGATGAATAATATCCAAGATGACCACATGACCAAGTAATATTAAATGACATTCCTCGTCCTCTTTCAACATGTCAAGCATCTTTTCTCCTCATCTCGTTAGATCAAAAGTTAGTAAAAGACAGGCTGAAATTGAATCACACTCCAGTAAACTCATCTCTTATGAAATGGAACTGGATGATTCATTTCTCACAGCCTGGATTCAGATTGCACTGGATCTTTCCGCTGGTGTGATGACATTAATAGATATCCTGTAACCCCTGCCTATGTTCTGTTTTTCTTAATCTATCACTTCAACATTTGGACATTGCACAGCCTGAACTCATCATTGCGATGCGCTGCAGGAAGCTTTCTGAAGCGCATGTTGGGCCGAGCGCCCCGCGGGGCAGTTGGAGCAGAGTGCTCCCCGTACGCTCCTGGGCTGTCACCCAGCCCAGCGCTGCTCCTCCTACCGCCTGCCGCTGGTGATGGATGATCCATGAGGGATGATGAATCGGCTCCTGTCAGGTCCTCAACACATCCTCATCTGGGATTCAGCCATAAGGAGAGAGGAGCATCACCATCGCCCTGCATTGTACTTTAAAATACAGCCCATAGTCCCTGAGACAAGATGATCCCTAACACGCAGTATGATTTGAATGAGGTTTCATAGGCTCCTGTCATGTCATTGTGTGTGTGAGAATGTTAATGTGAGATTACTGTTCTTTGTGTTGTTAATAGATTTTTATTATTATTATCATTTTACATTTGAATAGAAAGGGTTGCACTGCTCTCTAATAATAATAATAAATGAAAATGCAAGGCTGTGACCACAAACACACATACTTTAAAATGCATCACAATTAGGCTAAAAATTAGTTTTTATTAGGTTCTCAAAACTTGATAAACATTTCAGCAATGCATTGTTTGCTTGGTTGGAACTGTTGAAAATAAGGCATCAAACTAGGCTTGATGGAGAAAGTGTCTGTTGAACTGCTGTGGCTGGCCTGGAAAAAATGCTGTCTAATGCTTTCTTCTAAAAAAAACAAGTCTACGAGAAACAGCAGCAGTTCTCCAAACACTCGCTGTGCTGAGTGGTCTGGGCAGCAGCTCTTTGTGTTGAACAGGCCTGTAGATGTGCCAACTTCCTTCTGTAACATAATGTCATCAAGAGTTACCAGCAGAGAGAAAAACTGTGGATGGACTTCCAACATGACGAAACACAGGTGTGCAATTTCTGATCTCTTTTGATGTTTTTGTCTTTCTTGCAGCTTCTCAAGACAATGAGGTTTTGAGTTGATTTCGCCCAACTCCTCTGAATGGAAACATTTTCAGATCTGTCAGCAGCGTTAACACAATAAAAAACATTCTTCTTCTTGACATGTTGGGTTACTATATACAAAAGAAGTCATCACTCATTTACACAATGCATCAGCTCTGCTTTCACTGAGCTTCACACGCTGCTTTCCTCACTCATTTCATCACGTTTTCTTCATTTCCTGTGTGCAGCAAGCAGATGGATCTGAGTTTGGGTTAAGGCCCGAGCGTTATCTGTGCTGAGCGAGAGAACAGCTTCCTGGTAGCTTCAAAGCCCGCAGATTTTGAGCTTCTTCAGACCAAAGACCAGCCTCTGTGCTGTTGTGAATACAGTTTCTCGCTAAGGTGGTGGCTTGGCTTTATGAGAGTCAGCAGCACAGATGTTTTGTGTTTGCGTGGAGAGATCATGTTAACGCCCCGTGCTGATATCGTGTATGCAGCTAGATCGATAAGCTCTGGGTCAGTACTGAGATATCCACAGAGAGAGAGAAAGAGTCTGAGCCATGTGGCCAGAATGTCTCATTTCACACAAATCTCAGCGCGAGTGCAAACAGAAGCAGACGGAAACCATTCCCTGTCTCCTGCGTGCCCTGGTCCAGATTACTTCCTGAAGGTTCACTAGAATTTCAATCATGTCCCCCCTCCTCCTTCCTCCCACACTCGTGTGCATCTGGCAAACGCCAGCCGATATTTATATTCATAACAAACAATGAATCCACAAGGAAAAAAGAGAGTGATATAGAGAACTCGGGCAGTGTCGCCCAGGAGGCAGATACCACGCTGCAACAAGCACGCTGTGATGGGCCGCTGGAAGATATTGGACTTCCCTCATAAACCTCATCAAGCAGGCTGAATGGAAGACAGCCTCCAACAGTCCTCTCAACCCTCTGCATCATCCTTACAGCAGCACGGTCAATTGCAAACCAGATGTGGCAAAAGCCGGGGGATCAGGCCTCCCTGATTGGAGCAGATCCACGTCTCACCTTTGATTCTGGCTCTTGATTTGAGTTGTGCAGAGTGGATCTGAGGCCCTTGGACGAGGGGTAACGCTGTCCTCCTGCCCTAAATTTGAGCCCTGTTAGTCCAAAACATGCAACAATCTATTATTAATAAATATATTTGTACTATATATTCTATAAATCAATCAAGAAGAAGCAGGAGCTTCTGTTAGCACACAGAGTGGAAACAGGGGAAACTGCTGTCCTGGCTCTGTCAGATGATAACAAAATCCACCTAACTGCAACTCTAAAGCTCACTAATCGCACCTTATATCTCAAAAATTTGTGGCTGTATGGGGAGTTATGTGCCAGTCTACTTCTTGGTCTTGCACAGTGACTTCCTGGAGTCTCTGCTGGATGTCTGGCAAATTCACAGTGACTCCAGGAAGTCACTGCGCCGGAAGAAATAGTCCACATAACCCCCCATAAAATGCTGCTGGTACTGAGTGGCTTTTATTACCACTCGACAGAGCCACATTATCAGTTCCCCCCTGCTCCAGTCAGTTTATGCTAAGTCAGGCTAACCAGCAGCTGGCCCCAGGTTATTTTTGATCAATATGAAGCAATGAAGCAAATGAGCGTATTTTCCAAAATGTCAAACTGTGCCCTTCAGTGTTAGGATGAAAAATGCTGTCACTGGTTTGCAAAGTAAAACACTAACACTTCTTGTCCTGCATGGTTTTGATGCATTCGGCTGTGGGTTTTATAAGTAGCACGTTAATGCATTTGTCTTTCAACAGATGGAGAAAGACTGTTCACATGACATTTAGTCTGTTTGCTCGGAGAAGCAGCAGACGGCTGTAATAAAAACATGTGATGAGATATTGAGCTCTAAATATGTGAACACACGCAACTCTGATTCCTGTCTTCATCCCTGTTTCTCGCTCACCATCTGAACGAGTTAAACCTGGCTGGCAATCAGTCAGCAATCAGGCCAATCAGGGCGGCAAACAACCAAAACAAACAGCAGGAGGGTGAGCGATGGTCGGACAGTGCTCCTGTAGGCCCGGCCTGACCCCCGAACGAGGCGGCCTCATGACTAATTGGTGTTTAAGCTCAATCACAGTCAGCACACTTCCTACTCCTGTGGGCCTGCTAAATGGCTCTATTCTCTCTGTCAACCCCCCATTTTTCTCTCCCTCTCTCTCTCTCTCTGTCTCTCTCCCTCTCCGTCTTTTAACTCCTTTCTCTCTCTCCCTCCAGGGTCTCTAACACCCCCCCCCTTCAGTCTGTCTGTCTAGGCCAGAGGGAGGCACCGTGGGAGTTTAATTGCCTCGTATTTCCACGAAGCCAAGTTCATTACATTAACAGCTCCGGCCCACGCTGCATACTTCTAACCTGCCGCAATTTGTTTTTGTATTTATTAGGCTGGCAGAAAGGCAGCTTCCCGCTCAGCTGGGGGAGAGAGAGAGCATTTGGGTGAGGGAGAAGGTCAGAGGGAGCTCGGCAGGCACAGGCATCCATTGTGATGCACCAGCCGGGCGGACGAAAACATGACAGGGAGGTACAGGCGGGGAACACAAGGCCTACTTGGTCTAGGAGAAATCAGGGTCGCTCTGGTGGGGATGCAAAGACATGAGGCGGCAAGGGAACGATGAGGGGAAGGTCAGACGCGGAACTGATTCAAAGTTTATCACCACTTTTGAAGGGATGAAGGAAACTTTTAGAATAAATTGGCACCAATATGAAAACCATTAGCAGCCACAAAACAACAATGTAATACCTGGTTGATATATAATATTTTTATATCATCAGATAGATAGATAGATAGATAGATAGATAGATAGATAGATAGATAGATAGATAGATAGATAGATAGATAGATAGATAGATAGAATGCACAGTATGAGCACAACATAAATAAAGGTGCAATGATACAGGTCTTGAAACTAGATGTTGACTGAGGTCCCATCTACAAGACAGGGCCATAATTAGCTGACATTGCAGGACCACCCTCAATTCATATTGTACATCAGTGGTGCAAACAAAGTAACATTTAATCAGATTACCATCAAAAGAACAACAGACATGCAGTGAACTTGAAACTCTAAGTCCCCTGCAAGTATGGGGCCACTCTGCAAGGTTGGTAATCCAACCCTAATGGGCTGACAGAAAGAAACACATACAGGAAAGCATTAGACAAGATCCTCTCCCATCATGATGCTTACATTCCCAGCATTGTGCAGCAAGTGATTGCTACATACATACACACACACACACACACACACACACACGCCCATGTCTCCATTCATGAATTTCTGTCCGTTGTCCTCACCTAATGTACAGTTCACACAGGCCTGACAGCGGGTCATGACACATGCACCACTTTCACAAGCCTGGACTTCCCAGTTTGCCACACATGCTGCAGCGACGTAAAGCTTGTAAAGCACATTTGAAAGTAAGCTTCGAAGAACTCTGTATTGCAAAAGTGTGAATCCACCGCAAATCCCTCAGCGTGTAATTCAGAGACAATATGTACTCTTTACTCTTGTGCAATGGCTGTGATGATACTTTAAGAAAACCACCAACTAATCTAAAGCAGCAGCACAAAATAGATCCACTCAACTCCTGTCAGGAGTCATGGAGAAAAGGGAGAGGAATAAAGAGTGAGAAAGCAAGAGAGAAAACGAGGGAAAATGAATAAGGAACACAAGGATATACTGTAAGAGGAAGTGAAGAGCTTAAAGCGAGACAGTGGAGAGAGGAAAAGAGAGAGATAGGCTGAATCCACTGGCCAGCATGAGTGAGCGTCTCTGAAAGTGGATATGAAGGCGGATGAGCCACGCCAACCTCCTCTGACCGCATTAACAAAACCTAATGGAACGGCTGGCTCCAAGAGGCCTCGTCATCCATTATCTGACTGTTGCCCTGCGCAACCAAATAGGCTCACAGTCTCAGTGGCTGCAGCTCCGCTGTCATACACCATGATCTCCCTTTTCCTTTGTCTTATTTCCACCGGCCTTAATGAAAATGATTGGTAAATCAATTGCCTGGTACGTAAAGAAGCCAGGGCAATATTGCCTCCACCAGGCCTGTGGCCACAAATCACGGCAAATCAGCAGGAGAGGAGAGAAAAGCGTGGTCATATTTTATACCGAGAGGCAGCCATCATCTCAGATCCGTTATTACCAGGTCACGTTGAGAGGACAACTGCAGTTCAAACCCTCGGACCGAATCTTCCAGTTTCAGTCCGATTAAAGAACTCACAAATAAGTGTTTTTTAATCCTGCGTTTTTCTTTTATTGAATTAATAGCAACCATCACGGTTTCAGGTTCTGCTTTCCTCAGTGTGTTGACCAGGTGTCCAATATTAATCATCATATTGAAGTAACTAAGTACTTTCAGGGGTGGATTTAGTGATGTGGGGATACCCTGTCTGTTACTGGGAATGTTGGTGTTTGCTGTGGTAGGAGGAAAACTATTAATGCTGCACAGTAAAAGCCTGCATTCAGATTTTTATTCAAAGTGAAGCCTTGAAAGAGAGGCATTACCAGCACAGTGTACTTACATTTACTTCACGTGTGTTCAAGGTGGAAATTTAACTATAACATAATGCTGGATTGTGTAATGAATTACAGTGCATTATATTTTAATGGTTAGATTTTGTGAATAAAATCTGAATTTGCAACGTAACCAGTAACATTTATCTGTCAGGTAAGCGTAGTACAATGTTTACAAGTACACACTAAGTAAATAGTATACAGCTGAGAGCTGTGGGGGCCTGTTGTAGGTTATTTCATGGTTAAGCGAGTAAGAATAGTAACATAAGTCTATATTTTTCATGTCTAAACACAATAACAAATTTATGGCTGGTTCGGGGCCCTATAAGTTGGGGGCCTCAGGTTGTTGCTTACCTTGCCTAATGGTACAATCAGCCCCTGAGTACAAGTTCAATTTTGAGGTTTTATTTTACTTAAGTAAGTAAGTTTCCATTTTATGTTTATACTTTAACTTCACTAGATTTCAGGGGGAGATATTGTATTTATTATTCCACTTGAGTAAAATTAGCTCCAATTTGACCAACACCAACATTAAAATACTGCTTACACATTAACACATCATGAATAATAGTCCCTTGATATGATTCTGTCCACAATGAGTACTATTACTTTGGATACTTTTATTACATTTAGCTGGTAATACTTACACACTTTAACTGAAATAATAGTTTTGCCAAGAACAAAGCATTTGTACATTAGAGAGTAGTTTTACTTAAAGGACACAAATACTTCTCCCACCACTGATCCCAAGTCTGTTCATCAACAACTGATCAGGGCCTTTGTTCCAATCAACCAAATAGGATTGTTTCTTCAAGGCAGGATGCACATTGTAATGGTGCTGGGATCCAGTTACAGTGTAATCCACTGTTTCTCAAGCCTGGTCCTGGAGTACCACTGCCCTGCATGTTTTAGACGTATCCCTGCTCCAGCACACCTGATTCAAATGAATGGCTCGTTATCAGGCTTCAGCAGAGCCCAGTAACGAGCTGAGCATTTGAATCAGGTGTGCTGGAGCACGGAAACATCTAAAACATGCAGGGCAGTGGTACTCCAGGACCAGGATTGAGAAACACTGGTGTAATCAAGTGACTGTAACGTACTTGCTGAAAAAAGTGGATTTAGTATGAAGTAGTATTCATATTGAGATGATTCAGATCCTCTGACCACTCTGTCATATCATGGATCCCCTCCCTTATCCGCAGATCTCTCCATCAGGCAGGACCTCGCTTTTTTCCAACTTCTGCTCATTAACAAGGGGATTATAGCGGGTGGTGTTTTAAGGAGTGAATGACTCAGAAGACTTGCTCCATAGGTCTTGGTTAGAAAGACTGCCATTGTGTGGTGATAGTAGTGTCCGTGTGGAGGCTGCAGCACTGTTCCCATGACAGAAATCATTCCCTCTTACAGTATATCTGTGGTATTCTGCGATTCTGACCTTGTCGTTGAGCGGATTCAACACTTCAGTGTGGCAAGTGTTTGAGGAGCCCTCCGCTGTGGTGAGAAAATGACAGCATCCTCTGAGAATGGGAAGGGGCAATAAACCGAGGGGGAGGCTACTTACATAGGCAGGCTACACAGAAATTGCTTACTTACTGCAAGGTAGCTAATCTCTCGTTAATCCACGGTACTTACCCACACACACACTGACTGCACCTTTTGTGTGGTCGCACAGAGAAAGTGTTTTTCTGTGGCCGGGGGTCGGGAGGAAAGGCTGGTCTGATTCAGGACATTCCCAGGAGCGCTGGAAAGAAATGAGGACACTGAACAGCTCATGCATTGTGTGTGCGTGTGTGTGTGTATGTGTGTGTCTGTGGATGTGTATTACTCATGTTGTGGGGACATAAATCTATTTGCACAGCCACATAGTGGGGAGTCGCCTTCCTTATGGGGAGAAAACACAAGTCCTCATATTATAAATCATTAAGATTTTTGGGTGAACACTAAGGTTAAAGGTTAGGGTTTGGTAAGTAGTGTGTGTGCATGTGTGTGCGTGTGTGTGTCTTTACTGTAGTGTACACAGTCATGTTCAGGAAAAATGTTTGTTTTTGCACGAGGCGACATCAAGTAAAAAATGTGAACATCAAGTAAAAAATGTGAACTGTGAAGCTGCTTTGTTGGATGATGCTGTGATAACAGGATGTTATGAATTTAGATAAATTAGATTCATGTGCCACTCACACAGCATCCATACAAGACAATTGCTCATTTCTGCATTTGTCTTTATGTTGTGCAGTACGTTTCCCTTGTCAGCACATCTCCAAATGATCATTTCTCAATAATGTGAAATCACTACAATGAGCTTCAACATCCATATTTGCTTTGTGGTTTGTTTTCTGCTTGCCCTCTCACCAGCCTGGGCATGGATTACTCATACAACAGGAAATAATGACGCCAAGGTCCATTAAGTGGGACGGCAGGACATCATATCAGCATTAATCTGCCACTTAGCAGAGCAGCCCTGGGAGCGAGAGACAGGGAGGGAAGACAGAGAGAGAGAGAATATGATTTTCAGCTCTTCCCAGCTGGACTCAGGCTTTTAATTTTTATGATTGTATTTTTTTATGATATAAAACTTGGTCAAAACGTCTGGCAGAAACAAAGTGATTCTGGTGATCCCATGACTTTCCTCTTCCACCACAATCAGGACAAATCTTCTGTTTTCAGGTCTCTTCGCTTTTTCCTCATAAACACATAATTACTCGCTGTACATGTTAAAGTCACAAAGTCTAAAATTATTGGATCACTTTATGCTCCTGAGTGGGAGATGAGTCATCAGGAATATATGACTTCTATAGGAAGAGAAAAAAAAGGGATTTTCATTTTTTTTTTTATTAGAAAATGTATTTTGTATTCCTCTGTGTCTTAATTCAGAACTCTGGCTAGTTCAACAGACTTTACTGCCATATCTGGTTAAAGGATGACAAACTGGACAACAGCAGGGCACAGAACAGGATAGCAGAATCCTTTTGTTATAATGTAATTGAAAGAAATTGGTCAGAGATGCTTATTCATTGATTTATGACAGAAAAATAACATTGAAGAGTAGACTTCACCATCAGTGTTGTTTAAAGGGCCCTTCTTTCTTCACTGCACATGTTTTACAAGACCTTTTTCTTGAAAAAATTTGTCTGGAAATTATCAAACAGCCATGTGTAAGCCTACAGTCATACAGTCTCTAACCAAACCCGACAAAAAGCTGCCTGCAGGACTCATGACTACAGTAACCCTGCTCACAGACTTGTCTGTGCTTCAAGACGTGCTTTATTGCGTGAAAAGGACTCTGGACTTATTTGATGGGTACACCTCTGACGTGATTACGTTTACGTAAAAAGAATTATGATTTACACTTCAAACTGAAATCTGAACCTTTATTTTATATATCAGTCAACTGCAAACCAGACGACGTTATTTACAGGGCCGCTATCACAATTAGTTTCTATGGTGTCCAGCGGCCCCTAGTGTCATTAAATAATAAACGGCCCTTCAATTATAGCTGTCCTAGAAAATTCCTGAAGGACCCTTGATTTAACTCAATTTGAAATATGTAATTATCAGATAGTCATTTTAAATAATCACGCCTATTTCATTACACACTACACTGTATTACTGTATTTTCATAAACTGGTAATAATGTTGCATTTGTTCTAGTCTCAGCCCAGAGTAATTGGTCGTCCCGCTACTTGCCTGATCAGAATTATTTTATCAGCTGCTCTGGTTCTGGATTGAGGTTGGCTGGCTAGCTACTCTGGGTCCCCGCTGTCAGTTGTTGAGAGCGGTGACAGTTGAAAATACTGTTCTCTTCTTAGCTGTGCGCTGAATACAATCGCCACGATGTTTGAGGAGGCTAGTGAAGTGTTTGATAACATGTTTAAATCCTCATTTCCCCTTACCTTCATTGTATTTATCCCCGCGGTGCTGATCCTGGTGTCACCGTTGCCGGCCGAGGCGGCACATGAGTTCACGGTATACCGCATGCAGCAGTACGACCTGCAGGGACAGCCGTACGGTAAGACAGCTATTTCTTTATTGTATCACACCGGAATAAATGAAAGCATTACCGCCTTAACTAGACCAGAAATTAAATCGATCTCCAACAGCTAACTCAGGTTAGCCTCGTTGTTGTCTCCAGCTAACGTCAAGTTAATCTGAACCAGTACCAGTTCAATGACAGCATGCAGTGTAGCGCTAGCTAACTGCTAACATAGCTTAGCTTTGCTCGTAAGCAGTATCAAGCTAGCTCTCCTCGTACAAGGATATCAAGACCATTACTCCTTAAAGTTAAACCTGACCTTAATTCTTGAGTGTGTATCCCTTTGTTAAACTGTACCCATTGATTAACACATACAATACATCATTACATTAGCAATATTGTAAAAAAAAAGAAATACATTTAACTTAAACGGGGCAGACACAAAACGCAGGCTTGCAGAATTTGCAAGTTGTTATTGATAATAAAATTGATTTATGGACTTTTTAAATGGCTTATAACTGTATGTATGCGAGGATTGAGCTCCCTTGTCCAGGTTATAGTAAGGCAACATTTTGTCAAGGAGAAAATGAAGGATGGCAAAATCATCTTCCTCTCTCCACAAGCCTCACATTGGAACAAGGGAAAGAAATTGCAACAGGGACTTAACATTGTTTCATTCTAAGAAGTATGATAAGTAGCCATGGCTATTTCTGTGCCAAGTTTTGGATGAAAATGAATGAATGCTGCCAGACTTGACAAAGAGATCAACCAAAACCAGCCCTGTTGTTATGGTCTGACGTCCTGAGTGACATATGCTCTATTTCCACCTTAGCATTAGTTTGTCTATATGGGGAAATTTAGGGGTTGGTGATATGGCCAAAATCTGTCACTTTGTGTGTGATTTTATATCACAATACAGCAATTGTTCTCTAAATTCAATTCCAAAATAGTTTAAATAAACATACCAATAAATCAAAACCATGTCCACACGACAGATGCAACTCTTTTAGTAACAAGTTCTTCTCCCTCATCTTGGGTTAGTTGGGCTGCCTCCTGCTCTGTATTTACAATTTCCCTCTCCTCCCCCATGCTTTTTTGTCACTGTCCTCCTCTGTGACGGTTGGCAAACCAACTTAGAAGTGCATTACCACGACCAACTGTCACACTCACATCAACGTAAAAACATGGTAAGCAGTCCTGCTGCTCAAATCATATTACCGCATGAGGCAGCTGGGTTCATGAGATCACAAGATAAAGTAAAAATCCTGCTCTGGTTTGCTTCATAGCCTGCCCCAAATATATAGCAGAGACTCTAAGAGATAGCTCCTGTGTTGGAAACAGCTTTGCCAAATCTCTACCAGTGAATTAATTTCCACATTAGAGTATATACTGCCCAACCCTAATGCCTATTGATTCATCTCAGTCTCTATTTAACAGCTCTAGTGCTTTAAAAGCAGGATCATTTTTCTTGTTGTCCTGAAGACAGGATTCGTTGTTTCATAATTGATGATCAGCGTGTTTTGGTGCCCTCAGGTACCAGGAATGCCATCCTGAACACTGAGGCCCGTACTGTGGAGGCAGAGGTACTAAGTCGTCGCTGTGTCATCATGCGGCTGGTAGACTTCTCCTATGAAGAGTACCAGAAAGCCCTGCGCCAGTCAGCTGGGGCTGTGGTCATCATCCTGCCCAAGAACATGTCTGCTGTGCCCCAGGACATAGTGCAGGTAATTGCACACTTGTTTGTCACAGTTAGCAATTTCTGGTAGTGTTGAGCGATTCACATTAAGTGAATGTGATCCAGAGCTAAACAGCACAAGTAGAAGAAAAATTATAGCCATCCACACTTGTGTTGTCAGTCTTCATGCATGATACAAGTCCTTTATTAGTCCTGCTAAACTTTTTTTGAGATTCCTGACCAGTGTCCTTCACCACAATCACACAGTCAGCCACAAGCTCTGTTTTGGGTTGAATTTGTTTGTGTTACATGTCTTGCTGTAGGGCACCTCAGCAGTAGTAAGAACAAGTGTTGTTCCAGCACGTAGTTTTTTTGACAGTGAGATCTCTGATCTATATTTTTGAAGCTTAGTGTGAAGTCCTGAAGTTGCAGAGAACAATGTCGTCCTAACCCTTTCATGGAGATCGGCTATTATCTCACTAAAGGACTCGGCATGAGTTATGACAAATTAGACCTCCTGCCTTGTGAGTGGGATCATTAGCCTTCTGGAAAGCAGAAGTGGTAGGCATCAGATGAGTTATTCATTTGG